>NC_134530.1:108462923-108769095 GCF_050624435.1 Tenrec ecaudatus
GATTCCCAGAAAAATTTAGAAAGAGCCAAAATTAACTCTCTGTACTGACCTTTGACATCAGATTATATTAGAATAAGACTTTAGGCAATCATATTTCTCTTAATTTCAATGAGTATATGTCTCTAAAAGTACAATTAAAACGTCAACGTTGTTAACATTGTCACATTGAGAAGATGTTGAGTTTAAAATCCTTATCATCCCTTGTCTTAGCTTTGGAATTAAGTCTCTTCCCTGGAATATTTGGAGTCAATGAAATGGAGAGTGACTGAAATGATATATTATTAGCTTCTGATTCCACGAAGAATACAACAATATGTCCTTAGAGGGGTGAGAAGTAAGTAAGCAGAAGCTAAGGGCTATCTCCTTACCCTTTTACACATACTAAGTCCTAGATATTAGAGATTAATGCTATATAATGTAGGGAATTACATTCTAAAATCTATACAGAAAATTATCAAAAAAGTGAGACACATTTCCATTAACCTGGGACGTGAGAAAAGAGATGCATCATTGTAACATTGTATCACAAATTCAAAACCGCACTCTTTGCCCTGCAGTGAAATCTAATTTATGGCGACCCCGGAGAAGAGTAGACCTAATCCTTGGGGTTTCCCAGGCTATAACCCTTAATCAGCGCAGAAAGCCTCATCCTTCTCCTGCAGAGAGGTTGGTAGGCTTCTGTTGCTCACCTAGAACCTAGCAGCCCAACATGGGACCCAATAAGGCTTCAGGGGTCCTTAGAGTAACATGGCAAAGCCAAGCAAAAAGCTATTGCCATCACGTTGATTCTAACCCATCAGGAGTGTATGTGGGATTCCCAAGGCTGTACATGTTCACAGGAGCACATAGCCTCATCTGAGTCCTGCGGACCAGGTGCTGGGTTAGCACTGCAGGCCTGTGCTTATCAGTCTGAAGCTCACCTGACAGCACCACCAGGAATCATGGGAGATTACAAAACAATTTCTGGTCAACTAACTGACCTTACAGAAACAGCCGCCTGTCCTCACCTCAGCAACCTGTAAAGAAAATGAGGCATAAATATAGGAAACATTATCAAAAATATCATTTTTCATATAAAGTAATTGACACTGAAGTTCAAATATCTATAATTCATGTCAGCTAAGAATACTTATTTCAGGAGATTAATTTAAATTGGCCCCAAGTTGATAGTTCTCCTGATAAAATATAAATTCTCTCCAGAGCAGGCAATCTCTAGAAACATGGTCTCATGATTCTAAGATATTAAATTCTATCAGATATAAACCCAGATGGAAAATTATTGCTCACAGCCAGGAAGAAGTCCCAATGTTTTAGATTCAGCAGATATAAGACACACTAGATAAAGACATTCAAGGACTTAAGATCTTTGAATAATCAAACTTAAACTATAAAATAACTGTAAGTGAATTGTGTCATAAATGAAAATGGCAAGAAAAGTAGCAATGTCAGAAGGCTATCAAGACACCAGAAATATCTGAAAATTAATTTTATATCCCTATTCCTATTTAATTAATATAATGAAAAGGAGGCCTGGTAGCACTGCCAGTTATATGTTGAGCTGCTAAATTCAAAGATAGCAGTTCGAGACCAGCGGCAGCTCTTTGGGAGAAAGATGAGGGTTTCTACTCCCCCTAAAAGTTACAGTCTTTGAAACCAAGAGGAGCAGATGCAGCCAATCTGAGTGGGTCTCTAAGTCAGAATCAGCTCGATGGAAGTATTTATTTTTCATATTCACAGTAAAAAATATAATACAATGAAAGTAAGATTAAACAGTAGATGATATAAATTTTTAGAAAGGATAAATGTCCTGAAAAATGACTGAAAATTTTCAGTAGAGAGATAAGAAGTTTAACATAAATGAAAAGCTGTTTAATACAGAGTGAGATGGTCTACCATGACTATGAGTACAGTTCTAGAAGAGAGCAATGCAAATAATAACTGAATGTCACATGGGATAGATAGTATCTATAGTTTGAAAAATACGGTGGCATCATGGGTTACACATTAGGCTTCTAACTAACACAAGTTCAGAAGTTCAAACTCACCAGCCACTCTCTGGGACAATAATGAGGCTTTCTGATTACATAAAGATGTACACCCTGGGAAAACCAAAAGGGGATTCTAACCTGTCCTAAATGGTGAATCGGTGTCAGAATCAATCAATGGCAATGGTTGTAGTTTTTTGGGGGGTGCAGGAGGAGGTCATATGATACCAAATCCAACCTAGCCAAATCCAACCTGCCATCCAGTTGATGCTAATTCATAGTAACTGGAGAATATAATTAATACTAAGAAACTCATTTTTGCTGCCACTGGGTAGATGATGACTTATAGAACTATCCCTGTGGATTTTTGAGGCTGCAGCTCTTGACAGGAGTAGAAAGTCTAATCTTTCTCATATACTGTGCTGGGGCTGGTGGTTTCGAACTGCAGTTAGCAGCCCAATCCATATTGCACTATGAGCATGCATAGCAAAATAAATGAAAAGAAATTCAAAACTTGATTCAAAAGAAATTCCAAACTGTGTTAGGCTTGATTGTCTAGAGAAAGAAAATCAATGGCACTTGTAAATGTATAAGAAAGATCTCTAAATCAAGAAGTAATCTTATAGCAAGAAGGCACCCCAGTCAAGTCCAACTGAAGTCGTCCATAAGTCTGATGCAAGCTAGAGCCCTCTTGTACCTCAACTAGCTACAGGCTGATGGCGTAGAGAAGTGAAGCAGGGTGCAGGAAGATCACAGGACGGGGGTGCAGTCGTATGGATCTGGGGTCCACGAAAACATGGCAGTGTGCCAATAGCTTTCAGAATTGGGCAACACACATGCCCTGTCCCCACTCTCTGAGACAGAGACCCAGAAAGCAAGAAGGCAGAGGGCAGAGAGACAAGGTCGTTCCCAGCTTGTCCAATATGAGAAGGCCACACCCCCAAGGAGACCTGTCAGCCTGTGACTTGATTGACAGGTTGTACTCAACCAAACATTTTCTTACAAATTCAAGTAGGCATAAAAATCATCCAACTAGCTCAGTAGAGAAATGGTTTCAGTATACTATAGTAACTAAGCAAGAAAACAAAATATCCACAGAAAATATTTTTTAAGTCACAAATCACCTACACACAAAAAATGATTATATTAGAGCATATTTCTGAGAAGTAATCTAGATTTTTCTCGGGAAAATATCATCTGAAAACTGAGAGAATTTAAACCCCCAACAAAACTAATTTTTCTAAGTGAGGGAAAAAAAGTAATTTGCAAGTTTAAAAACTGAGTTTATGAGTCATATAACTTTAACAAAATAACTTGTTAATGATATATTTTCCTGGAAGAAAGATTATCCTAGAAGAATGTCTAACTTGTAAGAACAATTGGTGAGCAAATAAATTGGTAAACTTGTAAATATAAATACGAACACAGATCAATTATATGAAATAATCATGTGTGACTTGTGAGTGTGCAGGTGTTTAGTACTAGACAACAATATAATGTCAGTTGGAGTATGTAAAATATTTTAATGCCTTGATATTTAAAAAGATTAATATATCATTTTCATTCAGATTTTAATATTGTGGAACAATAATAAAATTATAAAGAGAGATTAGAACAGATATTTAACGACTTTATCATCAGCCAAGCAAAGTTAAAAAGAGGGGATGTTTTTTCTATAAGTAATCAGCAACTAGAAAGATCTTCTTTACTAAATTAGTAGAGTGGGGCTAGGATGGCATAGCACAGCAGTGCTTCATCTGTTGTACAGAGGCGTTGGAGCCAACCGGATGGCCCTCAACACCAACAACATGTACAAGGGGTATAAACAAACAAACAAACCAGAAATGAAGCTCCTCTGGGCAGAGGCTTCATAGTGCGCATCCCCCCGCCTCCCCCCGGGTGGCATCCAGCAACTCGCTCTGAGTGCACCCAGTGGTGTCGCCTGGGAAGATTCTTTGGTCGGTCCCTTAACAGCTGGTATGCGCGAATCTTGTTTTTTTTTGTGATGGCCACTTTAAGAATAATGTGCGGTTGTGAAATTTTGTTTCTTACTCAGGAAAAATGCGGCAGAAACTGCTGATGTCGAACACAGCTTACAGCGGGCTATGGGAAAAACTCAAATGTGCAAATGGTTTTCTCATTTCAAAACAGGTGAAATGCCGATTGATGCCAAACGTCATCCTGGAAGTCAGTCAACTTCCTGAACAGGTGAAAATGTGGATGAAATTCGTGCACTTGTGCTCGAAGACGGATGACAGACCGTTGACGAGATGGGGGATTTTAGAGCGTTATCGGATAAGCAAATTTTAGCAGAAGATTTGGGAATGAGAGGGGCCACTGCAAAATTTGTGCCTCGGGCTCTGACTGAGCAGGAAAAACCTGGAAACATGCCGTGCTTTGAAAGAACAGCTCTGAAGCGACCCAGACTTTTTATCCAAGGTCATTATTGGTGATGAGACATGGGCCTATGCTTAAGACCCAAAAAGCAAACATCAATCAAGCCAGTAGAAAACGTCATCATCACCTCACTCTGAAAGGCTTGTCAAGTGAAATCAAAGATCCAGACGATGCTCTCTCTCTCTCTCTCTCTCTGTCTCTCTCTCTCTGTCTGTCTGTCTCTCTCTCTCTCTCTCTCTGTCTCTCTCTCTCTCTGTCTCTCTCTCTCTGTCTGTCTGTCTCTCTCTCTCTCTCTCTGTCTGTCTCTCTCTCTCTGTCTCTCTCTCTCTCTCTCTGTCTCTCTCTCTCTGTCTGTCTCTCTCTCTCTCTCTCTCTCTCTCTCTCTCTCTCTCTCTCTCGTCTCTCTGTCTCTCTCTCTCTCTCTCTCTCTCTCTCTCTCTCTCTCTCTCTCTCTCTCTCTCTCTCTCTCTCTCTCTCTCTCTCTCTCTCTCTCTCTCTCTCTCTCTCTCTCTCTCTCTCTCTCTCTCTCTCTCTCTCTCTCTCTCTCTCTCTCTCTCTCTGCCCTCTCTCTCTCTCTCTCTCTCTCTCTTAATATGAGGGAAAGCGCATTTGGAGTTTGCCACACCAGGTTTCATTGTTAGTCAAGCCACCAAAAAAAAAAGGGAGGGGGAGGGGACTGGTTTTGCTACCACGACAATGCACCAGCTCACAGCCTTCTCAGTGAGTCCGGGTTTTTGGCAAAAAATGGCATACCTCTCTTGCCCCACGCACTTCACTCACCTGACCTCACTCCGCGTGACTTCTTTTGGTTTCAGCGAATGAAGGGGGACAGGAAAGGAAAGTGATTTGACGGCATAGAGGTGGTGTATGAGTTTGAAAAATGTTTCCAAGAATGGAATCACAGATTTGACAAATGTATTAAGTGTAACGGAGAGTACTTTGAAGATGATAAGGTTCTTTTGTGAAAAAAAATTAATACATAGCTCTGAAAAAAATTCCATTTTTTAAAGTGTCCCTTCGTGTATTTATGGCCCAATTGCTTTTTTTATTTATGCTACAATGTCCTCACTTATTACTAGTGACTTTTACCTACGTTATTGCCTACATGGTCACATATTCACACACCACTCGAAGACAGGTATTATTGTTCTCATTGGATTGATCAGGGAGCTCATATCAACTACATTAGCTAGCCTACTGAAGTCTATGGGAATTTATCTTGTGTAGTGAAATAGATGGGTTATTATTTACATGGCATAAATGTATTTATGCTTTTAGAATTCATACATGATGTCTTTTAAACCTCACACTTGTTAAGTGCCATCAAGTCAGTCCCTACCTACAGGGACCCTGTGCCCAACAGAATGAAACACTACCACGGCCTGTACCATTCTCACAATTGTTCCTGTGCTCAAACTCATTGATGGAGCCACTGTGCCAATGCAGCTCATGAGTGCCTTCCTCTTTTTCCATTCTCCTCTCCTCTATCTATCATGATAGCATTCTCCAGGGCCTGATCCTCCTGCCAGCAGGTCCAAAATATGTAAGACAACGTTTACCTATCCTTGACTCCAAGGAGCTCTTTGGTTGTACTTCTTCCAAGACAGATTTGCTTGTCGTTTTGGCAATCTAGGATACTTCCAATATTCTTCATCAGTACCATCATACAAATGTATTGATTCTTTCTCATTCTTTCTTATTCATTGTCCAACTTTCATTTGCATATCAGGCAATGGAAAAGATCATGGCTTGCGATAGATGCATGTTAGTCCTCAAAATAACCTCTTCGTTCTTATACACGAAGGAGACTTGGGCAGCAAGTCTACACAAAGCAATGTATCTTTTGATCTCTTGACTGCTGCTTACTTACATGAACACTGCAGATCCAAGCAAGACAGAATCCTTGACAATTTAAACCTTTTCTCTCTTTTCCATGTTGTTAACTAATGGTCCAGTTGTGAAGATTTTGGTCTGGTGAACAGTGATCTGTAATCCATAGTGTAGCCTGCACACCTTGATCGACCTCGGCAAGTACTTTAAGTCTTTCTCATTTTTAGCAAGCAAGATATGTCATTTTTATGTTGAGGGTTATTCATGAGCCTTCCTCCCATCCTGATGAAGTAAAGGCATTCAATTGTGTGGACAATAATAAACTACTGATAATCTGGAGAAGCAGGGGAATTCCAGAACATGTCATTGCGCACATTCAGAATTTGTACACAGATCGAGGCGGTAGTGCAAACAGAACAAGGGAATACTGCATGGTTTAAAGTCAGAAACAGCTTGTGTCAGGATTGTATTCTTTCACCATATTTATTCAATCTGCATACTGAGCAAATCATCAGAGAAACTGACTTATATGAGGAATAATGTGGCACTAAGATTGGAGAAAGGTTTAATAACAACCTTCAATATGCAGATGACTCCTTGGATTTTTCTTTTTGTTTTTTTTAGTAATCTGAACATTTTTGTGGAGCCATCTTTCCTTGGGATGTGTACAAATATGGATCTCTTTCAGTCATTTGGCCAAATAGCTGCCGTCCAAAATACCTGGCATAGAGGAGTAATTATTTCCAGTGCTGCATCAGCTTGTTGTAATGTTTCAATTGGCATTCCATCAATTCCCAGAGCCTTGTTTTGGGCTAATGCTTTCAGTCAGCTTGAACTTCTTCCTTCAGTACCAGTGTTTCTTGACCACACGCTACCTGAAGTGGATGAGTGTTGAGCAGCTCTTTATGGTGCAAGGACTTTGTGTATTCTCTCCATCATCTTTGCATGCTTCCTGCAGCCTTCAATATTTCACCCATCGCATCTTTCCAAAACACAGCTCAATGCTTTTTTGTTTGTTTGTTTTTTTATTTCCTTCACTAAGAGATGCTATGTTTGTGTATGTGTGTGTGTGTGTGTGTGTGTGTGTGTGTCAGTTTTGTATTGGCTTTGGTTTTCTACCTCTAGGTCTGCATATTTTATAACATTTTACTTTGTCCACTTTGTCTATAATATTTTACTTTTCCCTGCCCCTTTGAGATTTTCTGGACAGCTCTTCCACTCCCTAATTCCTCCCCTTTACCTTCATGGCTCCACAATTCAGAGCAATTGTAGAGTTTCTCCAACATTAATTTTGATCTTTACTTTCTTTTCGGGGTTTTAATGGCATCTTGCTTTCTTCATGAGTAATGGATAGTCTTGATGTCCTCACCCAGCTCATCAGCTCCTCTGTCATTAATGATCAATGCAGCAAATCTGTTCTTGAGATGTTTTTGCAACCCAGGTGGGTTAGACTCAAGTTTGTATTTTGGCTTTCGTGTTTTGACTACTTGTATTCATTTGTTTTTTCAGGTTCCACCTGAAATTTTATATGAGCACTTGGTGGTCTGTTTCATAGTCACCCCCCTGGCATGGATTTACATGTTGACACTCAACTTCTCCACGGTCTCTTCCCACAAATGAGATCAAGTTTACTTTTTTATTTTCCATATGGAGAAGTCCAAGTATATAGTTGCTGTTTATTTTATTTTAAAAATGTACTTGTTTTGAACCAGTTGTTGGTTTTGCAAAATTGTGTAATGTCATCTCCAGCTTCATTTCTAACATCAAAAACATATTTTCCAATGACTTCTACTTCCCTTGTGTTTGCAACTTTTGCATCGCCATCCTCAATAATTACCAATGCATCTCAATTGCATACTTTGGATACTTTCAAAAAGAAGAATTTTTCAATTTCTTCAACATGGGCTTTTGTGATTAGTGCATACATTTGAATAGTAGTTGTATTGACTGGATTTCCTAGAAGTCAGGGAGATGTAACCCTATTGATTGTGTTAGTCCAGCCTTAGTAAATCATATGGTTTTCTGATCCAAAATGGCCAATACCAGTGTATTTCAGCTCACTGGTGCTAACGACATCAATCTGTCTGTGTTCCATTTCATGGAAAACTTTGAATCTTCCTAGATGCACACTTCACACATTCCAAGTTGTGGTTATGGGTAGAATTGTGAAGCTGTTCCTTCTCACATTGAATTGTGCCCCATCAACAGCTGAAGATCCCGAGTCTTCACTCCCTTCCAGTGACCACAGCCAATTCTGTTTTGAGAAAGTGGATCCTCCTCAAACATATTTAGATTGCCCTCCGATCCAGTGGCCCATCCTCAGACACCATCTCTCATAGTTGAATGTCTTTGCATAGTCAGAAAACACAAGTAAACCTTTTTTTTGTCTGACAGTTTCCCCTCTTAGGGGATCTCCTAATGATATCATGTGATCTCCTCAATGATATCATCTTGTTCTCCATCCTCTTCTGAATCCAGCTTGAATTTGAATTTCTGGCAACTCCCTATAGATGTACTACAGCAACCACTGTTGAATTATCTTTAGTAAAATGTACTTGCATATGATGTTAATGATTGTGTTAGACAGGATTCTCTAGAGAAATAAAACCAGGACACTTATGATTTTATAGATAGAT
Source organism: Tenrec ecaudatus (assembly GCF_050624435.1). Lineage (NCBI taxonomy): Eukaryota > Metazoa > Chordata > Mammalia > Afrosoricida > Tenrecidae > Tenrec > Tenrec ecaudatus. The sequence continues at coordinate 108,471,772 of NC_134530.1, forward strand.
GATAGATAGATACAACATAAGACATAAACAGCTAATTAGTCCACAGAGAAGTACAAATGGTTCAGTTCAACTCAATTCTGCTGTGAGACAGTTAATACAATGGCAGTCCTTCAACTCACGAGGGCTGCTGGGTATAAGTCAAGGAAGCAGACAGCTGAGTATTCTGTAGAGCAATACAGACAATCTGGCCACAGGCAGTAAACAGCAGGGCAGGTCACCAACAGTCATCCAGATGACAGGGTCCAACAGTCCTCAGCTCAAGTGATGTATACACCAGCAGTGTGGTGAAGCAGGTCTCCAAGGAACCTCAAACTATAGCGACACAGTCCACAGGTTGGCTGTCACAGGTAGTGTAGCTCACATGTTAAGGCAGAAAGCTAGCTAAGGTAGCCACCCCCTGGTCCAATCACCAGAGAGCAAGAGACAGAAAGATGAGGCTTGCTGAGCCATTTATCTCTTTATACTTCAATTAAACTGAAACCTTATCAACCCCACATGAGTTTATTGGCCAGATTAGCACAATAACACTACCTATCACAATCCACCCCTTGCCAATTTAGCACCTCTATGCAATTCTTTAGACATATATATAATTTCCAGACATTAATGAAATCACACTTATAGTTAACATCAAGCATCTATCATACACATAAATGAAAACACACTGAGTACAACTATACCTGATACACCATACAGCAACAAACAAAAGATATTCAATAAGCACATATAAAGAAAATAAACTGACAATCCCAAACTTCACCTTTGCAATTGATCACATGGTCATAACTGATAGGTAGAACTTCCTTCTTTTATTACCCATTCTGTATTACCTTTGCCCTCAGCAAGCACCTCAGCTGGCTGTGGTTTTTTGCCTGGTGAGGTGACCCAGACCTTCATTCCTGAGGTGCCTGGGTCACTATACGCCATGCCAGGATTGGGTTGCTGTAATATACCATTTATTTTAATCACAGGGCATGGTAGTACTAAGAGACGGCCTACAGGATCTTCTAGATTCCAGACATATTCTTCTTTACCTCCACTGTGTAGCACCAGTCCAATTTCTCTTTGGTAATCACTATCAGTCACACCACTCAGTACAGTGACACTCTTCCGGACCTGTTGATCCAAAGGCATGGGAAACCCAAAGTGGCCAGGCGGTATTCTCAGCCGCCAGTTCAGTGGAATCCATGCTGTGCTTCCAGGTGGAAGAGTTCCTTCCTTCGGGACCAGGACCTCCGGGTCTGAGGAGCACAGGGTTGCTGGGACAGGAAGCAAAAATGCTATAAGTGGATCACGAGGAGTAATAGTGAGTGGTGCCACTTCAGCTTCCACCCCTTGGTTCCTGGACCCATGAATTCTGGCTATTGGAGACACAGCATCATATATTGGCTGCTGGTTTAGAGCATATGCAGCTTCCTGGAGAACATTGCCCCAGCCCCACAAGTTGTTGCCACCTAGCTGGCACCATAATTGTGTCTTTAGGAGCCCATTCCATCGTTCTATCAAGCCAGCTGCTTCTTTATGATGAGGAAAATGATATGACCAGTAAGTTCCTTGGGGACATTGCTGCACTGCATTTGCTGTGAAGTGAATTCCTTGATCTGAAGCAATGCTATGTGGGATGCCATGCTGGTGGATGAGGCATTCCGTAAGTCCACGAATAGTAGTTTTGGCAGAAGCATTGTGTGCAGGGAAGGCAAATCCATATTCAGAGTAAGTGTCTATTCCAGTAAGAACAAAACACTTGTTTCTCACTAATGCCTTCAGTGCAGCTGGGAACTCCTCCTTCAGTACCATTGGTTCTTGATTGCATGCTACCTCTTGAAATGGCTAAATGAAGACTAGTTTGGGGGGGACCTTGACTCTGTGTGCGCCTTCTATGCTCTTTTGATGCTTCCTGAATCTTTCAATATTTCCACTCAAGGACTGATTTTTTTCTTCTGTTTGTTAAACTAAAGATATGCTGAGAATGTTATTTCTCCTGGTTTTCTAACTCTAGGTCATCACACATTTCATTATAAGACTCTACTTATTTTCTTGATCTGACCTTTGAAATTCTCTATTGTGATTACATTTTCTATTAATAATTTCTTCCATTTGCTTTAGCTACTCTCTTTTCAAGAACAAGTTTCAGTGTCTTTTCTAACATCCACTTTTAAGGTTTCTTTCTTTTTCCTAACTTTTTAATGACTTCTGGTTTTCTTTGCTTTTTAAGTTTTATTGGCACTTCATATGCATTCATTCAATAGTTCATCCACTTAATTCAACTATACCAAGAAGAATTGTACAATCTTTACCACAATCTATTTACAACATCATTTCTTTCACCATACTCAGTTATTCATGTATTTTTTTTCAATTTTGGCAAAAATATATGTAACAAAACATTCACCAACTCAAGAACATTTACGTATGTTTCAGTACTATTAATTATACTCTACATGTTGTACAGCGACTATTGTTGTACCTCTCCAAATTATTCTATAATCATTAACATTAACTCAATGCCCTCTAAGCAAAAATTCTTCCCTTTCACCCATGGCAATCATAGGTTTGGTTTTTATATTTCATTCTTTTTTTTAGTAGTTTTCTTGATACAATATTCACATATCACACATTTAAAAAGTTTTATATACATCATCACAGTCAGCTCTATGCTCCCTCTACCGTGCCACATCCATTGATCACCCATATTCTCCCTCCTCTCCCCCCACTTCCTGATCAATCATTACATTAGTTATTCTCGCTATATATTAATGACCTCTGATTTTCTTTATGTATTATATTCTTGATGTTATACCACAGCTCAGTAGGTCATCTTTTGTTCGTGCTCAATAAGTATTACTTCTTCTTGGGATATTCTTTAAATTCTGATGGGATATTCACATGGTTGTATTTTGGCTCTTATGAAATTGCTTTAAATATCTTGAATTACTACATGAAGTTATATGTGTGAAATTGTCTGTTCCACAGTCAGTATTCTATCAGCTAAAGTGTATTTGTACATTGTTCCACTGTTGGGTGTTTAGTTCTTTTACCCATATTGTTGTTATTGTAAATAGTACTGTGATGAAAATGATTGGGTATATATCTATTCCTGTTGTGACTCTTATATCTTTAGAATATATACTGAGTAGAGGAATTGCTGGGAAATATGTATTTATATTCCCATATTTAAAAAACACACATCATCCTGCTTTACACAATGTTTTACAATTTAGCAGTCTCACCAGCAGTGTATGAAGAATCCAGCCACTCTCTCTAGCAACACAACCTCTAGTCCACAACCTCTCTAGCATTTGTTATCTCTCTTTCTCTATCAACTCTTCTACTTTTGTTGCTATTAATTCTGGAGAAAGTATTATCTCATTGTTTTTAATTATATTCCTTAATTGACTAATTATGTGTGCATTTTTCATATATTTGTTAGGGACTTGAATGCCTTCTTTGATGAAGTATCTGATAGAGTTATTTGATAATTTAAAAAATTATTTTATTGTGAGCTCATACAGCTCTTATCACAATCTATACATCCATCCATTGTGTCAAGCACATTTGTACAGATGTTGCCATCATCCTTTTCAAAACATTTCCTTTATACTTGAGCCCTTGGTATCAGCTCATTTCCCCTTTTCCCCACACTCACTTCCTCCCTCCCTCAGGAACCCTTGATAATTTATAAATTTTTTCATGTCTTGCACTCACAAATGTCTCCCTTCTCCCACTTTTATGTTGTCTGTCCCCATGGGAGATACTTATATAGAGATCATTGTGATTGGTTGCTCTGTTCTCCCCCCACCTCCCCTTACTCTCCTGATATTGCTACTATCATTATTGGTCCTGAGGGGTTTATCGGTCCTGGATTCCCTGTGTTTCCAGCTCTGATCTGTACCAGTGTACATCCTCTGGTCTAGCCAGATTTGAAAGTTAGAATTGGGGTGATTATAGTGGAGGTGGGGAGGAAGCATTAAAAGATTAGAGAATAGTTGTATGTTTCCTTGGTGCTATACTGCACCCTGACTGGTTCATCTGTTCCTTGTGACCCTTCTGGAAGGGAGTGTCCAATTGTCTACAGAGGAGCTTTGGGTCTCTACTGTGTATTCTTCCTCATTCACATTGACATGTTTTTTTTTGTTCTGGGTCTCTGGTACCTGATACCTGACACCATTGAAAGCTCTTGATCGCACAAGGTGGTGTGCTTCTTCCAGGTGGGCATTGTTGCTTCTCAGCTACATGGCTTCTTATTTATCTTCAAGTCTTTAAGGCCCCAGATGGTCTATTTTCTTAGAGGTTCCAGTTATCTATTTTGTCGTTTTTTGTTTGTGTCTCTTAACTTTGATAGTGTATTTGTGCTTTAGATTAGGTCATGAATTTGTCCCTTTGTTTTAATTGATGGCCTTTATAGTTCTGGGTTTTATATTTAGTATTTGATCCATCTTAATTAATGTTTCAATATGGTATGAAGTATGGGTTCTGTTTCGTTTTTCTGCAAATGAATGTCCAATTTTTCAGCTCAGTTTATTAAAGAGACTATCTCTATTTCTCATACAATTTGAGTTGGTCCTTCGTCAAAATCAGCAGTCTGTAGGTGGACAAACTTACCTTCTATTTCTCAAAACAGTTGCCTTGTTCTATATATCTATCACTGTGTCAATACCAGGTTATTTTGTCTAGATGTGTTAGAGAAACAAATTCAGATATGTTTAAGAAAGAGCTATCTCAAAAGAAGAAACCGACAAGGTTATCAAGGGATTACCAACAAAAAAAATCCCCTTGACCAGATGGCTTCACTGGAGAATTCTACCAAGCATTCAGGGAAGAACTGACACCAATCCTACACAAACTCTTCCCGAACAGAGGAAAAGACGGCAAACTCCTGAACTCCTATGAAACTAGTATATCTCTGATACCCAAACAGGACAAGGATCCCTCAAGAATCGAGAACTACAGACCAATTTCCCTATTAAACATTGATGCAAAAATCCTTAACCAAATACTGGCCAACAGAACACAATAGCATATTAAACAAATAATTCACGTGGGATTCATACCAGGGATCTAGGGATGGTTCAACATATAAAAGACCATTAGTATTATTCATCACATTGACATGAAAAATTATAAGAACCACATGATAGTATCGATAACTGTGGGAAAAGCAATCAACAGCATCCAGCACTCATTCCTGTTTAAGACACTCAAGGAGGTAGTAATGGAAGGAAAATTCCTCAATATAATACAAGTTATATGTAAAAAACTAACAGCCAATGTGGTAGTCAATGGAGATAAGATGAAAACAAACCCGCTGAAAAAGGGGACCAGGCAAGGATGCCCCTTGTCCCCACTCCTGTTTAACATCATGCTGGAGGTCGTAGCTAACAGTATAAGGCAAAAAAAGACATCGAAAGTATTTTTCTGGGGAAGGAAGAGGTGAAACTCTCATTATTCAGAGATGACATGATTTTATATATGCAAAACATCAAAAGCTCCGTAAAGGGAATGCTACAAGTGATAGAGGAATATGGCAGAGTGGCAAGATACAAGAGCAGCAGACAAAAGTCTATTAGACTGCTCTATATATTGGACAAGACCATGGGCGAGGGTATCAAAAATGGTAGTAATCTTCACTATAGCCAAGCACAAATTGAAATATCTGGGTATATACCTGACTGGAAAAAACAAAAGATCTGTTCAAGGAAAACTGTCTACATCGAAAGAATTTGCCAAGAGAGTAATAAGAGAGATGACAGACTGGGAAAACATCCTTAGCAATGACACATCAGACAAAGGCCTTATTACTAAAAATTACAATACTCTGCTAACTTACAACAAGAAAAAAAATGAATTGCCCACTGAGGAGGTGGGCAAAGAACCTGAAATAACTTTCTAAGGGCAGAAATCCAAATAGTCAATAAGCATATGAGAAAATATGCCAGATCCCTAGCCACAGAGAAGTGCAAATTAAAACAACTCTGAGATACCACCTGACACCCTCAAAGATAGCCCAAGTCAAAAAATCAGAAAATAACAAGTGTTCGCGGAGCATTGGTAAGATAGTGACTCTCTTTCGCTGCTGGTGGGCCTGTAGGTATGTACAGCCATTATGGAAATCAATTTGGTGATATCTAAAACAGATGGAAATTGAGCTACTATATGGGAATAACTGGAGGAAATCATGCTAAGAAAAGTAAGCCATGAACAAAAGGATAAGTACAACATGAGTCCACTGAGGTAAGCAAAAAAACCCAAAATTTCCAAAAAGACACATATGGGAAAAGTTACTAAGCTACTAAATTCATACATTCCGGTTGCCCAGGTACAGAGCAAGTGCCAAATCCAACCCAGGGATAGATATGGCAGCCAAGTAATAAGGAGAGAGAGAGAGAGGGAGAGAGAGAGAGAGATTGATTGAGTTGATTGCAGGGGAACAGGGCACTAAACCATCCAAGGGGAAGGTGTTGTTTATATCTCCACAGAAGAGGGAGAGAGGGACCAGACTTCCACTTGGTGCACCAAGACACAAATGCAACATGCATGCATGAAGCAGGAACCAATAGAGAGGATCACAGGACTGGCCCCATCAGGAGACACGATGATGACGACATGTCCCTCACTAACACATGGCGCTAAAGGGCCAGCACTGGGGATTTGGTGTGGGCGATGTGCCCGATCCAATACCACTGCACCGGGGTGAGCACTAAGGGCGTACAGCGGAGCAGCAAGGGGAGCAAAGCAACAAAGTCCCCGAGGAATGCCAAAGGTGGACTTGGGGCCAGGGCGTGGCACCCCAGCGGACTGGACTGGAAAACACTCATAATGGTCAATGGACAGACTGGAACTGTTTGAGGGCTTTTCAGGTTTTGCTGTGTTTTCTTTTTCTTTATTTTTTTGCTTTGTTGTACTCGCTGTTGTTGATTTATTTTTTGTCTTTTTTTAGTATGTTTTGCTCTGCTTTGTTTTTTGCAGGAACAGGTATTTTGTGAAATGCTTTCTCTGCATCAATTAATATGATCGTATGTTAATTTTTGCCTTTTATTTATGTGATGGATTACTTTGATTATTTTTCTAATATTGAACCATCATACATACGTAGTGTGAACCCTGTTTTATCATGGTGTTGATGTGCATATTAGATTCTATTGGCTAAGATTTGGTTGGGAATTTTTCATTTATGATCATGAGAGATCTTAATCTGTAATTTTTTTGGGTGTTGTCTTTGTCTGATTTTGTATTAAGGTTATGTCTGCTTCATAAAATGAATTCAAGAGTTTCCCAATCTTTTATGTAATCTGGAATAATTTTAGTAAAATTGGTGTAATTGCTTTTCTAAGTGGTAGAATTAACCAGTAAAGCAATTTGGGCCTGGATTTTTCTGTTGGCAGTTTTTTAATGACCTGAAGAATTTCTTCTTCTGTTATGACTCTGGTGAGGTTTTCTACTTCAGTCCACAATAGTTTAGGTAGATAGTATATTCCAAGAAATTTGTCCATTTGTTCTAGGTCCAATTTGTTGGAGTACAATTCTTCATAGTATTCTGTTAAATATCTTTTTAATTTTAGTTGATTCTGTTAAGACACTGTGTACTTTGGTTTTTCTTGTGTTATTTGTATCTTCTTCCCTTTTCCTTGATTAGCTTAGCCAGTGATTTGTTCAATATTTAATCATTTCAAAGGACCAACTTCTTGCCTCTTGATTCTTTCTATTGTTTTTCTGTTTATTTCTTTCTATTTAATCTTTATTATTTCTTTTTTTCTGGGGAAAATGGCTTCTTTTCCTGCTCTTTTTCTAATTATTGGAGATGCTGTGTTAAGGTGTTCATTTTATTACTTCCTTTATGATGCATGTATTGCTTGTGATGATTTGCCCTCTACATACTGCGTCTGCTGTGTCTAAAAGGTCTGGGGACATTGTGTGTTCATTCACAGTTGATTAAAGGTTAATTTTTTTACTTCTCATAAACAGAATTACCCAGTAGTTTTAAAGTCTCAGAACACGCTGCCATTGAGTCTATTCTGGCTCATAGCAACTCTATCGGGTAGAGTGCACTGTCCCATTAGGTTTCTGTGGCTGTAAATCTTTTCAAGAGCAGAAGGCCTCATTGTGCTCTCATGGAGTGGGTGGTAGGTTAAAACTACTGACCATGTGGTTAGCAGCCCAAAATGAAACCTATTATGCCATCAATTTTCACTAGTAGCTTTTAGTTGGTTATTCAATTTTTCATGTGGATTTTGTGTCAATTTGGCTAGCCCAGGATTCTCAGTGGTTTGACAGTTAAGGTCTGGAAATCACCTATGATGTGACCTACCAGAGTGTCCTCAATTCCATAATGTGACCTGCTGTGAGCAGCTAATTGGTTGCAAGGAGAATCAGGGGGAGAGCAGCCCCTTTCTCAATTGAAAGGACCTTCCCTCAGGGGTGTGGCTTCCTTCTTACATTTGTAGACATTCTATGGAAAAGCTTGCTTTCTGGGCATGGACCTTGCATCGGGCTCATTGACCTCCACTTATTTGGACTTGAGACAGTGGCCTGTCAATGCCTGGTGACCGGAGGGCCATTATCGGCCAGCAACCTGCCCTCCTTACCTTGGATTCCTTCACCTCTGTGTTTCCCAGCTTGTGGTCCCCCTGCTTTGTCTTCCTGCTTTGTGGTTAATCTTGTTTTCTGGTTTGTCAGCCCCCACAGCAACAGAGTCACAAGGTGCCTCCAGCTTAACATGTGATCTTTGACCCACAGACTTGAACCAGATGGCACTTACCTGCTTCTACAATTGTGGGAGCTATTTTCATTTTATAAATCTCGCTCTCTCATATAGATATACATGGCTATCATTTTGAGATATATGTATACACTTATAAGTATGACAGCAACAAACCAATATATACATTTAAAGGTGAACATATGTAAACATATATAAATACATAAATTAGAACATATATAGATAGACACACACACACGTGTATATATATATATATGAGAGAAATAAACCATGTATTTATTTATTACCTTGATGTTCCAACTATTGATTTTGAATTTTATGGTATTGTGATTTTATAAGAGAATTTGCAACATTTCAGTATTTTGAACTCATTGAAGCCTTCTTGGTAACCTAACAGTCTATTCTGGTGATGTTTCCTTATGCACAGGAAAAGAATGTATATTTGCTGCAATTTGGGGTGGAGTATTCTATATCTGTCTTTGAGGTCAAGTTGGTTGATTGTGTTGTTAGTTCTTCTATGTCTTTACTGAATTTCTCTCTAGTAGCTCTATCCTTCATGGAGGTGGTGTACTAATGTCTCATGATTATAAAATAGTCTATTTCTCTCTTCAACTCTGAAAAGGTTGATTAAGATATTTTGATGCTCTTTCATTGAGTACATAATGTATTATTCTTATATTCTCTTCACTGGACATTTTAATCATTGTATACTATCTTTAGTCTCTTGGGCTTAATTCTACTTTAAAGTTTATTAATCAGAAATTAATATTTCCACTCCTGCCATTTTTTTTTATTTCTGATAGCTTGATATATTCTGTTCCATTCTTTTGTTCTTTAGTCTACTTTTGTCTTTGTGTCTAAAGTGTGTCTCTTACAGACACTCTCTTGATGAATTCGGATATCTTCTCCATTGCGCTATTCTCTATCTCTCAACTGGTTCTTTTTATCCATTTAGATTCATCTTAATTCTTGATAGCTATGGATTTATTGCTGTCATTCTGTTGTGTTTTCAGTGGTTCTTCTAGTTTATTTTTTCTGCAAACTTTTGTATGCTGAGCTCATTTTCTTCCTGGGTCCTTACCAAATGTTTCATTGTTGTTGATTTGTTTACTAGGTCTTTATGATTTTCATCTTTTTAATTTTGATGAGGTTTATTCATTTTCTTTGAGTCAGTCTGTATCTTATTCATTTTTCCCAAGGTTAAAATAGACTTTTTTTTCTTAAAATCTACTTTACATCTACTTCGTTTTAAAGTTATGTAAAGACACTATTCCCTCTTACAATATTACAATTAAGCTGTAACTCTCTTCACTACAAATTTGTATTTCTAGTTTCCTGATTTCAGCCTTGTAGGTTTGCATTACTTGGGTAATTCTTTATCTGGGTTGCCTGTGGGGTGGCATTGTCATTTTTGTTAAGCTCATTTTTTGTCTACTGTTTTTTTGTTTTACATTTAAAGAACTCCCTTTGTATTTTTTGTAAAGAAAGAAAGGCTTAGATATCTGCTTTAGAAGATTCATCAATAGAAACCTTATGGAGCACAATAACATATTTTTACATATTGGGCTAGAATATGGGCCCCATAACATAGAAGTCAATGCATAGTAGCCACACAATGGGTCAAATATACCAAATGATTAAAAAGATAATCATGACTGAGAGTTGACTTAACAGAAAATAAAAATCTATGTTTGATAAAAAAAACCCTTGATGTTCAACAAAAAGCACATCACCCTTATTTATCATGAAGTTATTTGGACCCATTCTGTAAACTATTTATTTGTGCGTTAGCTGAAGATGTCTATAGCAGTTAGTAATCAATATTTCACTGTGTGCCACTAGGTGCAAGCCACACCCTGGGTCATCCTCTTCACAGTTCCTTCTTGAGTTTCCCACTTGCTTTCATTTTCTCTCCCTGGCCTCCTTTTGCTTCTCATCTTCAATTGTGGTGACAACTTGTCCTTTTGTCTCAGAGAGTTGGCAATTCTAAGGAGCGCATTCTTTATGGGTGCTATTGTTTGTTTTGTACCAGAGGGAACTAGTCAACATCCCCCCATTTCAGGACTAGCCCATGAACAAGAACGAATGGGGCTGAGGGAAAACGGTCAAATGGCACTAAATGCCTTAGCCAAAACCAAGGTTTCCGGAGTTGATGAAATTCTGACTGAATTGTTAGAGAAAGTCAGAGCAGCACTGGAAACACTCATTCATCTATCCCAGGAAATTTGGAAGACAGCTCTTTGTCCAGCTGAGTGGAAGAGATTCATATTTGTAGTCATTCAAAAGAAAGGTGACCAGACAGCATGATCAAATGATAGAACAATATCATTGATATCACATTCAACTAAATGTTTGCTTAAAATCATCTAGATTCAGGAGAGGACATGCAACCAGGTTTTCTGATGGGTTGCTGTTTTCAGATGATCTTGGTTAAAACAGAGATTACCAGAAAGATGTTCACTTGTGTTTCATTGACTGTGCAAAGGCATTCGACTGTGAGGACAACAATAATGGGATTTCCAGAACAGTTTATTGTGCTGATTCAGAATGTGTACATGCATTAAGAGACAATGGTGCAAACAGAGCCAGGGGACACTGAATGGTTTCAAATCAACAGAGGTGTTGAATTTCTCGCCTTATTTGTTCAATCTGTATGCTGAGCAAACCATCAGAGGAACTGGATTATATGAAGAAGAATACACTGACATCCAGTTTGAAATTGCTTGGTAGTTGAATACTATAAACAGATTTTATGACCCTGCCATTCAGTTTACTATTTATAGGGTTTTTCTGCTGATAAACTTGGTACTCCCACCAAACAACTTTTGTTTCCTTGATGGATCCGGGTAAGAATGTTGGGAAAAACACTGATTGGATTATGCGATTCAGTGTGAGTGACTGTTAACAGAGTTCAATGCAAATGCCATCCTGCTGGTTTAAATCACCCACCTTAGAAGCAGGAAGAAGATCTTATTAGAAGTAAGAGAAATGAGCCTAGAGCGGAGCACATCCTTTGAGGTATCTGCAGAGTGAATCTCCTAGCTCTAAGAGATAGCTTCACACCAGAGGGGTGGCAAAAGAGCAACAATATCAGAACGAGGAGCCAGAGCATGAGTCAAAGCATTGGACTTCCCAGGACACCGTGCAAGCAAAGTCAAGTGTACTTGGATGGGAGGCTGGTTTAAGGAGTAGGATGCCCCTGGACACTTAATTGGGGGTATTGGGTTTGCTGACCCACTGAATTGGAGCTGCTTGTTCTCTGGTTGAGGTTAATAGTGAAGTGACGTGCTCTCGGAGCACTTTAGGGCCAGAGAAGGGCCTGCATGTGGGCCTGGCAAAGAAGACAATGTCCAGGCTGAACGACTGGGTGCTGAGCATTTTCACCAGAATTTTAACCTGTTAACTTCCCTAATAAATCTCATAATCTTGAGCATCAACTTTTCATTTTGTGTGGGTACTGCCATGAGTTATCAAACATAGTTACAGAAGTATAGTACCGAGGATGGGATAGATCATTTCAGGATAGGGTTAAAAAGGTTGGACGTTGGAGACATGTCTGACCTCTGTCTTATGGAAATCAGCCTTTGGAGTCAGAAGAGGTCAGATGTGACCCTCTTGCCATTTCCTCAGGCCTATTATTATTATCATTTTATTTCATGAAATCACATATACTGTCTCAATACTTATATCTCCTTGACTAAAATTAGATCCAACTTGAAATTCAACCCTGATTTATTTTTTACTGAATATTCCCCTCTAAGCTCGTTAGATGACACCCAAACTCAACACACCTATCGTCTCTTGACTGAATGGGTAAAGAAAGGCATCTTTATTAATAGGTCAATGTGATTAATCTTCATTTTCAAGTTTCAACAAAGGCATATCAAGTGCTTAGCAGATGTGCTGTATGTTTTTTTTTTCTTTTACATTTTATTAGGGACTCATACAACTCTTACCACAATCCATACATATACATACATCAATTGTATAAAGCACATCCATACATTCCCTGCCCCAATCATTCTCAAGGCATTTGCTCTCCACTTAAGCCCCTTGCATCAGGTCGATGTGCTGTATGTTATGTAAATTTCTACAGATATTCAGTAAACTAAGTTTTCCAAATTTGACATCTATTTTATTTTGATTATTTTGTAATCTAACACTGTTTCTACTGCCAATCAAAATGACAACTGCAAATTCATTCATGAATTTCATCTGAGAAGAAAAGAAACCCCATGAAGATGATTTAAGCAAAAGGGGAATACAGTAGAAAATGAAATTTGCAGAAACTAAGTGTTGTTTTCCATTATAGTTGCTAAAATTACTACTGGGCCCTCAGAGAAGTGACTGAATGGCACCCAGGTACTGGCTAATAATTTGAACGGATGTAAGTTGAGATTAAAAAGGAAAGTTTAATGTTCATATGACAAATATTTGTGAGCTAGAGTGGCACATTTTCTCATCTAGAAACAAACAAATAAAAAACCTGAGTAGAAACTTTAATGGAAAACCTTCAACTTTTGGAAAATTGGTCTGTCCATCAAACTTCATAATATGATTTAGGTAAGAATTTTTGCTTGCCTCGGGGAGTAAGAGGCTATTGGGCTTGCCTAATGAGATTTTTGCTGAAATAGATGCACTCAAAAGAGAATAATTGCCCTAGTATTTTTGTACTTTTCAAATGGGTAGCAATCAAGGAAATCACCTATCCAGATATACACATTCTCAAATGTGGGCCTTCTACAACACTCAGAACACAAGTAACACCAACAAGGTGGCCAAGGGGGTTCCAGGTTTGGCTGCAGATGACCGGTTGGCACCAGCAGTCACCACCCATTCCCCGGGAGAAAGACTAGGCTAGGGACTCCAGGTTTGGGAACCCCGGGAGCAGTCCTACGCTCCTCCTCAGAGCTGCTATGAGTCCGTGTGAACTCAAAGGCTGTGAGTTTGAGGTGTTATCACAATTGAGAGCATGATAATATAGCAGAGAGTCGGTGATTTTTTTTTGTTTCTTTGTTTTATAATAAAAGGTGATGCACACCTTAGGAAAACTCCTATTAAAAGGGAACAGGGCTGTGATCTGACTAAGGATATTGTATCTCACAGTAGCCTCCTTAAAACACTCGATTGATAGCACCAATCAATTAGACCATTACATAACTGCCAAACCACTGAGAACCATGGTCTAGCCACATTGACACATATTGTTGGGGAGGAGGGCACGATCAACACCATTATACCACATGTTGGGGCTTCAACCACGTCTTCATTTAGCATGCTGATAGCTATTGTGTAGAAGTTTGGATTTATAGGCAGCACATCTACAGTACGGCTTTCTCTGCCAGCTCTGGTAGAAGGTCGTTGCTTCTTTTCAGCCTCTATTCCTGGACTTCTTAGACAATCTTATGTGGCATCTCTGCTCGCGCTGTGATAGAAATATCTGCCTATGCCTAGCCACAGGCCTAATTTCTATCACGGGAATTATGGGATTAAGACACACCCTATACCTATGGCATCATCACCATAATGGAGAAAACGCTATAGCTCAATGGATTACCTGCAGAGCCAGAGGGCTTAGGATTTCAACATTTGTTTTGAGAGGACTCACTGAACACACTCTGGTGAGCATTAGTGTGACCCTGTGGAAGTTTGACATAAAATGAGAAAGCCTGACATACGGGAGTGGTTCACTCAATGCCTGCATCTCAAATGGTTCAAAAGAAAGCTGTGTGGGAAATGCAGCCTGAAGAGAGGGCTACGGTCAGACCGAGAAATAGCAGCCGCGCCATCCCGTCCAAGCAGAGACCTGGTACAGGTCCACCGAGTGGCTGCTCTGGGAGCCTGTTAGGACCCAATGCATTCTCTCAAGAGAGATTTTTGAAGTAAAAATTCTACATTATTTCAAATTGTGATATTTAAAATACAGGTAGCTTTTTTATGATTGACTGACTACTGATCATAATTGAGAGTGCATCCTTCCCTTTGATTCATGAAACCACAGTTACATGTTTTGCATCTCAGAAGACTGAAGGCCCTTTTCGATGACCTACCAAAGGCACTGAACTCTAGCTCCCCTGTTAGCAGGGACACACCCCTGGCGGGATGGCAGCGACTATGAGACCTGAGGCATTTGAACCTCCTCAGGAGTGGGGGACACTCTCAATTGCACAGGTCAGTCTTGAGCAGTGCCTCTGGCAACAGGGAGCTCTGACAGGGGTTGATTTATGGACAGAGTATAAGCATCTTGGGCTTTTTAGAAATATTTATGTGGGGAGAGAATGCTGGAAAAGATCACGAGTAAAGGGATAGAGGTTTCAACATACCAGGATTTCATCATAAATAGAAATGGCCCCTTACTTATGGCATCCAGCCAGGTAAGCCCAGAGAGGTTCTAAGTAACAAAACAACCCAGAGGGAAGCAGTGTATCAAGGTAATAATAGCTCCAAAGGTGGCGCCAGGCTTCCTAGGGCTAAAGCCAACCTCTATTATGTATTTGCTTTTTAACTTTGGAAAGGTGAGCTGATCCCTCTATGCCTCAGTCTTCATATCTGCACAATGGGAGCTCACTGCTCCTTCCTCTGATGGTTGTTGAGTGTCAGTGTCTTGTCTAGCTTATCCCACTGCCATGGAGTCAATTCTGACTCATAGAAACCCTGTAGGAGAGATTAGAACTGTCCTGTGTGGGCGAACAGGGATATAACCCCTTACAGGAGTACAAAGCCTCACCTTGGTCCTTTGGAGCAGCTGATGGTTTCAAACTGCTGACCTTATGGTTATCAGTTCAATGTGTAAACACTATGCCACTAGAAATCCTTATCTGACTTAAAAACCAGACTCGATGCTGACTCATAGTGAACCCCTGTGGGTTCCTGAGATGGTAACTCTTTACACAAATATACAGTCCAGTTTTGAACTGCTGACCAGGTGAATTGCAGCCCAACGTGTAAGCATTACACCACCAGGGCTGCTTCTTACCGGGAATTAAATACATACATGTAAGTAAAATAAATTTTGCTTCAAAGTCACAGAAACCTTTATTAAAAATATAAAAATGTGAAACTATTATTTCTTGGCTTATACTTCATCTGCATCTATATACTTTTGAAAGCTGTGTTCCCATCTTCCTAAGCCTTCCCTGAAGAATTCTGAACTCTAACTTACACCGTGTTAAAATGGCAGTTTGGGGATCCTCGGGGACTGAAAAGTTGTGTTCCTTTTAAATACTATGAGTTTGTGGAACAAAAAGAATTCTGACAGGGAAAAACCAGGGCCATAAGGCAGATGGGGTAAAGTTTCCCTGTGGAATTCTGATGGTCAGTGCTTTCTGCTAGGTCATTGCCATGCTCGGGGGAAAAAAATAACTCTAGGATACAAATTTCCCAGGCTTTTCTTCACTAAGGCATGCTTAATTTTCTGAAAATTTCTTCAAAATAAATGCCTATGATCATCCTATTTCCTTCGAGAAAATCTATCAAGCTTACCCCTTTAGAATCTCAATAAGTAGTCAGCATCATCTTCTGAGCTAACTTTTCTACCTTGAGTTTAACTGTGCTATCAGATACTGTAAGTCACTGGTTAGATTGGATCCTTTTTGATGTGATCTGTTAACGATTTACGTCAACTGGGATGGGTTGAGAGTCTCCGTAGTTTTGCAGCGGAAGCCTCCGTCATGATGTGATCTAATATAATATAATCAATTCCGGGATGAGCTCTACTGTGAGCAACCGAACCCTTGTGGAAATACTAGAGGAGGTTCAACCTCTTACTCAGGTCACCACCCTAGTGATATTTCTCAGGGGTGTCACTTATTTATATATAAATAGACACTGAGGGGTGTTTCTTTCAAAGTTACTGACCTGGACTTTGCATTTGGCTCTTCCACCTCCAGCCCTTTGGACTTGAACCAACCGCTTGCTATATTGCCTGCTGACTCTGGGAACCATCTGACATGCAGAACTTGGTTTATCTGCCTCTGCATCCACCAGCTGTGATCTTCTTGCTTTCTGCTTCATCAATCCAAGAAGCTCCATGAGTCAGGAAAAGCCTCTAACTTACTATCTGACTCAAAACCTTATATCAGACTAGACTTACCCATTTCTGGAACTGTGAAAGCCATTTCTTTAATATAAATATTTTCCTTGATATCATTTTTTCTATGTGTGTGTGTGTTGCCTTGGTTTCGCTTCTCTAGAGAACATAGCCAAGAACAACCTCCTAATGAGACAAAGGCAAGTGTATTATTGAGAGAACTTGTCAGTATACATCAACTAATCACAAGAATATGTTAAACACGTTTTGTTTGGAATAAATCTGTACATATGTGAACTGAAGTTCCACTAGCAATATGTTTCACTCATCTTTATGAATATGTAACTAAAATTCCACCAAGGAAGTGGGAGAGAATGAGGAGAGTTCATTTGTGGGTACAAAACACAAAAACAAAGTGAAAGGCTGCGTTTGTTAGTGTTTCAGGGGCATGATGCACTCATTCAATGAATATTCATGAAACATCTCCTGTGGGTCAGGCATAATTGCCTAATTGCAAACCAAAAGGTTTCAGAAGTAGGGCAGCCAATCAGCGATGGGTTTCTGTTTTCTTTCGCTATTCAGAAATGCTGTCAGACCTCAACCCAGACTGAGGGCCAGCTTCACTGCTTCCTTGGCGTGGTAAACACACACAGTCTTCTGGCCTAAGGAATGACCGCAAGGGCTCTCTGTCCATGACTGTCCTCTTAACATGCGTAAGGCATCACTAGATGTTTGGGTGCAAAAGCGTAGCTATATTAGAAGTTGGAAATAGCAACAGACAGAAGAAATACCTTATTTTTAGGTTTATATATTTTTGAATATGAATTAAATAAGCACACATACAAAGCACAATAGCAAAAATATTGTAATTCCTGGTTATTAGGGAATTGTAGTAATTATATTTGTTGTTCTGCCAGGAAATTCCACATCTGTCATATGTACAACTCCATTGACAGATGTTTTGAGGATGTTAAGCATTTTGCCTCTGGAGACATATTCTTCGCATTCAAATCCCTGCGCTCTTATACTTACTAGTTGTGTGACCAGGGGCAGAGTGTTTGCTTCAGTTGCTTCATCTGTTTAGTGAAGGAATCTCTGTTTCTTTTCCATTTTATTGTTATATAGACTCAATGAACTAAATATGTGAAACCCTCACAACATTACCTGGCATATTATGGAACATTAAACGCAAAGAGAGAAATATTATTGCAAACACAACCCTACGGTAACATTAATAACAATAAATGAATACACCAAGCTGAACAGGTTTGAAAAGGTGAATGGGACTACACTCATGAATAAATATGTGAATGACAGAGCATATATCTATATATGTATTTACATATGCTACAAATATGTCTGTGAATACAGTAGAGCATCCAGAGGACAAAGTTCTGAAGCTTCCTAACCAAAAGCAGATCCCTGAAGGAGCCGCTGGACCTAGGAGCTCAAGACCAGATAGTTAGGGAAGCATCAACTTCAACTGGCCTAACACCTGAGGGGCACCCAACCGTGCTGGCTGGAGCAGAGCTCTCATCGCATGCGTTTTCCCTGCATTTTCGAGCACTGAGCAACTCACTCCGAACTAGTGCACACAGTAGTGTGACCTGGGAAGATTCACTCTGGTCACAGTGAATTTTTTCATAAAAGCAGTTTTGCTCAAATCTCCTTTTTAAAAAAAAAAATTTGTAATGCATGCTTTAAGACAACCTCGTGCAGCTATGAAATGTTGTTTCCCGCTCGGGAAAAATGCCGCAGAAACTGCTGTGCTGTTGAATACAGCTTACAAGGACAGCGCTCGGGGAAAAACTCAAGTGTAGGAGTGGTTCTCTCGTTTTCTAAAATGGTAAAATGTCAATTGATGACAAAGCTCATTCTGGACATCAGTCAACTTCCTGAACGGATGCAGTAGCTATTCGTAGTGCATTTGGAGTTCATTACAGCAGATCCCTCTATTAATCAAGCAGTACATTTAGAGGTTCTGAAAACAGTGCGTAATAGTTTGTGACAAGTAAGGCCTGATTTGTGGCAGATGGGGGACTGGTTGTGCCACCACGGCAATGTATCTGCTCACGCAGCCATCTCAGTGCGCCAGTTTGTGGCAAAAAGCCAGCATGCCTGTCTTACCCCACACACCTGACTCACCTGATCTCGCTGTGTGACTTTTTTGTTGTTTGTATCCGTGAGAAGAGAAACATGAAAGGACAGCAATTTGATGACATAGAAGAGGTGAAGAAAAAAACAAGGTAGGTGCTGTCAACCATTCAAACAGATGAATTTGAAAAATGCTTCCATGAATGGAATCACAGATTTGATAAGTGTATTAAGTGCAATGGAGTGAATTTTGAAGGTGAGAAGGTTGTTTTTAAAAAAAAAGTTTAAATACATAGCTTTGAAAAAAACATCCTTTTTGGGTGGGGATAACCCCTCATAGTCCATGAAGAAAATGTTCTACATCTTGCTCAGTTCCTTCCTGCCTTGAGTCTTAAAATCATGTGAGTGATCATCTAAGGGTTAAATGTTGGTCTCTTGCTAGCCAGCGTGAAGAAGAGTGAAGACAATGAAGATTGAATGAAAGTAATTGTTCTAAAGGACTAAAGGACGGAATGCGCCCCAGTTTCCACATTCCTATGACCAGAAGAATTGGTGGAGGCTGGTTACCAATACTGAACACTCTGAATTGGATCATATTAAAATAGAGTGGAAGAAAAATGCAGCCCAAGATAAAAATGTTCAAAAAAACCATGTTCGCTGGTTGAATAGAGACTGGTGGTACCTCAAGACTATACTGTGCTCACACTTCAAACCTGGAACTGAACTCACTGTCATGACTTGATTTTCAGCGAAGCAATAGATGGGTCTATAAAGTGAGCAATAACTCCAGGGAGACAAAACTCCTTAGAACAATCCGTCATTCAAGATAGATCAAAAGGATTCACTGCCCAAAGACAAAATTCAAAAGGTGAAGGGATTAGGAAAAAATATGAAAAGAAATGGGGAACATGGGAGGAAGTGGATGGATAGAACATTATGGAGATTGCATTCAATGGCATGAAACAAAATGCATATGGATTATTTAATGGAAAATGATTTACTCTGGAAATTATCACTCAAATGATAATTAAAATGTTAAATTTAAAAAAGTAAAAAGTGAAGCCTATTTTGAGCCAGGGACTGATTCAGACATTGGAAATGTAGTTGCAAAGCGAAGAGGGTAAGGGAAGAACAAGTAGGTGAGAAGAAAAATGTTTTCTGGGTTCTGGATTAATAGAGATAAACTGGAATCCAACTGAGCATAAATCACTCTGGTAAAGGATAAATTAAGGATTGTGATGGCAAAAATGATGAGAATTAAATTGAAAATATCATTAAGGATTTCCTAAACATGTGGGTTGAGAGAAGCAAACTTACTTTAAAACCTACCAGCTTGTGATAGGTAGATTTTGTGTCAACTTGGTTGGGCCAACATTCCCAGTGGTCTCATAATTGAGCCTAGTCACGTCTCTAGATGGGATCTGTCCTACTATAACCATTTCCACGATGCTGTCTGCTGGGAACAACCAAGCAGTGGTGGGAAGATTGGAGTAATGCCCCCCTTTGTTCACATTACAGCCTTGATGCAACTGAACGGGAGTCTTCCCGGAGGAGGATGTGGCCTACTTCCTACAAAAGTGGACACAGCGGAAAATTTGTTGCTTTTTTCTGAGTCTGGATACTACTATTCGCTCCGCAGCTCACAGAACAAGGGCTGGCAGCACTTGCTTTTACAACTGTATAAGCCATTTTTGTATAAATTTCTATCGAACTAAATATAATCTTGTATTTAATTGATTCTCTGAAGCCTGGATTGCATGATCGCTTACAAGCAGAAGAACTCTGTCAAGTGAACAATCGTCTAACTCAAATCATGAGAACAGGAAGTCATGACCACTCAATCGATTCCAGACTTGAAGCAGTTAACAGACCCACAACCCCTTGAATGAAGGAGAGACTGGATCCCTTTGAAGAAGGACCCAACTAAACTGCCAAAAGTGCATACTGTTTGCCTTTCTCCCAGCCTGCCCCAAAGGGATATACAGGGATATACCCAGAGGGATTCCCAAGGGTGACTGTTCACTGGGGCACAGGAGACAATCACACTTTTTGTGGATTACTAGATGCTGGCTTTAAATGGACATGAATTCCAGGAAACCCCTAAATTTTTAAGGCCCATTCCATCAGAATGAGGATGTTTACCAGTAGCGAGTCCAAAAATCCTCCTGAGAATAATTTCCCCAGTTACGGAAGGCAGGATTGCAGCAGACATACTCAGCAATGGGCAAAATCCCCATTTTAGCTCCTTCATATGCGCACTTTGGTCATTTAGGGTAGGGAAAGCTAAGTGGAAGGCATTAGACTGCTTCAACCTCAGAAGATAATAAACTTAAAGCAATATCACATTCCTAGAAGGATTGCAGAGATTAGTGCCACCATTAAGGATTTGAAGCATATGAAGGTGTTGATTTCCACCACATAACTGTTTAACTCGCCTGTTTCACCTGTGCAAAGAAGAATCTTGAAGAATAAAACTGGATTGTTAGAAACTTCACCAGGTCCTGACTCCACTTGCAGCTTCTGCTCCAGATGTGTGGTTTCTTTGCTTAAACTCCTGTCCTGATACGTGGTGTGCAGCTATTGATCTGGCCAATGCCTTTTCCTCCATTCCAGTTGGAAGGGACCACCAACAGCAGTTTGCCTCTAGCTAGTAAGAGCAACACTGCACGTTCATAGCCCTCCCTCCTCGTCTCATCAGCTGGCAAGAATTCTGTAATAATTTAGTCCATAGGAATTTGGGTCACCTTTCCTTTCCACAAACGTCACAATGTCTAGTATACTGAAGACATTATGCTGCTTGAACTTGCTCTTGTTGTTATGTGCCATTGAGTAGTTACTTTCAACCCAGAGTGGCCCTATATTCAAGAGAATGAAACACCGTTGGGTCCTGCACCATCCTGACAATTTTTCCTATATTTGAGTTTCATCCATGGTGTCAATCCACCTCCTGCAGGGCCTTACTCTCATGTACTGCTCCTCTGCTTTACCAAATATGAGGTTCATCTCCAGGGACTGCTCTTTTCTAACAATGTGGCCAAAGTGTGTAAGTCGATGTCTGGCCATCCTTACCACTGAGGATAATAGTTGGATGATCTTCAGCAAAAAATTGGGCCTATTAAGGAGACTATATCAATTACTCTAGACTTATTCGTAAAACACGTGTGTGGCAGAGGATGGGGAATTGGCCTGAAAAAATTCAAACACCTCCCACCTTAGTGACGTTTATAGGGGTCCAGTGGTGTTGGGCATACCCGAATATTTCCTCTAAAATAAGGATGCTATGGCACCTGGTCCCTCCGACAATTTGAAAGGGAGGCACAATCTCTGGCAGGCCTCTTTGGAGGCCCATATTCTTCCTGTGGGTCTGTACTCCGGTTGATTTATGAGGTGACTGGACAGCTGCTGACTTTGAGTGGGGTTCAGACCTAGATGAGGCTCTGCAACAGGTTGAGGTGACTGTGAAGGGCACACTGTCACTTGGGTCAGCTGATTGTGATCCACCTGATTCAATGGTTCTTGAAGGTCAGGGGTCTATAGAGCTATAGCATGGAGCCTTTAACAGCCCCCTATTGTTGAATGATACAGCAAACTCTTAGGACTTGGGAGCCAAGCTCTGCCATCGACTGCACATAACTAATTTCATTTTGAGAAAGACCTTTCCACTTGTTCTTGGGCCTTAGTTGAGACCGAACATTTCCTCATGTACCACCTAGACACCATGTGACCTGAGCTTCCCATTATGAACCAGGGGGTATCTGACTCACAGAGTCATAACGATGGAGATGCACAGAAGCACTTCAAGATCAGCCTTGAGCAAGATCTGAAGGTACAAATAAGCTGGATGAAACAATATCGCAAATGACTATGGTCTTCACTCTTGTCATAGTACCTTGCTTCTCCCAGTCTGTACTATGGCCTCATGGGCAGTTCCTGAGGGAGTGAACATTCATTGTTTGGCTTACAGGTATATGTGCATTTTATGTGAGCACATCTGGAGAAGGTGCTGCAGCAGCACCACATCCCTTTTCTGAGACCTCCCTGAAGAAAGGTTGTTGTTTTGAGGAGCCATCAACTTCACTCAGACTCATTCTGACAAACAAGACACACCTAGTCCTCATATTTAGTCTTCTCTTTGAGCCCAATGTTGCAGCTACTGTATCAATCCTTCTTGTTGAGGGACTTCCTCTCCTCCATTGCCCCTCCACATTACCCAGCATGCCGTTTTTCTCCAGAGTCTGTTCTCTCCCGGTAACACATCCAAAGTTCATGAGAAAAAGTATTGCCATCCTTGCCTCAAAAGAGAATCCTGACTGTACTTCTTCCAATAAAAATCTCTTTGTTCTTGTTGCAGTCCATTGTATTTCGATATTCACCAACACCATAGTTCAAATGCATAAAAGTTTCTTTGGTCTTCCTTATTCAATATCCAATTTTCACATGTAAGTGAATCAATTGACAATGCCATGGCTTATGTCAGATGTACGTTAGTCCTCAGAGTAATATCCCTGATTTTCAGCCCTGTAAAGAGGTTTTGCATAGCACGTTTACCTAATGAAATGTATCATTTGATCTCTTTATTGCTGCTTCTATGACCATTGATTGTTGATCCATGCAAGATGAAGTTCTTGACAACTTCAATCTGGAATCTACACCAGTCACATAGCCTTCAGCATTATGGCAGCATATAAGCTATCACAGGGCAGCAAATGGACATACAAGTGGCGGTGAAAAATAATGGTGAAGGGAGATCTCCTAATGGGCAGAATTTCATGCAATACATACAGGTAGTACTTCATCTTTTGTGGGAGGAAAAATGCCC
Organism: Tenrec ecaudatus; assembly: GCF_050624435.1. Taxonomy (NCBI): domain Eukaryota; kingdom Metazoa; phylum Chordata; class Mammalia; order Afrosoricida; family Tenrecidae; genus Tenrec; species Tenrec ecaudatus. The sequence goes on from NC_134530.1 coordinate 108,495,430, forward strand.
AGATGTATAACTATATGCTTATCTGTGGTCTCTGTCCAACGATTTTTCTGGATAACCGGGGATTTCGAAGGAGCATGATTGGAAAATTTGTGGCACAGACTTATGGGGAAGGAGTTTGTAGATAGACTTGGTTGAATAGGCAAAAAGGTGAAGATATTTGTGTCTTATGTGAATTCTCATCAAAAAGATGACCTCTAGAGAAGAGGCATTTTAATAATCAAGTGGATAGGATGACATGTTATATTTAAATCAATAATCCTCTTTCCCTGCCCTAGGGATCTATGAATAAAGTAGCCATGGTGGCAGGGATGAAAGTTGGGCTTTGGCCTTAGGTATGAATTTCCACTTTCCAAGGCTGACTTAGTTACTGCCACTGCTGAGTGCCCCATATATCCCAGCAGCAGAGGCAAACATTACGTTTGTGATGCAGGGCCATTGTTCAAGCAGATCAACCTGCAACCTGGGGGGAGGCTGATTACATCAGACTACTTCCATCATGGAAAGAGCAGTGTTGTGTTCTTACTGGAATAGACACTTATTTGGTGTATGATTTTCTGTATAATGATTCTTCAAAAATTATTATTCATGGACTCTCAGAGTGTCTTATCCACTGGTATGGTATTCCACAAAGGATTGCATCAGATAAAAAAAATCATTTCACGGCAAATGAAGTGCAGCAATAGGCCCACACTCATGGAATCCACGGGATCTGCCATATTTCCCCGAAGCAACTGGCTTGCTAGAACAACGGAATGGAATGCCAAAAGCACAGTAACGTATTAGGTCAGCGCAGTATTCACTAGGTGGCTGTCCATGCGCTAAAGCAGCATGCAATGATGGCACTGTTTCTACAATAATCAGGATTCCTGGGCCCAGGAGTCAAGGGGTGAAATGGGAGAGGCACCACTCATTACTACTCCTAATAAACCACTCGAAACATGTTTTCTTCCTATGTATGACCCTATGCACTTCAGTTTTAGAGGTATTAACTATAGAGGGGCAGGGAGTATGTATGCCCACATGGAGACTCAACTCTGATTCTATTTAACTCAAAGTTAACAATACCTTCTGGCCATCTTGGATTCCTCTTGGTTCTCTATCAAAGGCAAAGAGTTAATATATCGAGTGGTATTACTGATCTTGATTTCAAAGGGGAAATTGGACTGCTGCTCCACAATAGGGGCAAGGAATACTTAGGATGTCTTTTAGTACTATGATGCTCTACGATACAGGTCAATGGTAAACTACAGCAACGTAATTCTGACTGGACCACTCAGACCCTTCAGGAATGAAGATTTGGGTCACTCAACAAGACGAAGAACTAGGATGAGCTGAGAGGCTTGCTGAGGTCCAATGGATTACGTAATGGGTGGCAGAAGAAAGTAATTCTACATACCAGCTCCAACCATGTGATCAGTTGCAGCAAGGAAGGCACTGATTGTTATGAGTATTATCTCCTTGTTTGTGTACATCAATTTTTGTTCATTTATAAAATATAGCATGTAATTAGGTGGTTCATGTTAGTTTTATCATATTGATTGCAAATATGACTTAAAATAGTCTTAATTAGAGTTTACGTATAGTTTAAGTAAAAGTGTACAGGTTCCACGTTGACAAGAGATGAATTGGGATAGGTTTTGTGTCAACTTGGCTGAACTTAGATTCTCAGTGGTTTGGCAGTTAGCAGGTAACTGCTCATAACCTGGCCCAATAGTGCAGCCCTAGCCAATCGGTCGGAAGATCAGAGTGCAACGCAACAGCCTTACTCAGGCCAGAGCCCGCTGCGGTCAATGGAAAGGAAATTTCCTTCTGGATGTGGCTACTTCCTATTTAAGTGGCCCATTGGGAAAAGCTTGCTTGCTTTTGAAGGGCATCTGGATAGCACATCTGGCTTATTGACATCCAGTTCTTTGGATTTGAGACAATCGCCTACCATTCTGTCTGCTCATGGTAGAGCCATCAGCTGCCTGACATTTAACCTGCCTCTTCAGTCACAACACTGCCCTGCTCACTTTGGATTCATCTGCTTCTGCAGCCAAATATCAGTCGGTAGGGTTCCTGCTGATCTTGAGCTTATCAGCCACGGAAGCTGTGCAATCAGGTGACGCACCTAGATTAACATCTGACCCACGGAACTCAGATTGGATGTGCAAACTTCTATAATGCTCTTGTCCAAATTTATATTGTGTGTGTGTGCGTGTGTGTGTGTGTGTGTGTGTGCATGCGTGTTTCTTGGCTTTGCTTCTCTGGAAAATTCAGGTCAGTAGATCTCTGGGGGAATCTATATATCCACACTTCTTAACACGGACGGCAATGTCCTACTCGGTCTGATGCCTGCCTGGCATCATTTGCCACTATCTCTACTTCACCATCACGACATTCAGTATACTTTGTCTTCAATATTCTGAAACATAATGTAATTTCAATATCAGATGCTTGCATTTGAAGTTGTTCCTGCAGAAAATGCTCAGCCTCCCAGGCTCTCCTGGCGCTTCTGCTTATCCCCTCAGGTCGGTGCTTACGTTCCATCTCAGAGGGACTTGCTAAGTGTCTATTTGAAAAAGTTCCAGCTGTCTAAAATATTGCCATCGGTTGGAATTTATGTGGTGACCACAGGCTTTATAGTGAAAACATGCTTCACTCGTGACTTTTTTTCTTCCAGGCAAGTATATCGCGCATAGTAGGGACTCAATAAATACTTATTAAAAAGATGGAAAATATTATGACTTAGCAGAAGGGATCTAACATTTAAAAACTAAATATAATAAGAACTTACAGCTGGCAAAATTAGGGACAAAATGTCTTCTTATTTCAAGACAAAGCTTGCTGTCCACACATGTGGCCGTGCATCTAAAAAGATGAGGGAAATTGTAGTCTTCCTTATACAACTTGAATTGAACTTGGCTGGTTTGTCTCCATTCTGCTATTCCTATTTCAAAATACAGAACTAACACATAACTAGTTAAATAGATATATGAAAAACAATTGAGTTTATATATTCAATTATATTTGTATATACACACAAACATATATAAGCATTTTGTAAATAAAATATTTCAAATTCACAGATTATAGATTAGCTATTCAACAAATTATGTGGCAAAAATCAGTTAGCTTTTGGGAAAGAAATGTAATAAAAATCCATACCTCACTGAAATCAATTTGAGACAGAGCAGTGCATTTAATATTAAAAAATAAAATTTTGAAAAAAGTTGAATAAAATTCAAGAGACTATTTTAGAATAGTTGACAGAGGAAAACTATGTTTCTATAAATAACTTGAAAGCTCAAAGCTATAAAGAAGCAGTTGATAGAGTCCCCTACATAAGCATGAAACATTTCTGAAAGGACTAACAGGTGCCATAAACAAAATGTAGAGGCAAATAAACTTTGAAAACCTGAAAAAATATATTTAGAAAACAATTGCAATGTTTTTAGAGATGAAAGGGATCATCTGATAGTGAGAAATCTCAGAAGGCAAAATGAATAAGAAATACAAAAGAAGAGATAGGCTGTCCACTTTTGAGGAATGAGCCTGTCCAAGCCCTATGAGTAGCTCCAAAAGATCATCAGCTGTAGCGCTGGCAGATGATCCCCCCAAGTTAGAAGGCACTCAGAATACTACTGGGGAAACTGCCTTCTCAAGATAGAGTTGACCAAAGTGATGTGGATGCATTAATGCTTTCCAGATCTTCATTTGCTGATGGGACACAACTTCAAACGAGAAGGAACAGCTGCATATATCCATTGTAAATCAGAACATGGAATGTAAGTATGAATGTTGGAAAAATTGGAAGTCATCAGCAATGAAATGAAATACATACATACAGATTGATATTTTAGGCATCAGTGAGCTGTAATAGACTGATATTGCCATTTTGACAGAGCAATTAAATGGTCTACTGTGGCAGGAATGACACATTCCTCACTTTCATAGTCAAAGGGAACATTTCAAGGTTTGTCTTGAAGACCAGTCCTGTGTAGGATAGGAGAATATGTATAGGCCTACAAGGAAAGCCAGCAGGTCAATAGAAATACATTACTCAAAATTTTGTACAACTTTGAAAGGTAGTGAGAAAGAAATTCAAGAATTCCACCAACTTCTTCAGTCTGAAATTGATAAAATCTGTATCAAGAAACATTAATAATTATTGGTGATAGAAATGTGGAATGTTGGAAAGAGAGCCAGGGATATTGATTGGAAAATAGGGTCTTAGTGATAGAAACAAAATTGAAGATCTCATGATAGAGTTTTCAAGGGCTATGACTTTCTTTGCAAATGTCATTTTCAGCAAAATAAACAGTGACTTTACACAAGGATCTCACCAGACAGAATCCACGGGAATCAAATTGACAACATCTGTGGGAAGAGACAATGGAGACGTTCAATACTAGCACCCAAATTGAGGCTGGGGGTAAATGGTGGAGCAAACCATTCATTATAGATAAAGGTAATCTAACGGAATGTGGAAATGCTAGAACAATATAATTAATATGACACACAAATAAAATTTTTCTTAAGACAATTCAACAACAGTTGTAACATTACATGGACAAGGAGCAGCCAGAAGTTCAAGACAGATATAGAAGAACATAGGAATTAAGGATATATTTGCTGATGTCAGAGAGATCTTGGCTTAAAGCAGAGAATTCCAGGCCTTCAACTGTGTGGTTCATAGTAAACTATGCATAACCTTGGAAAGAATGAGAATTCCAGAACACTTCATTGTTCTCATTTGGAATTTGTACAAGAAACAATAGGCAGTTGTTCTAACAGAACAATGGACTACTGTACGGATTAAAACCAGGAAAGGTGTGTGTCAGTGTTGTATCCTTTCACTGTACGTTTTCAAACTATATGCTGAGAAAATAATCTGAAAGGGGGGTCTACTTGAAGAAACACACTGCTTAAGGATTGGAGGAAGGCTTATTAACAACCTGTATGTAGATGATACAAACTTGCTAGCTGACAGCAAATAATACTTAAATCACTGCTGGTGAAGACCAAGGACTGCAAGTATGGACTACCAGCCAATGCATAGAAAATGAAAATCATCGCAACTAACCCAATAGCAGCATGATGATTGAGAAAAATAATAAACTTATCAACGATTTAATTTTGCATGGATCCTGGAAACAACAGTCGAGAAATCAAATGACATATTACATTAAGTAAGTCAGTTATGCAAAATTTTTTAAAGTGCTAAAGAGCAAGGATTTTGAAGACTAAGGTGTGCCTGAACCAAAACCTGATTTTGTCAATTGCCTCATATGCATGTGAACGTTTGACACTGAATTAAAAAGATGGAAAAATTGATGCATTGAATCATGGTGTTGGTGAAAAATATGGGAAGTACTGGGAATTGTTATAAGAATGAAAAAAATCTGCCTTGGTGGCGTATTGGTTAAACTTTGGGCAGCTGAACACTAGGTCAGCAGTTTGACACCCCTGGCACCTCGAAGGGGGAAAGATGAGACTGACTACTCCTGTGAAGAATTATGGTCTCAGCAACCCACAGAACAGTTCTACCCAGTCCTATAAGGTTGCCATGAATCTGAATGAACTTGATGGCAGTGTGTCTGGTTTTCTAAAAAAAATTTTTGGAAGACGTACAGCCAGAATGTTCCTTTGGGGCTAGGATGGTGGGATTCCTTCTCATATACTTTGGACACATTACTAGGACAGGCCTGTCATTGGAAGAGGGCGTCAGGCTTGGTAAAGTGGAGGGTCAGTGAATAAAAAGAAGACCCGCAGCTTTTCCCATGATGTCATCTAACATAGTATAGAGAACTCCATGATGGGAAGCAGCCAAGCAGCTCATCTGGCCACAGGCTTGATACAATGGAGGGAGGTTTCACTCAGGACGTGGCCTCTTAGTGTGTGATAGCTAGCTCACTCCTCTGGATCTGGATCCTGTATCTGGTTCATCAACCTCCCTTTCTATTGCCTTCTGGTCCCAGGAACTCTCAGTGGAGTGGTGACCTTAGATCTATTCGCTGATCTGGGACACATTCAGCTCTGCCTTCACCAGCCTGTAGTCTTCTTGCTTCACCTTCCTGCTTTCTGTTCATTAGCCCTGGTAGACAACAGAGCCAGGAGAAGCCTCTCTCGTACATATGACCCATGGACTTGAACTGGACTGGACTAACCCCACATCTGCAACTGTGTGACCCTTTTCTTGAGGAGGCAGCATCGGCTCAAGGACAGTGAGCTTGTTTTTTATATGCATACTCATACAAGTATCACTAGTTTTGCTTCTTTAGCGAACCCAGCCTAACACAGCAACTAACAATAACATTCAATTTATTAAAAACGGCATTGTTTAGCTTATTATCATCACCCTGAGTAACTCCCATGCTCACAAGATGGGCCCTTCTGAGTGCTGACCTCTGACTTCAGCTCCAGGGGTTTTCTGTCCCCTGCTTCAGCAGTCTACGCAGTCACTGTCGCCAGCACCGTCTCACCACCCCTCAGTGGTTTTCCTCCCAAACAGCTCAAGACTCACATCTTTACCACAGCTCATACGGCATCGGTAGTTAATTTATTTAACTACCTTTATTATCAAATGTCAAATATCATCTGTATCTCTTATCCAGCCATTAAGTTAATTTAATCTTTCAATCTTTTTATTCCGGTTAACTTTAGCGATTCATCGCGGAAACCACGCTTTCACCAGTTAGTCAACCTTCCTTTATCTTTTTTCAGGATCACATTGATTTGAAAAGTCCGGAAGCACATCAACTCATCTTCAATGCTTTGGTTCCACTGCACTGCCACTCAGCAGCTGCAAGCTCCATGCATTCCCCATTTCTCTTCACCAAGTTGATTCAAGCTTCTTAAATCATGTTATCCATTTCTTCATTTCCTTACTTCTAATTTTCACTTAATCTTATCAGGCTTATACGTGCTGATGCCATAGTAGCACCCATCTTTCTCCGTCCTTCAGATGATAAGTATCCCTCATTGTCTTGAACTTTCAACAGCGCACTTCCCTTTTGTCTCCCTCTTTTGGAAATGCTGTTCAATTTCTGTACATTAAGTTCCACCTGGTATCATGGAGAAATATTAGTATGGACGAGGCTAGTTAAAGGGACATTTTCACTTTCCATTATTATCTTGTAAAGTTGCCATGGACTTAAAGGAAATGCTCTTTAAATTCTCAATCAGTTTAAAATACAGCCATAATCATTAATTTGCAATTTTGTAGCCTAAAAGAGCTATTTAGGTTAAGTTTACAGAGTGTTTCAATACCAGGTGGGGAGAATATTATTACATTACAAAATATTATTTCTAAACTTTTAACACATTTCATATGTGTAAACATGTAATTATTTTAACAGAAAAACATGTTTCAAAAATTAGGTAATGTTTAGAACCCTGAAAACATTGGTTATTTTTCATGAAATATCTATCCTTTTTGTTATTATGCTAGTCTTGTATTCAACTGCCTTTTGTATACATAAAAATGCCAAATATAAATTAATATGACTAAAAAGTCTGTCCATCACTTGTCTGTCAGTTTATTGTACTGCGCTGACCTGTGAGTTGCTGGGACGCTGGACACTATGAGACTGGTATTTTGAATATGAGGAGGGTCACCCCAAGTGAACAGGTCCAGCAGCGCCTCTATGCTTTGAAAATGATGAGGACAATGAATATACAGATGTGCTTTACAAAATTGAGGCATGTATGGATTGTGATAAGAGTTGTATGAACCCCCAATAAAACATTTAAAAAGAAAGTTGGATTTGAATAAAGAAGGCCAATGAAGAATAGATGTCTTCCAAAGTGGTGCTGGTGAAGAATACTGAAAGTACCATGGACTGCCAAAAGGACAAATGAGCATGTCTTGGAAGAAATAGAACCAGAATGCTCCCTGGAGGCCGGGATGTGAGGCTTTATCTCACAGACGTTGGGCATGTCGTCCTTCAAGAAGGGTATGCTGCTCGGTAAAGCAGTGGGACCATGAACACAAGGAAGGCCCTCAACAAGAAGGATGGAGCTGGGCTGCAATGACGGGCTCATGTCAGGATGTGTGAGACTTGGAGGGGTTTGCTTCCGTTGGACCTGAGGTCGCTGCGAGTGGAACTGCTCCATGTAAATGACGACGACAAGTCTGTCACTGAATTGCATGCGTGAAAGAAGTGTAATTGACAGATGTTATCGGATGCAAGTACATTGAAAAAAATAAAAGAGGCAAAGAAATCCAAGTTTCACATAATTTGTACATAAAATCAACTTCATTACAACCCTGGGTGTAAAGTGCCCTCATGATATATAACAAGTGAAATAAATCAGCCATTAAAGTGATTTAATATATTAATTTATCATAAGTAAACCTGGAATGCCACTATGGGAGGTATCACACCTTGGTATGTAATCTCCACATCTACTATAGGGGCGTGGGGGGTGTGTATGGGCGTGGGGGTGTGTGTGTGTATGGATGGGCGTGGGGGGTGTGTGTGTATGTATGGGCGTGGGGGTGTGTGTGTGTATGTATGGGCATGGGGGTGTGTGTGTATGGATGGGCGTGGGGGTGTGTGTGTATGGATGGGCGTGGGGGGTGTGTGTGTATGTAGGGGCGTGGGGGGGTGTGTGTGTATGTATGGGCGTGGGGGGTGTGTGTGTATGTAGGGGCGTGGGGGGGTGTGGGTGTGTGGATGGGCGTGGGGGGTGTGTGTGTATGTAGGGGCGGGGGTGTGTGTGGGTGTGTGGATGGGCGTGGGGGGGTGTGTGTATGGATGGGCGTGGGGGGGGGTGTGTGTATGTAGGGACGTGGGGGGGGTGTGTGTATGTAGGGGCGGGTGTGTGTGTGTGTGTGTGTGTGGATGGGCGTGGGGGGGTGTGTGTGTATGTAGGGGCGGGGGGGCTGTGTGTGGATGGGCGTGGGGGTGTGTGTGTGTGGATGGGCGTGGGGTGTGTGTGTGTGTGGATGGGCGTGTGTGTGTGTGTGTATGTAGGGGCATGGGGATGTGTGTGTGTATGTATGGGCGTGGGTGTGTGTGTGTGTATGTATGGGCGTGGGGGGGTGTATGTATGGATGGGCGTAGGGGGGGGTGTGCGTATGGGCGTGGGGGGTGTGTGTGTGTGGATGGATGGGCGTGGGGTGTGTGTGTGTGTGTGGATGGGCGTGGGGGGTGTGTGTGTGTGGATGGGCGTGGGTGTGTGTGTGTGTGGATGGGCGTGGGTGTGTGTGTGTGTGTGTGTATGGGCGTGGGTGTGTGTGTGTGTGTGGATGGGCGTGGGGTGTGTGTGTGTGTGTGGATGGGCGTGCAGCGGTGTTAGTAAGGAGAAGAGATCGAAAGAAGGAAGGGCATGATCATTTCATTTCTAATCCGTGCACTTTAAGTTAAATCTTTGAATTAAAAGGAAGTCGTTTTTCCCAATCCATGTACTTTTAAGCACAATAGCTGAATAAAAAGAAGAGCTTTTCTCCCTCTTTTCCACCAGGAGGCAGTGGTGAGTGGTTTAGCTTGGAAGGCATTCAAACTGATAGTGGAACTCTCATGAGAAGGCAGGAAACCCTAATTGTCTTACAGTAAATTGATGAATAGCAAGAGCTGGAGGTGAAGATATTTGACTTAGAACCAAGAAGTCCCTCTGCTTCTTGGGAAGTTTCTTCTTACTATGGAAGGGCAAGTAAATTTTAAACCAAATCCTATTTCAGCGGTGTCAAACACAATTAGGCTAACTAAATAACTTTAATATATTTTTCTCCAGATCTATTCCTCTGCCTAGGACTGTGGCCCATTTTGAAGCTGAAAGAAATGCGGTTCGACATGAAGCCCAGGGGACAGCGGCACATTTGTCTTCCACCAGTATCCATGCATTGCTTGGACCCTCATCCTTATTGGTGAGAACCTATAATGATGAGAAATCATCTTAGTGCTTGGTGAAGGAGTTTGAGCACAAGCAGTGCTTGCTTATGGGCCTGGTGGAAAATTCTATTTTTCAAACTGCCACATGGTTCCTCTAAAATCTCTGGAAAGTTGACTACCCATCTTTAGTAAACCAAACACGGGTGTACCGTAACGGTATTTTCAATTAGGATGTTCAGAAGATCCACCTTTCAAGTCAAAGCTATAGACATGGCCAAGAATGAACCAATGAAGGAATGTGGGAACATAACAGAAACAACATAAGGATGTTTGCTTAGAGGAGGAGGGAAATATGATAATGTACTCAGATTACATTTCCAGTCATTTGCAGAAATTATTATGGGCTTAGTGTTAGAGGTTTCTTAAAGCAACAGAGCATGAATACATCCCACGTGAGTACTGAGAACATGTCAGGGACAGATAGACAGCCTTGACACAGATGGCTGACGAGCGGATGAGCTGTGGGGTGGTAGGTGTCCAGACAGCATGTATGAAGAAAGCCACATGAAGCACTAAGAAGACAGGAAAGACAGAGATCAGAGCTATGGGAGTGGATGTCCGAAGAGGAACTGAAGCTTGCTTTTACTTGGAGAATGGCTAAGTCAAATGGAACAAGTGACAAAATGAAAGAGTTGGAGAGGAAATTTCAAAGGGCAACTGGAGAAGACAAAGTAAAATATTATAATGAAATGTGGAAAGACCTAGATTTAGAAAACTTAAAAGGAAGAACGTGCTCAGCATATCTTAAACTAAAAAAAAACCCCAAAAAACTGGAGAAACAATTCAAGCCTTGAATTTCAATATTGAAGGAGTCCATAGGCACAACATTGAATGACACAGGAACACCAAAAGATGATGGCAGGAACACTCGGAGTCACTGTACCCAAAAGAACTAGTCAACATCCCACCCTTTCAGGAGGCAGCATTTGAGCAAGAGCCAGTGGTGCTGAAGGAAGAATTCTAAGCTGCACTGAAAGCCTTAGTAAAAACAAGGCTCTTGAGAACTGATAAAATACCAGTTCAAATGTTTCAAGCCGATGGAGCCAAATCTTGGCTGAAATCCGGATTAATGAAGAAGAATGTTGCAGTAGGATTGGAGAACGGCTTATTAGCCTTCAATATGCAGATGACACAGCATGGCTTGCTGAAAGCAAGGAGGGCTTGAAGCACTTTCAAATGAAGATCCAGGAGGGAAGCCTTCCTTCAGTCCGGATTCCAACTCAATGTGAATAAAAGCAAATTCTCACAACTGTACCTATAGGGAACACACTGCTAAACAGAGCGGAGATTGAAGTTGTCAAGGATGTTGTCTTGCTTGGATCCCCAATCAGTGCTCATCGAAGCAGTGGTCAGGAGATCAAATGATGCAATCATCGAGTAAATATTTGTAAAGTGCTGAACAAAGAGGAGGTTTCTTTGAGGACTAAGGTGCACCTGATGCAAGCCATCGCATTTTCACGGCTTCTGGGCATGTGGAAGTTGCACATTGAACCAGGAAGGCCAAATAAGAGCAGGTGCATTTGAGCTGTGGTGCTGTCGAAGACGAATGAGCCTGAAAAGAGCAAACACACCCTCCTTGTAAGAAGTTCCGCTAGAGCGCTCCTTCCAGGCAAGGAGGGCGAGGCTTTGTCTCAGGTACTTCGGAAATTGTCGTCAGGAGAGACCAGTCCCCGGAGAAGGACAACGTGCTTGTTAAAGTAGAGGGACAGCAAAAGAGAGGAAGGCCCACAGGAGACGGAGTGACACCCCTGCTGCAACCATGGCCTTAAACGTAAGAACGACGGGGAGGACGGCCCAAGCTTGAGTGTGGCTTCATTCGGTGGGTGAAGGGCGGTAAGGTTTGGAATGGACACCATTCCGAAGAGCCTGGGAAAGGACAGGAGATGGAACTCACTCAGAGAACACGTTATCGACACTCCATATGTTACTGTGTACTACGGACTCCTGTGTTTTGTCAAAAAACATGTACACAATCACTGCCACACAGAACATAGATGTACAATGTGAATTAATCAGCTGTTAATCAAATGTTATTATGTTTTCCTGCACTAATTTGAATCGGTCATAGTTTAATGCCCATCTCTTTGTTCTCTAGCCTTATAATTTGGGGACAGGCTAATCTTTTTTTATTAGGCACACTAATGGAAACATAATCCATTTTTATGTACAGCAAAAGCCCACCCAGAAAGAGCAAATCTCCCATTTTTATTCCGTAAATCTCTGGAATAAAGCTACAGAGACTATTGTGCCCTCAGGATGTGCATGTGGAGTGGCCACGTGTGTTTAATAGACGCGGGCATGTACATAAAGAGATAATATTAGAGTAAGTACCTGGCAATGCGGGGAAGGTATATAATATTAAGGCTTTGATGGTGGAATAGACATAATAATGATTGAAACCCAGGTTTAGGGGGAAAACATTCATCGTAACTGTCTTCTTTGGTGGTATTTATAGAAACAGTTTCATTCTTATCCAATCAATTTCTTAACTGTGGAAAAGATAAATTATGTCAATATGAGGCAATATAATATAAAAACCCTTAGCCTGCAATTGTTTCAGGTATCACTCAAGTACAAATAAGCATTTGGGTTATTGATAAAAGATGGAAGAGTTCAAGGTGGCCTAGCGAAATCTTTCTTGAAATTGAGGAGAGGGTTAAAAGACTCTTTTGTGGCTGTGCATTTACATGCATGTATGAAATCATTCTATAGCGCAGTAATGTATGAAGGTAAGCATTTCAAGGTGGCTGGGTTACAAAATAGTAATAGGAAATGCAGTATTATAAGCGTCTCTTCTCAAGTTTTCTCCTTCTGGTCCCAGCACAGGATCCCTGCTGTTTCTGTTGTTAAAGATCTTGGTTGTCAACCCAAAGATAAGCACCTTAAACCCGCCATCAGTACCTAGAGAGAAATATGTGGTGGGATGCTTTCATAAAGGTTTACAACCTTGAAAGTTCTATGAGACAGTTCTCTCTTTAATAATGTTCCTGTATTAGTATGGGTTTACTAGAGAATTCCAGAGACACATATGTGTATAAGAAAGAGCTTTATATCAAAGAATAATTGTAAATTAAGAAAACATTCTAGCCCAGTCCAGATCAAGTTCTTAAGTCTGATATTAACCCATATAACTGAAACCAGTCTATAAATGGCTCTTCAGACTCATTCAATCCATGCAATAATGCTGAATACAAGAAGATCACAGACCAGTGGGTGAAAAGTCATGTGGATCCAGTGGCGGTGGAAGTATCTAAGTCAGTGGTTCTCAACTAAATGAATGCCACAGCCCTTTAATACAGTTCCTTGTGTTGTGGTGACCCCCCCCCCCAACCATAAAAATTATTTTCGTTGCTACTTCATTACTGTAATTTTGCTACTGTTATGAATCAGGCGAACCCTGTGAAAGGGTCATTCGATCCCCAAAGGGGTCACGCCCACAGGTTGAGAAGTGCTGTTCTAAGCGCTGCCGTGGGTCTCCACATGGCTCCTCCAGGTCTCTGAGCATCTCAGCAGCAGGAAAGGGAAAACAGAGACTGAGTCTGGCCTCCAGTGAGCTATGAATCTCCTCGTACCTCCAGATGAAGTCATCAAGCTGTGACCTGATTGACAGTCTATACTCCACCCCTCCACTCCAGTTGACAGGAGACATGTAACTGTCACAGTTCCTTTGAGTTGGAATCAGCTCTGCATTGGAATTCTGCTCTCTCTTATAAAGTCTCTTTGTATTGGAATCAGTGGATTGGGTTTGGGTAGTACCAGCAAAGTAAAATAATGAATTTTTAAAAGCAGCCTAAGAATTCTGTGATTGATTAAAATAGAGAAATTAAAATCAATTCTAATTATCTTTCCACAGTTATCATTAAACCCAGTATAGGGAGGTCTGGTAACTTCAATTTCGCTTTTAAGTTAGTTGTTCCACATCTTCACCTACAAATCCAATAAGCATTTATTGTTCAAGGAAGGAGAATTGCATTTTGAATATATGTACTCCTTAAAGCACAATCTCTGTATAAAAAGGAGGGCATTTCTCCCTCCGTTCCCCCGGGAGGCGGTGGAGTGTGACTTAGTTCAGAAAGCTTTATAACCGATAACTGAATGTAGATGGCACCAGACCCAACCCAAACCCATCGACTCCTATTGGATCTTTCCTCATAGTGATCCTATAGGACAGAGTAGAACTGTCCCAAGGGGACCCAAGGCTATAAATCTTTACAGAATCAAACTGCCACCCCTTTCTCCTGGGGGGAGCTGGCAGGGCACTGGTCTTTCAGTTAGCAGCTGATGCTGCGACCACTGTGCACGAGGACTGCTTCAGGAAGCCACCGCCATTCAGAAATTCTGTCTTCAGGGACACCAGCTCCTCCATAAAAGATGTATTGTTTAATCCAGATACATCAGCCCTGGCCTTGTTTATTTGCATTTTATTTGATATCAAACCCTGTGCTGCCAAACTGATTTCAACTCATAATCTAGACAAAGGAGAATTGTCTACACAACCTCTGAGAGTCTAAATCCTTATAGAAAGTCATCACCACACCTTTCTCCTGGAGAGCAATGGGTTGGTTTAGTCAGGCATTTAATTTAGCAGTTGACTGATTTAACCATGGTGCCTCATTCTATACCAATTTTTAAATAATTAAATTTGTAAAACTTAACTCTCTTCCCTTATACAGCTTGTGGTTTCTTGCTTTTGGGGAGGTTATGTTTCTGCAAGGGAATTTTGTTTCTAAAAAGTCAGTTCCATTCTTTAAGCTTATTTACCTTTAAAAACTGCATTTCACTAACATGGGTGCGCTGGTCTGTCTTAGGCTGCTGTTGAAATTTGAAACTATCAATTACTCTTTGGGGAAAAATGAAGCCTTCTATTCTGGAAGGTCTCAGCCTCTGAAACATACAGAGGCATTCAGCTCCATGCTTGTGGGTCACCAGGAGTGGGAATTGACTAGATGGCAGTGAGTTTGCCTACTCTTCTAGAAGCATTACATAGAAAGCCTTCAATGAATGTTTCTGGCTATTTATGTTTTCATGTTTTTTGAGAAAACTCATTTAGAGGAGGAGATGATTCAGTCAGGGTGTGATGTAGCACCGATGAAGAATACAGCTTTCCCCAGATCCTAAATGCTTCCTCCCCCCAACTACCATGATCCATATTCTACCTTGCAGGACTGGATAGGGCAGAGGATGTGCCCTGATGCATATGGGAGCTGGAGGCACAGGGAATCCAGGGTGAATGATACCTTCAGAACCAGGGGTGTGAGGTGCAATAACGGGAGAGTAGAGGGTGAGTGGGTTGGAAAGGGGGAACCGATTACAAGGGTCCACAAGTGACCTCCTCCCTGGGGGATGGAAAACAGAGAAGGGGGTGAAGGGAGATGCTGGATAAGGTGTGATATGACAAAATAATAATTTATAAATTATTAAGGGCTCATGAGGGAAGGGTGAGCGGGGAGGAAGGGGGAAAAAAGAGGACCTGATGCAAAGGGCTTAAGTGGAGAGCAAATGCTTTGAAATTGATTAGGGCAAAGAATGTATCTTTATACAATTGATGTATGTATATGTATGGATTGTGATAAGAGTTGTATGAGCCCCTAATAAAATGTTTTTTTTTAAAGCAATAAAAGATAAACAATAAAAATATTCCATATACATTTATTCGTCCTACGGTAAAACTCTCTTGGTTTTATCTACTTGTTTTAATGTTCTTATAAATGCTTACAAAATCTTGTTTGTGTTTCTTTTTTATCTGCTTTCAATGGCTTCTTTTAGATCCCTTTTTTAACCGCCCCCTTTCCCACATGGACTCTGTTTCTTGGCTTGAGAAACGAAATTCCCTTTCTCAATGTTTTGCTTTTCAAGTTACTTCCAGGAGGTGGCGCTCGAACACCGTATGTAAAAGGAGAATCACAACTCAATTTTAAAGTCATCTTTTGGGGGGTGGGAGGGCTGGTGGAAATTCTCTGATGGGTCATGTGGTTGTTACATGTAAAGACGGAATGTTGGCAAACAAAGAACATTTTGCACTTGAAAAATAACACTGCATACATTTAAACTACTACCAGTAGTTTAGTGGAATCCTCTCTTCGTATAAAGGTAGTGAATATTCTTCTAAAAGTAATAGGAGCTTGCATGGACGAGCAGGGTCTCTGTTGGGGAGAATTCATTGAGACAATTTTTGTCTCCACAGAGTTTGTTAAGTGTTGTATGAAATATTATGTTAAATCTGCATAAAATCAGAATTTAAAATGTATTTATTAGTATCCATATGGTTAAGTTCTCATTTCCACACAAGGGGATTGGTGTGCCTACTCTAACTCCTATTAGTGTTAATGGGAATTATATGTGTAAATCCCCAAGCCCCAGTGCACTGAGAAGCGAACCTCCATAAGGATTTTAAAATCTGTATTTGTATTGTTTGGGTTATGTAGAAACTAAAAGTATGGCAGTGGTTCTTACATCTTTAAATTTAGCAGGGCTAAGGTGCACCTGAAACAACAGGCCCCGAAGTGTTATTTATCCCAGTTAAACATTCCAGTTTAGTGTGATGATCAACTGTGAGCCAAAAGCGAGAGAGCTTTCTCAGATTGCCAACCCTGCATTCTGGAATTGGGCCATCCCCAAAGAGCTACAGCGCTGGTCCCTTAGTAGCCCAGGTTGCTCGTGGGTCTAGCTGCGCAGGAGAAATACTGTCGGTATCTTCTCGATACGAGTTCAAGCACATTAACAACAGCCGAGCTTTGTTCTTCCTCCGCATTGTCATCTCCGAGGCTCCTTCTGTCCCGCACAGCGAGGCTGCTCAGCCTGACTAGCACCCGCTGCTCCTCAGAACGCCCCCTGGCATCGAGGCTCCTGTCCAGTGACCTTGAGGAGCAAGCTCTTTCCAGAATGCTCCGACCCAGGCAGCAAGGAGTAAATGTCCGCTGGCCTGCTGTAACCAGCTCTTTCTGACGGACAGTTCTGGTTTGGCACCTAACCAGGAAAGGGAAGAGAAGGTCTGGGCAGCTGGGAGATCCTCTGCCCTACCGACCTAGAAGATTTTTATGCCAAGAAAGAAATCCTCCCATCCAAGAATGCACAACGCCAGCCAGTCTTTTTCTCAGCTGACTGCCTTTCCTGGCTGTTCTCCTGAGCGTTGCCCTGCCTGCGGGACGACACTTGCCTGGAGATTCTGTGTGGTCCTCACCCAGCTGCATGGTCTGCCTCCCGCGCTCCCAGAGGCTTCCTAGCCTTAGTTAAAAACTCTCTCGCTCATGAGAATATACTTCCAGGAGCTGGAGAGTTCCATTATCTGTCACTGGATACATTGATTAGACAATATTTATTGAGTACCTCCACTGTGGTCCGTGCAGTTTCACACTGATTATACTAGGGATCAGGGGAATGAGTCCCACTTTATTCAACCAGCTTAATTCTGCCTAACTTGCTTTGAATTAAATTCTGTCTTATTTGTCTCTCCTCTCCCAGCTTAGCTCTGTCTACTATTTCTGCCTCTGCGTGCTACATTTGCCGGCTGATAGCAGTCACAGATCTCTGGCTTTCTACATGTAATGACTGAGTTTTAAAAGCATGATTGGAGACAGTGCATACTACAGATAGATAATTCTCTCTGGTTTTAGGAAGGGATGAAAAAGAATCTTTTTGGTGAGATGGAAAATTCACTCTCCTTTATACCCTTTAGGATTTTAATTTCTAAGGTGAAAGAAAACTTTTTCCCCCCATTTCACGCTCAGACAGAACGGAAAACTGCAACACTAGCACTGTGTGTTTAGTAATGATTTGCTTCACTGACAGAGCAAACTGGTCATTGACAATGCTTGATTGAAACCAACACTCTCTAATAAGTGAGGCAAAGAGGCATTTTATTGATTATAAGACAAAACTTCCCAAGCTGTGCTTTGTCCCTTTAAATTTTATTGACTATAAAACGAAGACCTTGCACCTTTTAAATCTGAATCTAGTCTGATATTATAATTCCTTTTCCCATAGCTCTATTCATGTTGACTAAAAGGGCATACACATTTATTCACCAGAAAAATACTACCACTTCTTCCGAGGTGCTTTGCTCAGGAATATCTATACATGCAGAGAAATAAATTCAAAGCGAGAAACATGTACTCTAATTTTAAGAGACATTCTGAAGTCATTGCTAAACATTTCTGATTTGAAGTCACTGTTTCGAATTGAAACATAACAATATTTCTTTACTACGGACTCCTCAACCCATATCTCATTTACCATATTTAAATCTTCAATCCTTTAATACCAATCCAAATAACCATCCACTTCCTAGCTTCCAGCTTCAGGTCACCATTCAATGAAAAACCACGGGCAGGGGAATCAGAAGGGCTTATTGGCAGACAGGTAACAGATGTCAAAGAAAACCTGACTGATTTGTCAACAGCCAGAGTTTATAAATTATCTATTAAACAAATATTTTCTGAGCACTATGCTAGATCATGCAGGCCGCGTCTGAAATAATCACCATTCTCAAACATGGTCGCAGTTCCGCAGATGGCTCATGTTTAGCAAGGTGGGCCAATGTACGCACAGAAAAACAGGAGCCAAGGACGGCTGTAAAACGAAGTGCTTCTAAGTGCCATGCACCTGTGAAGTGCCAAATATGTACCACCAGCTTGCCTACCTTCTCAGCCACTTTATTACATATTATTCTCGTCAGCTTCCCAAGAGACCGTAGAGGTCGCTTTACGTGGTTTGGGCCTCCCTTGTTAAATGATAAGGGCATCATTTGAACCCAGGATTGTCCCACTCCGGAGGCTGAGACCTTTTCCCACGCCTCACTAGTTTATTCTCTTGGGAACGCAAATATCAAATAAAATGTTCTGCCGAAAATACTGAGGTGAACAGGCAAGACTTCCAGAGCAGGCATCTCTCGGGACTGGAGAATACATTTTCTTGGCCCATTTCATTGGTTAATTAAAAAAAGGAAAGAAGAGGAGCTGGGGTGTTGCTAGGTAGTTTATATTTTATTCTATTTCAAGTTGGGATAATACCTTGCTTCAAAGCTTTGTTTTTGTATATGTTCCTTGTGGAGTGGATTACATTGCAGGCAATTTAGAGGAAATGTTTATAGTTATAAAGGCTGGAAATCTGGTCCTTCCCCCATCACATATTTTAACATATAGCAAAACACAGCCACGATCGAGTCATGCTGTTCCCGAAGAAAACTGGATTCTGGGACAGAGAAACAAGAGTGTAACCATAGGAAATACGTGAGTCCTCTGACAGTCCTGAGCCTTTTTAAAGCTTTTATTGGCGCCACATGTTTAAAATGAACCAAAGCAATTTCAACACGACATGTAGAACCTGGAGAGAATCCAGAGAAGCAAGTCAGGGATGATATAAAGACTCTTAAATCAGCTTCCTGTTTAAAAAAATAAAAAAGGGTGGGGGTGGGTTGGGTTGGGGGTGCACTTTAACTCAACAAACACTCATATCCAAGGGACCAGAGTGGAAGAGTCACAGGTTGTTAATCTCCTCAGGGGCTGGGTCCACATCTGTTTTACTAATTATTCTATCCAGAAATTTTGCCCAGCTTTGGATGCGTTGTTGCCGCTCGTTCTATAGTTCATGGATTGAAACAAGGGGCTTGGAGTTGAGTGGGGATTCCAAAATCAAAGAAGGCCTGTAATGCAGAGGACTGTGCGATAAGTGATATAATGAGTGAGCGATGAGTATGATTTATTCCGAAAAGATTATTGGTGAAGGCTTTATAGAGAAGTAGCCTTTAAAATGGTTTGGAGCAACTTTCTAGGGACCAGACTTTGTGAGGAGGCTGGCGGCCTGTGAAAAGACCAGGCTGTGGGGGAACTTTTGCTGTCTTGATGTGACTCAGGCTGACAGGGCTGGGAGGGGAAGTTTGAGCTTTCACGGGACAGGAAACAAGGAAAATATGCCCGCACATCAAGTGGACTCCAGGCGACAAAAAGCCTAAAGTCCATGTTAGCTGTCTTGTGCTTTATTTTTTTATGTGTGCGTGTGTTTTATTCTTTAGGGAAAAATGAGAGCTAACTGTTATAGGGCTATATTAATATCTAGTTTTATTGTAAGTAAATCTGCAATTTACAGATATAAATTTACTTAATCCTCAAAACCATGTTGGACTTCGGACAGAGAGGTTAAGTAGCATTCCTAAAATGACATACAACGTAGTTGTTGTCATAGACAACCAATCTGACATAGAAATCTAGATTTGCCAATTTGATGTGTAATTTGTTAACTATTATACCAAAACTCTTTCATTATCAAACTTTTGGGATGGAAAAGCAATATGACTACAGAGACATTATTAATATAAAGGATATATGAAAGATATTCAGGAATGGGAGTAATGAAACCCATGATATTGATGGACTAGTCCAGACAGGATATTATTAGAGAGAAAGCTTTGGAAATGATAGATGCATTACAAATAGGGCCTGCATTTAAAAGAATTTTTAAAGGTTACCTAACAAAGAGTTACTAAAATAATTCAAATTGTGAATGATTTGTAATTTTTGCTATTATATAAATAATTTCTGTCATTTCTCTACCAAGACTCATGGTTCACATATGTCCGCTGTGTGGTGAGGTTTTGTGATTATTTTGAGACAGGTAATACATGGAAGTGGAGTGTCAATTCTTGAAATGAACATTTTGTTTTCAATGTAAGACTCTCAAGAGTTCACTCTGTTCATCTCTCATTGTGCTGCAGGAAAACGGAACCGGCAACTTCTCGATCAGCTCGGCCCCAGGACTTGCTGAGACTGCACCTCTTCACAAACGTGGCAGATCACATCTTTCTCCCTCAGAGAATCTGGTGGCGTTGGATTGCTAACCTTGAGGTTATTATCCCAACTCGTCAGTATGATTCCACCAAAGCTCCTCTCTGTGGAGGAAAAATTCGGCTTTCTACTCCTGCAGAGCTGCAGTCTCAGAAACCCACAGGGGCAGTTCTACTCTGCCCCCTAGGGTGACCATGAGTCAGAAATTAACTTGATGGCAACGAGTTTGGTTTTCTGTCGTTGGTTTAAGATGTTCACAAAGTGCCTTAGTAGCACAAATGATTAACACACTTGGCCACTGCAGCAAAGTGAAATGACTTGGCATGATTCTTTTTTTCCAGAGCCTTTGTAACTCCCACCAAGCAACTGGGCGGGAGCATGCAAATGAAGAGTAGAATACTCTCACTGGGAGATTGGTCAGTTTTTCATTCTGTTTCATATAAGAGCAAATCATCTTAGAAACAGGAACTGGAATGTCATGATTATCAAGACAAAAGAGTCACCAGAGAAGGTTGTGTGTGAGAGATCCCTGCTGAAGTGGGGAGGCATCAGTGACAGCAGAAGCCATAATACTGAGACCATGAAGCAGCAGGGCAATTGTACTGAGTTAGTGGAGCACACATCATGACATAAAGGCCAAAGGGTCATGTGGCTGAAAGGCCTGGGAGCAGAGAGCCACTTGCTTGCAGTGTTAGGCTGGTTTTCTAGAAAAGCAAAGCCACTATCAGTATATTTAACACACTCATTGCCATTGTGTTGATGCAGACTCACAGCGAGTCCTTTGTAGGTTTTCAAGACTGTCACTGTGTTTGGGAGTGGAAAGCCCCATCTTTCTCCAATGGAGTGGCTTGTGGTTTAGAACAATGGCCAATGCAGATTACAATCCTTATATATCTGCATGTAGACACACAGATACAGATACAGAGATAGAGATAGATAGAGATAGAGATACATATAGATGTAATAGAAAGTGACTCACACAGTCATAAAAATGGATAAATCTAGTCCAGTTCAAGTCCGTAGATCAGACATTAAACTGAAGGCTTTTCCTGACCTACATATGTACCAGAAATGACAAACTAGGAAGCAGGAGGACCTCAGGCTGGTGGAGATAGTTGCTGTTAAGTCCCATGGAGCCAAATCCAACCCATAGCAATTCTATTTACAACAGAACCAACACTGCCCAGTCCTGTGCCATCCTCATCACTGATGCAGCCCCTATTTCACTACCTCCCTACTTTATCAAGCATGACGTTCTTCTCCAGGTGCAAGTCCAAAGCACCAGAGATGAAATCTCACCATCCTTACTCCCAAGGAGCATTCTGGCTCTACTTCCAGAAAAGATTTGTTTGTTCTTTTGGAAGTTCATGGTACTTTCAATATTTGTCACCCACCAGAGTCATCATTCAAATGCATGGATTCTTCTTCAATTCCTTATTCAATGTCAAGTTTCACATACATATGAGATAATTGAATTACTACGACTTGGTTCAGGTGAACCTTATTCATAAAAGTAGCCTCCTAGCTTTTCAACGTTCTATTGAGGTCTTTTGCAGTCGATTTACCCAAAGCAATGAGATTTAGATTTCTTGACTGTTGGTATCATGAACTGATTGTGCATACAAGCAAGACAAAATCCTTGACCACGTCAACGTTTTCTGTCTTTATGATGATGTAACCTATTGGTGCAGTTGTGGTGACCTTGGTCTTCTTGACATTGAGTTGTAATCCATATGAAAGATTTCAATCTTTGATCATTGGTAAGTGCTTCGCGGCTTCCTTGCTTTCAGCGAGCAAGGTTGTGTCATCTGCATATCAAAGCCTTCCTCCTATCTTGATGTCACATTCCTCTTCACATAATCCAACCTCTATAATGATTTGCTCAGCATATGGATTGAATAAGTATAGTGAGAGGACACAACCCTGATGTGCACCTTTCCTGATCCTAAACCATGCAGACTTCCCTTGTTCTGGCCACAACGCTG
Source organism: Tenrec ecaudatus (assembly GCF_050624435.1). Lineage (NCBI taxonomy): Eukaryota > Metazoa > Chordata > Mammalia > Afrosoricida > Tenrecidae > Tenrec > Tenrec ecaudatus. Next base: position 108,518,071 of record NC_134530.1, read on the forward strand.
CCTCTTGATTCACGTACAAATTCCACATGACCACAATGAAGTGTTCTAGAAATTCCATTTTTTCAAGGTTACCCGTAATTTGGCATCATCCGCCCAGTCAAAAACCTTTGCATGGCCAATAACACACATATAGACATCTTTCTGGTATTTGCTTTCAGCCAAGATCTACCTGATGTCTGCAGCCATATCCTTTGTTCCATATGCTGTTCTGAATCTGGAAAAAAATCTCAGGAAGCTCCTTGTCAATGGACTGCTGCAGCTGTTGTTGGATGATCTTCAGCAACATTTTACTTGCATGTGATAATGTTATTGCTCTATCATTTGAGCATTCTGATGGGTCACCATTCTTTGGAATGGGTTAAAACACGGATCTACCAATTCCAGTCAGTTGACCAAGCAGTTGTGTTCATAATTTCATGACATAGATCAGTGAGCCTGCTAGTATTTCCTCAGCTTGTTGACACATTTCTGTAGGTATCTCATCAATTTCTGCAGGGAGCCCTGGGGGTGTCGTAGTTACGAGTTTGACTGTGATCTGCAAGGTCAACAGTTTGAAACCACTCACTATTCCAGGGGAGAAAGATGGGGGTTTCTGCTCCCACAGTTACAATCTTGGGAACTCAAAGGGACATTTCTGCCATGTCTTATAGGTTTATTAGAGGTCAACACAGACTCATGGTAGTCAGTAGGGAGATGTGGGTTCGGAGCCTGTGGCATAGTCGTTTAAAGGTGGCCAGCAGTTCCAAACCCACACCAGTTCCAAAGGGGAGATACCCTCCTGGTATCACTACACTCAACATTGTTCCTGAGGGGTTTATCTGTCCTGGATTCTCCGTGCTGCCAGCTCTTATCTGTACCAGTGTACATGCTCTGCTCTAGCCGGATTTATAAGGCAGGATTGGAGTCATGATGGTGGGAGGGCGGGGAGCATTAAAGAACTAGAGGAGAGCTGTATGTTTCAAAGGTGCTATGCTGCACCCTGACTAGCTCATCTCTGTCTTGTGACCTTTCTGTAAGGGGATGTCCCATTGTCTAGAGATGGGCTTTGGGTCTCCACTCTGCACTCCTCTCATTCACAATGCTTTGATTTTTTGTTCTGGGTCTTTGATGCCTGATTTGACACCTAATGATCACACAGGCTGGTGTGCTTCTTCTATGTGGGCTTTGTTGCTTCTCAGCTAGATGACGGCCTGTTTATGGACAACACAAAAAAGTTTATGGGAGAGATTGGTCAGTTTAAGACATGAAAGACATTTATAAATTATCAAGTGTTCATGAGGGAGGGGGGCGTGGGGAGGGAGGGGAAAAAGAGGAGCTGATACCAAGGGCTCAAGTAGTAAGAAAATGTTTTGAAAATGATGAGACAACAAATATACAAATATACTTGACACAATGGATGGATATATGGATTGTGATAAGAGTTGTATGAGCCCCCAATAAAATGATATAAAAAAGAAAAATAAGTGTCTAGAAAATAATGATGGCAACATATGTACAAATGTGTTTGTCACAATTGATGTTCAAATTGTTATAAGAACTGTTAGAGCGCTCAATGAAATGATTTTAAAAAAGATTTTCAGTGACTAATTCTTCAGAAGTAGATAGCCTACTTCTTATTCATAGTCTGTTCTTTGTCTGAAACCTATCCTCTCGGGGTGACCCTGCTGGTATTTGAAATACAATAATGTCCAGCCTCAGAGCAACACACAAGTCGTCGCAAGATGACACCCTGACAGACACTGAGGCAGAGGCTGAGGCACATGAATACAAAATCAGCCAGACAACCTCATGGCTGCAGAGTTGAAGGAAGCCAAGGCTGGCAGGTACTTTGGCAGACTGCTAATAGTTCCCAGCATCCAATGGCTGGCCTTTGGCTCAAGTCCCAAACCTGGAAGTTAATGAAACTAATGCAGTGGACAGACCATCAAGAAAAGACAGGGCTTCACACACACACTGCTGAAGCAGGAGTAGGTCATACTCCCAAGAAAACTTCTTCTCAATGGCATCACAACTGTGAGTTGCATCAGGAGGCCCACATTCCTTCTTAATTCTCTTACAACTACTTACTGGCCCACTCGTCCAGGAGATCCTGTCAGAGAGTTGATTACACTGTTAGATCATGTTATGGGGGATTTCCAGGCCTGAACTGCCAAACTACTTGTCTGAGAAAGTTTACATAAAATCCAACTATGCCATCTAGTAGCATGGCTGAGAGGAGATACTGTGGACAGAAGAACTGCATCATCAACTTTTATAATTTTCCCCACCCCCCCAAAGAACAAACGCATTGCCATCAAGTTGATGCAAACTCATAGCAACCAAATAGGACTGGGCAGAACTGCCCCTGTGGACTTCCGACTGTCTATCTTCATAATAGATCGTTCCCTCTTGCTCCCTCCACATGGCTGGTGCTTTCAAAGTGCAGACCTTGCAGTTAGTAGCCCGATGCATGGGCACTGCACCACCAGGGTTCCTGGTAGTTCCCCTAAAACGCCCCTCATATTGCCTGTGAGTTCTGTGTGGCCATTGCAACAAATGATTGAATCCAAGAGAAAACAGCCAATACCAGAAAGATAGTTACTTGTGCTTTATTTACTGTGCAAAGGCATTTTACTCTGTAGATCATACAAACTATAGGAAGCCTTGAGAAGAACTGGAATTCCAGAACCATTCATTACACCCATACGGACCTTGTACATGGAGCGAGAGGCAGTTGTGCAGACAGAATAAAGGAATACTGCATGGTTCCAGCTCAGCAAAGATGTGCATCAGAGCTGCATCTTATCACCATACTTATTCAGTCTGTGTGCTGAGCAAATCATCAGAGGTGCGGGACCATAGGAAGAAGAGTGCAGCACCAGCTTTGGAGGAAGGCTTATTAACAGCTGTCATCTGCAGATGACACAACCTTGCTTGCTCAAAGCAAGGAGCGCTCGAAGCCCTTGCTAATGAAGATCCAGCATTGCAGCCTACAATAAGAATGACAACTCATTGTAAAGAAAACCCAATTTCTCAAAACTGAACCAATAGCTAACGTCATGATAAATGGAGAAAAGATCAAAGTTGTCATGGATTTCCTCTTGCTGGCATCCTCAAGAAATGCTCAAGGAAGCAGCAGTCAAGAGGTCAAAAGACAAGTTGCATCGGTTAAGTCTGCTGCACAAGACCTCTTCAGATGTTGAAAAGCATGGAGGTTACCTTGAGGACTGAGGTACACCTTACTCAAGCCACGATCTTTCCAATGGCCTCATAGGCATATGAAAGCTGGACATTGAATTAGGAAGACCGGAGAAGACTTGATGCATTTGATTGTGCTGGGCAAGAACCTTGACAATACTTTGAACTTCCAAAATTATAGACAAATCTCTCTTACAGGAAGCACAGCCAGAATGCTCCTTAGAAGCAAGTTTCATGTACTCACCAGTCCCTGCTGACATGGAGGGGCACTGAAATAGAGGAAGATCCCCTAAAACATAGATTGACGCTGACTGCAGCAACGGGCCCAACAACAGAAAAAATTGTGAGGTTAACAAAGGACTGGACAATCTTTCATCCTCTGAGTTGGACCTTACTTGATGGCACCTAACAACAACAACAACAACAACAACAACAGAGTACTGTGGGAGGGACCATTGGTGTCAACATAGGGTAAAGAAGGATGAAAGATGGAGGCATTTCTGCCTCGGAGGAATCATCCTTGGACAGAGCGGAGTTGGTTTGTCGTTCTTTTTGAAGTCAGAGAAGGTCAGACAGGTTCCCTGCTGCAAACATAAAAGGTTGGAGTTTTTAGCCCATCCATTGGCTCTTGGAAGAATGGCCTGGGAAACCATTTCTGAAAAATCTGCCGTAACAAGTCCAATAGAGCATCCTGCTGGTCTGCCCCACAAGTTATCACCGTGGGTCAGAACTGACTCCATCACAACTGAAAGGCAAGTCCCAGAATCTGTAAATATATTACCATATGTGGCAAGAAAGATTTTGCACATGTGATTTAAATCCTGGGATGGAAGATATGCTGGATTATATGAGATGGTTGAGAGTAATTACAGAGGTCATTATAAGGGAAGTGAGAAGGAAATATTAGTGATGGGAAAATAAAACAGATGTCTTAATGTCAGAAAGAGATTTGTGTTGCTGATTTGCAAATTGAGGCAGACATGGATCATGAGAACATGAGATCAAGGGACACAATTGCCTCTAAAATCTGGAAACGTTGAAGGAACGGATTCTTTCCTACAGACTAAAGAAATGCCTGTGCTGACCGATTTTGGAGTCAGCTGACTTCCAGAATGGCAAGATAATAAATAGGTGCTGTTTTGAGGCACTGAGTTATTGGTAAGAGACACAGCAAGATGGACTGAATTAGAAATTCACCTGTCAAGAGTTGATAGTTGGTGCTATGGGGCTGATGAGATTTTTCACAAAGGCAATCTCCTGAAGAAGAAGACAATGGTAGAGGGTACAACTCATGACAAGAAAGAGTGGGTAGTTTTTAGGAGGAAAGTTGGACGTGGGACAGATGTAGACCTGCCATGAATTTAGTGCTGTGCTCTTTGGGGAAGACCCTACAATTAACTCACAGACTAATCACAAACATACTCCAAAAAGACTAAGAAAAGAGTATTATTGGTGTGGTTCCAGCCCAGCTACCATTGTTGTAGCAACAATGGTAACAATAGCCAAGATTTTATTGGCCAATTACCATAAATTGGATATTGGTTTAAGTGCTTTACAGATGTTAATATTTTTAAACCTCATAACCATCCTCTAAGGTTTCTCCTAAAATTAACCTTCATTTGTTTAAAATGAGGATGTTGTTAGGGATGAAGCAGAACATGGAGTGGAAGAACTAAGATCAGAACCCGGGCAGTCTGGCATGGAGTCTATACTTCTAAGCCCGACACAGGTTGAAATGTAAGAGAAACAAATACAGGAATAACCCAGCCTGAATTGAATTTCCAGTTATTCCACTTGGTTGATGCGTAACCTTGCAAATATTTAATTTTCGCTAAACTTTCTATTATTTCATCTCAACAAATAATTATAGTTATAGAAACTATTTCATTGGCTGCTAAAGCATGTTAGCTCGGTGCCAGACTAGGTGAACATGATAGAACAACAAGTCAGGTGAACTTAAGTCACACTCTCAGTACCCAAAAGGGACGGTGGAGTTGTAAGGCGTCTGGGAATAACAGAAAGATCAGGAGTCTTGAGGAGCACAGAAAAGGGACCATCTGTAGGGACCCCGGCACTTTAAGCATCATCGACATTTCTTTTCTTCAGGGTTTTCATCTCTACTTTGAGCAAATATATGGGTCATCTCCTGCGGAAGAGTGACTCTTCCTCTAAGTGGGGAACCTGGTTGTTTATATGTGAACAATTCTCTATTACCTGCTTGAACACGAGCCACATGCTTTGTGCTCCATGGAGACAAATATGCTGTCCCTTGACCAATCATGAAACATTCCAAATCATCGAAAAGAATTCTTGGAGCCCTGATGGCCTAGTGGACTACCCGTTGGGCTGCTAACTGCAAGGTAAATCATCCAAAGATTGCCAGCTGCTCCGCAGGAGGCAGACGACGCGCTGTACCTCCATTCTGAGTACAGGCTCAGAAGTCCATAGGTAGAGTTCTTCCGTGTACTATGAGTCAGAGGCACCTTGATGGCAGTGAGGTGTTTGACTTTTAACAGAATTCTCCAAATCAAGACACCAATAATAATAGCAATGCTTGTATGTCCAGCCACTGATCTATGGGCTTTCTGTGCATAACTTAACTGATTACATGTTGGTAGGTGCTGTCATGTCAGTTCCCACTCACAGCAACTCTGCACCACAGAATGAAACCCCACCTGGCTCTGCACCATCCACGCCATTGATCTTAACTTTGAGCCCATTGTTGAAGCCATTGTGTGAATTCATTCTGGGGAACCTTCCTCTTCTTTTACTGTCTCTCTACTTTATTACGCATGCTGTTTTTTTCTGGGGATTGGTCTCTGAAGATAACACGTCGCAAGTACATGAGATGAAATCTCACTATATTTGTTGGCAAGGATCATACTTTTTCCAAGACAGATTTGTTTGTGGGAAGATAATGGAGAAGCTAAATACCACCAGCTACAACAAGAGCAGGGGCTGACTGTGGAACAGTCCATTAATGCTCGTATGTAAGTTCAGGTTAAAGCAAAGTCAATTATGTCCACAGAGCAAAAATACCACCTTGAGTCTAGCCTACCTGAATTTTGAGGACATTTCAAGAGCAGATTTGATGCATTGAATACTCATGAAAGAAGAGCTGATCAGTTATGGGAGGACATCAAGAACTTCATTCAGGAAGAAGAAAAAGGTCATTGAAAAGACAGGGAAGGCACAGCAGAGAAGAAGGCGCGGGGAGACGTTGGACAGTGTAACATATGACAAAATAATAATAATATATGAATGATGAAAGGCTCATGGGGTTGGGGGGAATGGGGAGGGAGGGGGGAAATGAGCAGCAGATATTAAAGGCTCAAGTAGAAGGCAAATGTTTTGAGAATGATGATGGCAACAAATGTACCTATGTACTTGACACAATGGGTGTATGTATGGATTGTGATAAGAATTGTATGAGCCCCCAATAAAATGATTTAAAAAACCCAACAAAAAAAGAAACAAAAACAAAAAAACCTGAAAGAAAAGACAGGGAAGGAAGAAAAGATGAGAGTGGGTGACAGAAGAGACTCTTCAATTTGCTCTTAATCATAAGGTACCTAAGACAAATGGAGGAAGTACTGAAGTTAAAGAGCTGAACCGAAATTTCAAAGGGAAACTTGAGAATAAAAGTTGGAAATTATCATGAAATGTGCAAAGACCTATTTAGAAACAAAGAACATGCTCAGTATAACGTAACCTGAAAAAACTCAAGAAAACTACAAGCCTCAACTTGTATTGACAGATGCTAAGAGGAAAAATTGAATGCTGCAAGAATCATAGAAAAGTTGGAAATAATATACCAAATCCCTGTACCACAATGAACTAGTCGACACAGATATTTCAAGAGGTAGCATATGATCAAGAAGCAAGGGTAGTCCAAAAGAAGCCTCAATGAATTGTCAGAATACCAATTGAAATGTTTCAATAAACTGATGAAACACTGGAAGTACTCACTGGAATTGGAAGACATACACCGACCTTGTCAATTGACTAGACAAAAGAAATCCATATTTGGACCAATTCCAAGGAGATGACCTAACAGAATGCTCACATTATAAAACAGTATCATTAATATCACATACAGATAAAATTTTACTGAAGATCTTCCAACAACAGTTTGCTGCAGTATATTGACAAGGACCTGCCAAAGAATCAGACCCGATTCAGAAGACATGTGGAAGAAAGAATGTCATTGCTGATATCAACTGGACCTTAGCTGAAAGCAAAGAATAACAGAAAGATGTTTATTTGCTTTTTACTGACAATGCAAAGACATTTGACAGATGGATACTAACAAACTATGGATAAGCTTGAAAAGAATAGCAATTTGAGAACATTTCACTGTGATCATGTGGGTTTTATACATTGATCAAGAGGCAGTTGTATTAACAGAACAAAGGGATACTGCACGGTTTAAGTCAAGAAAGGTGTGAGTCAGGGTTGTATCTGCTTACCATACTTTTCATTCTTTATGCTAAGCAAATACTCAGAAAAGCTGTGCTCCATGAAGAAGAATTCTGTATCAGAATTGGAGAAAGGTGCATTAGAAATCCTTGATATGGAGATGACACAACCTTATTTTCTAAATGTGAGGATTTGAAGTACTTGCTTATTGAAATCAAGGATTGTACCCTTCGGTATAGAATACAACTCAATGTAAAGAAAACTCAAATCCTCACAACTGGACCAGTAGGCAACATCAGGATAAATGGGGAAAAGATTGAAGTGGTTGAGAATTTTGTCTTGCTTGGATTCACAATTAATGATCCTGTAAGGAGCAATCGAGAGATCAAAGGATGCATGGCACTGGGCACATCTGCTGCTCAGGCCTCTCCACAGGGCTGAAAAGCAAGGCTATCACTTTGAGGATTTAGGTGTGCCTGACACAAGCCATGGTGGTTTCAATGGCTTCATTGGCATGTGCAAGTTGGACACTGAATAAGGGAGACAGAAGAAGAAATGACAGAAAACATTTGAAATATGGTTCTGCTGAACAATATCGAAAGCACCAATATTGAAAGCACCATAGACTGCCGCAAAGCTCTCAGATTTCATCATCAGCATCAAACTTCTGAGAAAGATGTGCTTTTAGCTCCATTATGCAAATGAAGAAATGAAGTCATCAAAAGATACCTTACTCAATGTTACACAGTTAATAAAAAAACAAACAAAAAACTTAAAATTCACTGCCATTGAGTCAATTCCAACCAGACTCAGTGACCCTATCAGACCAAGTAGGACTTGTGGGATGCAGAAGGATTTCTCCCAATCTGTCTCCCCCAAATATATGCCAAACAGCTACTTGCGAATGACCATACACTTGGAGGTCATCAGAAATAGGTCAGGGGTTATTCTCCCTGAGAGCTATCAACCATCTAGAGCAAGGAGTCATCACTGTTTATCCCACAACAAATAGGGCCCTCTCCCTTCTGATAAGGATAGTAGTTGTCTGCTTCCTTGTAGGAGGCCCCAGAGAGGTCAAACCTGCCCAAGGATGACTAAGGCTAGGCTGCCATCTTGAATCTAGGATCCGCCTATCTTGTCACATGTATACTCCCAATCCATCCTCTTCCTAATGCATGTATATCCCTAGACCACTCACTCTCATTACTGTATTACCTATAAGACAACCCCTTCCTGTGATGTATGTCCTCACCTGTAATTAGGGGGCTTGCATGTCCCCAGAGAAGATAAAAAGCCTGGACTAGCATTAATGATCTCTCTCTCCCTCCATATAGACCATCAAGCGGGGCTGAGGTGAGCATGCTACTATGAATTGTGTCTGACTCCATTTATTTCAATACTTCTCTTCTATCTCTCATGCTCTCTATAACTTTACTATGATCTTTACTTATTATTGCTGTACAATTGTGCCTACTGGACCCGTAATGATGTGTTAGGGGCTGGCTTCCCCTGACAAGGACTGTTCCCGTAGGTTTCTGAGACTGTAACTCTAAAGTAGTACAAAGTCCTGTCTTTCTCCAATTGAAAGCGAACTATTGAGCTTGCAATTAGCAGCCTCAAAGTGTAAACACTACACCACCAGGCCTCTCTAATAAGCGGTACGGGGAAATTCAGGTCTTAGCAATATAAATTTAGTGTCTGTGCTTTTTCATCTTTCTCTTGTCACTTCTTTCTAGTCTCTACTCAGGTGTTCCGATTTCATAGATCTGACCACCTTCTCCAAAATCAGAGTCCTGGCACTCCATCCCTTAGGCATGCTATCAGAACTTGTTATTTTCTTATATATTTGTTGGTTATTGATTTTATTCCTGCCTAGGATTCGAGCTCAATGAGAACAGAGCTTTTGTCTGTTTGCTTAACTAGCTGGCACTTAGTCACGTTCAACCTTAGTGGATGAGTGGAACGATCACATCATTGCCCGTTGACCTTGTGCCAAGCACATTTCTCAGTGCTAGGCACCCATCAAGGGTCTTTGCGTTGGTGCAGCTTGCATGCAGTTGGAAGGGGAGGAAGAGAACAAACAGTAATCAGCATGTAAACATTATTTTTTATATATGGCAGACAGCGATGCATTCTTTGCAACAAGAAAGCAGAAGAGAGAAATGAGATCAAGAATGCTGTGGGAGAGGGTAGTCACTAGTTCAAGGTGAGCGAGTGAACCAGTGGATCTGTAGAGGGCTGAGTAGTCTCCTCTTCAGAGAAAATTGTCAGCATCAAGTGCATCCCAAGGCTGGAGTGTGATTGGAGGGTGCTGCTTAAGTTCCCAGTGGAGTGAGGACCCAGTTCGAGACAGCATTTGAGGTCAAATTGTTGAGAGAAGTAGAAGACCAAGGAGTCCTGAAGATTATTGTCTTTGATATTTTAACCAAGATGTAGCATTTTACTAAAGGAATAAATGGACGCGTGTTTGTAAAAAAGGAAAACCATCTTCACATGAACTTCCCGTTTAAAAGATAGTTCTGGCAGGAGTCTGAGTGGCTCTGCTTTGGGTTAGTCTCCATCTCCAAATAAATCAATGTGACAAGGGATTTAGGTTCCCAGATGAACTCACTTGTCAAAAACAAATCAAAATCACCATGGATAAAGAGAGACGTGTTTGTGTAAGAGGGCAATGGTTCCGTTCTGTAACAATTCACTAGGTTGGAAGAGAAGGAATAATTTCCAACCAGTCAGACTGGGATCCAGATATGGTCTGGGACCGTAAATACCAGCGGGGGAATAACCTGGCAAACAGTACATTCTAATTAAATTATAAATGCATTTTTATCTCTCTTAGTCATTGGGAAACACTCTGTTTGCACTTGTGGCATCAACTTTAGATTATCTTTCATTAAACTCGCTGTTCCAGGAACTGGGGACATAAAATTAATTGACCAAGACATGCCCTCAAGAAGCTCACAGTCTAGCGAGACAAAATATAAACAAATCACACTAATCCGACGTGCTCTTTGCCCTGATGGAGGATGCACCGCCTGCTCTGGGAACATGCTGGATAGGGCGCTTGTCTTGCTATTTTCATCAGTCAGCGTTTCACAAAGCTCTGTCCACAGGCTGCCTGAATCAAAATCACCTTGAGAATACTTATTAAAATGCAGATTTCTGGGCCTCGTTCCAGATTGACTGCATCGGAATCTCTAGAGACAGGGTTTAGGAATCTATTTTTGTAACAAGGCTCCTAATGAGTCTTACCAATAGTAAATTTTGGGAACTACTGCCGCATATTCTTTTGTTCTTCCAATGCTGCATGGCAACAGTGATGAGCAGAGAACCAGCTGCAGTGAGTTGGTTTCCAGCTCTGGAGAATCACAGGGGAATTTGCAAGATAGTCGCTCTGCCACAAACTACATAGATCTGAAAACGTGGAACTGAAAATAGCACAGTTCAAGCTCCCAAACTGTTCATCAGACTTTAAGCCAATGCCATGGTTGCTTGTGTTAGAAATGACTGTGGGTGATAGCCTGCATTATTTTCCTAGTGCCCATTTTATCGCATAAAGCACTGGGACTTTGAGAAGATTATTTTTGACCATTGACAATGGAACTTACCTGTAGTTTTTTCTCAGGGTCAAATAGACAGAGTTATCCAAATGTACCTAACTGCAGGTTGGTGATCACACAGTCCTCTTTTCAACATTAAAACCTTGCAATCTGATTGTCTCTCCCTCATGTTTTGTTCCATTACAGTTTGGGACATAGGACTTAATTCTTTTTCCTACCAGATACTTATCTATGGAATTAAATCTGACATTTTCAAGTTGTATTTTTCATGGTCATTCATTCCCATGTCTTTATTTATATCATTCCTTTACCATAGTATGTAACCTTCATACTCCCAAATCTAGATTATTTCAATATATTCCTAACAGTTCCTTCTGTTTCTTTTGTACTTATCTTCAAGATTTGGCAATGCTTCCTGATAAATATTCCTAAACCATCACTTTCATAATGCCAATGCTTTAGGGTTTTGAACCAAAAGGCAGGGTTTAGCTTTGACCGTCTTGAGTATGCAGGGATTATCAGGAACAATTGTCTATTTTCTTCATCTCCCTTGTAGCCTTCAGGGTTTCATGAGATGTTTCTGTCTCCAAGTTTTCACCTTTTCTCTCTTACCCCTACTTGACCAGTAATTTATGCAGTAACTGATTAGCTTAACAATAATCTTCACCAGTATTGGACAAAGCCCTCTGCACCTGGGCACACTGTTTAGGCCCACAAAGATGGACCTAAACTCAGCCAATAGGATGTTCAACGCCCTCAACCCCGCCTCTCCCAGCCAGTGGGCCTGGAGGAACTAGAGCAGGGCACTCAGCCTGGCGCCCTCTTTCTTGGGCCCTGGGATTTTAGGGTCCCGCAAGTGTGCGTTCTGGCGGTTCCATTTTCCATGTGGTTGTTCAGCTGTGAACTCCTGGCTGTTTCCCTGTAGCCTTGTACACTTTCCTGAAACACGTGTGCTTTTTGAGACTGTAAAACCTAAAATGCCCCCTGTTCTCCTAAAAGTCACTTGGACTGCAAACGTGCTTCTCTTGCGTGAAATCTTTCAGCGCCTAAAAGCAAGAACCATGGTACCTCAATCCGGGAACCTAGCAGGAACTCAGCCTGATCTAGTTACCTGTCTTTTAGTTCTGTGCAAACAACTTCCGATGTTCCTTATTCTAAGCAGAAGTTTGAGGTGAGGATATTGGCCACTATCCTAACTAAAGAACCTAAAATAGTTCTCTCTCATGGACAGAAGGAGATTTCAATTTGCTCTGCCTGGCTTTCGGTTTCCCGGATACCAAGATGGTCTTAATTATCCAGGGCTGTATAACAGGGATACCACAAATGCATGGCTTTAACAAACAGAAATGTATTTTTTTCACAGCTTACAAGGCTGAAAGTCTGGATTCGGGGTGCCTTCTCTCAGGGAAGGCTTGGTCTCTCTGTAAGCTCTTCAGAGGTCCTTATCTCTCCAAACCTGGGGGGTCGTGGCCCTACTCTGATACCACATAGGATGTAGCCCATGCTCTGAGGCTGCTGCCGCTCTATTTCTCGTTCTCCGGACAGCGTGTCTTTTAACTTCCAATCTGCTCCAGACGTGAGCAGTGGATGCTCGTGGAGGAAAGCAGAAGAGGCTCCTGTGGTCTGTTTCTTGCCTGTAATGTCCCAAGAGTAAGTATTCTCTCCTTTTGTCTTCTCTCTTAGCAGTCCGAGCTTTTCTCAAGGCAGTTAGATCCATCAGTTACAGTCTTGCCCTTTGTATGGGAAGCTAGCGTGTAGGTACGCCCTTGGTGAAAATTCTAGCACACGTATCCATTGTTTGTACGGAAGTTCATTTTAAATCCATCTATTTCCTCCCAAATGGTACTCTCAGTGAGAAGGAGAAACCACATGGCCCCTTAGGGTCTTCTTTAGGAATCTCCATGCCAATCCCCATGAAGATTTCCCAGGATCAGAAGCTCCAAAGAGACAAGTTACTTCGTCCAGAGTCAATCGAGAGAGATCATAGTCCCCCGAAGCTGGCATCCTTGATTCAAGCTTCTAACCACATACACTATGAGAAAAACACACTTCTGTTCCTTAAGGTCTCCCACTTGTGGCATTTATGCTATAGCGACAGGAAGATAACATGATGATTCTCCAACTTATTTTCAATTGTATTGCGGGCTAATATCCAACATGAACATATTATCATATTAGAAAGCAAACTTCCAAATCTTGTTGGAATATACCACTTTCTCCTCCTAGACTGCAATGCTTATTGACAACAAAGAGCCTATCGTGCTTATTGACGACAATAGCTATAATGTACTTATTATGCAAGAGCCAGGTCCTATCACTTAGAGAAAACCTCTCCAGAGACCCTCTTTCACTCTTATCTCCTCTTTTCTCATTCATTTTATATTTTATATCTGTTGTCTTATCTGCCATGTATTTATTTATTTATTATTATCACTTTTCATATGTGTTCTTCAGTAGGGAATATACTGCAACTTAGAGGAAAAAATATTCGCAATTGGACCAATAAGCAACATCATGATAAATGGAGAGAACATTGAAGTTGTTAATGATTTTATTTTACTTGAGTTCACAATCAACACCCATTACAATAGCAGTAAGGACATAAAGTGATGCATTGTATCGGGCAAATATGCTGCAAAAGGCTACTTAAAGTACTAAAGAACAGAGATATCTGAGTGCTAAGTGCTTGTGACCAAAGCCATGTTCTTTTCAATAGATTAATACGCATATACAAATTAAATCATGAATAACAAAAACTAAAGGATATTTGAGACTTTGGAAATTTGAAGTTAGAATTTGTACATGTTCAAAGCCTCTTAGCCACACAAAGAAGTGTCAGCTTGCTTCTGAAGTGACTCACAGCCTTGGAAAGTATGAAGCAGTTTTACCGTGTCTCACGGGGATCTGGAAACATAGGGAATCTAAGATAGATGAACCCCTCAGGGCCAAAGGTGAGAGTGGCGACAACAGGAGAGAAGGCGGGGTAGAAAGGGGGAACCGATCACAGGGATCTACATATAACCTCCTCTCTGGGGGATGGGCAATAGGAAAGTGGGTGAAGGGAGAGGCCTGGCAGTGTAAGATAAGATAAAATAATAATTTATAAATTATTAAGGGTTCATGAGGGAGGGGAGAACGGGGAGGGAGGGGGAGGAAAAAAAGGAAAATGAGGAGCTGATTCCAGGAACCCAAACGGAAGGCGAATTTTGAGAATGATGAGAGCAACAAAAGTATAAGTGTGCTTTACACAATTGATGTATGTATGGATTGTGATAAGAGTTGTGTGAGCCCCAATAAAATTATTTTTAAAAACCCAAAACAAACAAAAACGCTGCTATTAAAATGAACAGAACAACTCTGAGGGTGGTACGGTGCAGCATGCTAACATAAATAACTTTCAGGTGATCAATGATTGTAAATCTAAAAGCAATATAAAGTGCACATGACCAAAAAGAGTCTGAATGAACTTGATGATCATAAACACTATAGAGTTGGCCTAGAAGTTTGCTCTCTAACAGACTTCAGCAAGTGCTATTGGCTAGCACTGTGTGCCTCGTGTATTGTGTGTTGTCACATGAATTCTGACCCCATAGTTGTAGGAAACAAGTAGAACGGCCTCATATGACTTCCTAGAGTTGAACTGTTAAAAGAGCATGTTTCCAGTTCTGTTCTCCAAAGGAGAAGCTGGTGTGTTCAAATTGCAAAACTTTCCATTAGTCACAAAAAAACAACAAAAGAAAAACCCAAATATCATCAAACACATTACAGTTCATAAGGTCCCATGGGGTTTCCAAGATCGTATCATTTTATGGGAACAAACACTTTCACCCTTTTCCTTCAGAGCAACGAGTGGATTTGAACAACCAACCTTGCAGTTAGTTGCAATGCTTATGCGACAGGTGGCCAGAGCTCCTTTTATTTTAAAGGATTTTTAATTACTTAGGGGCATAGTGTGTTATGTGCCAACAGACTGAAACCACAAGCCATTCTGGAGGGAAAAGCTCTGGTCCTTGTAAACATTTACAGCCTCAGAAACTCAGAAAATGGGGCAGGTCTACTTTGTGCTGTAGGGTGATTTTTGAGTCAGAATTGACTTGATGGCAGTGTGTTTGGTTTTAATTTCTTGCTTATGCAGCATAATACCAGCCTCAATGTTGGATGCATAATCTCTGATCACATAACCATTTTCTAGGAAAATTAATTGTGAAAAAGAGATTCTAAAGCTTTTAATTATGCTTATATTCAATTTGTGTGTTCAAGACTCAAGAGGCAATCAAGGAAATAGCATCAGGGGATACAGTGTGGTTCCAAGTTAGACATACTTGACTTATTTGATCTGAATGATAGGCAAATTATGAAATAACTTATACTATATGGAAGACTGAAGACATTGCCAACCTGAAATATGTAGATGATGTAATTTGCTTGCATAAAGATGAAGATGATTTGAAGTATTTATTAATGAAAGCCAAAGAGTGAAGCCTTCATAGAGTCTGCATAGAGATGCCTGCACATGAGGAAACAAAACTTCTCACACCTTGTCAGATAAACAACACCAGCATAAACTAAGAATAAATTAAAGTCGTCAATGATTTCATTCTACTTTGACTAATAAGTAACATTCATGGAAACAGTAGTAATTAGATGATTTATTCCATTGGGAAATTTGCTTCAATAAACTTAAAAGAAAAGTATAAAGCAAAGCTATCATGTGATGGCTAATGTAAATTTGATACAAACTATTGTGTGTCTATCCCCTTCGATGCATAAAATATGGATAGTGGCAAAAAGACAATAGAAGAATGGATGCTTTTGACCTGTGGTGTTGGTGCCAAGGAATTAACAAATTGAACTTCCAGAAGAAAGAACTCAGTCTTAGAAGAAATAGACCCAGAATGTTCTTTAGTAGTACGGAGGGTTGGATTTGATTCACTCAACTCATCTCATCTAATCTCACTAGGAAAGGCTGATTTGTGAAACAGGCAGGACAGCATTGCAATAAATGACAATGAAGGGCCATATTTAATCTCTTCTGGCTTCCCAATTGCTCAGAGACCTGGCTCACGAAACCTCAGTGTTGCATTCTTCTTTCCCACCAACATTTCCTCCCCAGCAACCCTGCATCTATGGTGGGTTGAGAATTCATTTCAGTGGTAACACGGAACTCACAGACAACACTCACAATTAAGGGGCTTATCAGGAAAGTTCATAGGTTATCCCATGTCCAAATTGCTCAGCAAACAGCAAGGATAATGTCATTAGTCTCCTTAGCAGGAGCTGTCATTTCCTCTTCTCAGCCTCAGCCATGTGGTAGTCAAGTTTCTCTCTGGGTCTTAGTGTCTGTCAAGGGTCACAGGATTCTTGACTTTTGCCTCCGATGGCTGGAAAGCCAGCCAAACTGTCACTCTATCCCACAGTTCCAAAGTCTTTGTGCTTCCCCCTGGAGTCTCTGTTCATCTATGTCTGTGATGCTTCCGGTCTCAGCCACTTCTACACTTCAGACGGAGATCTTGAATGAGTTCTCCTAAGGTCCTCAAGGTTTCTGCTTCCTTTACTGCTTCCAAGACAGCTCATTCTGTTTTCCAGCGAAGGGTGGTAATGAAAACTCACCAATCTCTTCTCATAGGGTTGGTTACACATGCCCTGTTCACATAGTCCCACCCAAAATTTGTTGGTAGTTACAGAGATATGAGTAGACGAGCTATCTTAAGACATTTCACTCCAATAATTTTTGATAAAGGTGAATAGAAACAAGAGAACCCCTCAGTAAGAGGAATTGACACAAGAGCCACTGCAATGAGCACACCCCAAATCATGAAAATGGTATCAGAACACTGTATCTCCTGTGCAGGGGAAAGGTTTATGACTGACAGACTCTTAATTGTCTATTTCATTGTGTTCGTGGGAGAGTCAGATGAATAAATCGCTGTGTATATTAATTTCACACTATAAAATATACACTATGAAAATCTACTGAAAAATATTTAAAGATGAAGTTATGCTGTTATTTAAGGAGAACTCACAGGCATGGAGCATTTCAGTTATACCCAAAGATTCAGCAATAGCAGTAAAATGATTGGAAGTGTCCCAAATGGACTGGTATCGTAGATTCTACAAGAGCTACCAGGAGAGGGGTAGTCCAGCATAAATGATAATGGAAAATACTGGGAGATCTTGAATCAAATGTGACCTGTTTTGTAAGGCAAGGATTCAGAGAGGGGACTAGAAGTGACAAGTTATAAGTAGAAACCAAGCTGAATCCAAAGGTGAGAAATGAGTAGCTGAGGATCACTAAGAGGAATAAGTTTAGACACACCGAAGGAATGTCATTATAAAATTGCAAACCAGTCGAAGAGCCCGAGACAGTAGTATCAGATTGTGCCTTCTCAGCCATCCTCTGAGTATGTGATTTCTATCCAGAGGGTTTGTGTGTTTTGTCATATTTAATTACTTAACAAATATTAAGATCGCTATCATCTTCACTACTTCTGCTCTCAAAATTGCAATATTTGACACTGATTAATTCCCACTCATGTCTCCAGTTTAGAATCTGAGATTTATGAAACTATAAAAGCTATTGTAGTTAGCTCAGTATCAGTGACACCCTCCTGCCAACATGTGGGCTGGTGACACCACAGGCACAACATATAAAATCTCTGCTTTAAATTCCACATGTGCCAAGCTCAGCTACTGAACTTTACTCCCGTCCTTTTGAAGTCCTGTTGCCTCACAAGTAGTTCCACCACCTCGCCTATCTCCTTTGGCCATTCATTCCGTCAGCGTGGGTCTGTACCATTACTTTGCACCTAGGCAATGCATCCCAGTGTTCTTTGAGCCTTTACTTCTCAACCCCAGGCCAGTCTTTCTCGAGTTAACTATTTTTAACTGGTTCCCATGGTCAGAGTCCAAAGATTTCATGTATCCCGTTTTATTTCAGTCATAATGTTGAGGTTTACTCCTGGTTATATATGTTATTTGAGTAATGGATCAGAACTTTATTCCAAAATATACAGGCAGTTCCAAATTCACAGCCAAGTTCTATCTTAAGTCAAACTGTTACTTCTTGTACATCTGTGAATAAATCTCTGAGAATGGCGGCGTGAACAAATGCATGCTTCAATAGAATATGTGAAATAAATGACTAATGATAACGTATCCCAAACAAAAACCAGGAGGCCATAGTGCTGCTTTTCATTACGCAAACATGTGATAACTCAAGGGCTAATCTGTAACATATAATTTTTTACCGATGTCTCTCTTCACCCACTTTTCTGTTCACGCTGTAATATTTTTATGAAACAAATTAAAAAGCAAATTCACTGCTTGGTGATTTGTTTCTGAAAGGTTACAGTCCTGAGAAAATTATAGAGAAGTTCTTCTGTACATGTGACGTCAATTTGCATTGAAATAAACTAAGCTGGCAGCCACCAACAATAGAGTATAAAGCACAAAATGTAAAGCACATCATTTCTATTTTAAACATTTCTTTAGTTTTTGCATATGGGTTGAATTACGAATGAACTTGAAAAAATATTTTAAATATTTCCTTGAGTTTTCTAAAATAAAATTTTAGAGTAGTTCTAGATTTATATAGAACTTTTTTAAAAAGGACATAGGTAGGTGGGGAACAGGGTACTAGCCCACTCATGGGGAGGCTATTGCTTATGTCTTCACAGAAAATGGAGAGAGGTACCAGACCTCAATCTGGTGTGCCAAGACTTGAAGGCTTACATATTGGCACAGAGCAGTTAATTAACAGTGAGGTCTGTGGGGACAGCCCCAATCCCAGCTACGTGGACCCCCTCTCCAGAAGAATGCACTACAGAGGACAGCACTGAAGATTCAACCCAGGGATAGGTGTGGGTCTGCTCAGAACATACAAGAGAAAATTAAGAGGAGAGGAGAGAAGAGGAGAGGATAGGAGAGAAGAGAGACAGAGAGAGAGAGAGAGAAAACTACATCCTGACCCACCAAGCCCCAAGGTGTAAATTCCTGCTCAGAGCAGCCAATGCACACAGAGGACAATAGGGCCAGCCCCACCATGAGACACAGCGTCCCTTCACTGACCCATAGTGCTACGGAGCAACACTGGAGATAGTGTGGGAATTGTGCCCAGTCGGGCACCATCCCACCCCCGTGCTCCCGCCCCCTCTCCCCAACACCAGGGCCAAGCAGGGAGGGTGCGCAACAGAGTAGTAAGGGGAGCAATGCAATGAAGTCCAGAAGGAATCCCCAAAATAGACTTCAGGGGGCAGGACTTGGCACCTCATCAAAATTCATCAGAAAACATTCATAAGGCTCAACAGACAGAACTGGAATTATTTATAGGCTGTTTACCCTCCCCCCCCCTCCATACCTATCTAGATAAAATAGGCAGGATTAAAACTCCAAAGGAGAAAACAATGGGACCAATGGTTTGGGCGGGACATGGGGGAGGGAGAGGTGGGGGAAAGAAAGGGAGGAACCAACAAATCCAGAGACAAAGGAACAACAAGTGATCTGAACTCGATGAAGAGGAGGGCATAGAACGCTTGGTGGAGTTTGATCAAGTGCAATGTAGCTGAGAGGGAATACTGAGAGCTGATTGTAGGTCGAACATGATGGGACCAGAGGAAAGTAAAAGGAAATAGAGGAAAGAACTAGGAGGCAAAGGACATTTATAGAGGTCTAAATACAGGCACATACATATGTAAATATATTTATAAATAATGATAGGGATATAAATCTATGCACATATATTTATATATTAAGTATTAAGGTAGCAAATAGACATTAGGCCTCTACTTAAGTACTCCTTCAACTCAAGAACACTTTGTTCTAATAACCTGGCATTCTGTGATGCTCACCTTCCCAATCATGGAAGACAAAGCAAGTGCATTAGCAACTGTGGTGAAGAAAGCGGATGGTACCCAGCTATTAAAAGATATAGCTTCTGGAGTCTTAAAATCTTGAAGTTAAACAAGTGACCATCTAGCTGCAAAGCAACAAAGCCCACATGAAAGAAGCACACCAACCTGTGTGATCATGAGGTCTCAACAGGATCAGCTATCAGGCATCAGAAGACCCAAAACAAATAATAGTATTGATGTGACTGAGGGGAGTCAGAGAGGAAACCCAAAGCCCCATCTGTAGACAATTGGACATCCCCTTACAGAATAATCACAAGGAAGGGAAGAGCCAGCCAGGGTGCAGTATACCACTGATGAAACATACAGCATTCCTCTAGGTCTTTAATGCTCTCCCCATCCCCCTTCCATGACCCCAGTTCTACCTTACAAATCCAGCAAAACCATAGCATGTACCCTGGTACAGATAAGAGCTCTCCACAACAGAATCCAGGACAGATAAACCTTTCAGGAACAATAATGGGAGTAGCTATACATGAGGGTAGGGGGAAGGTGTGGGGAGAAAGTGGGAATCGATCTCAGTGACTGACATATAACCCACCCCTACCCCTCCCCACCCCCTGCTGCCACCACCACTATCAGGTGAAGAACAACAGAAACATGGGGGAAGGGAGACAGCAGATGGTATAAGATATGAAAATAATAATAATTTATCAAGGGTTCATGAGGATGGAAAGGAGTGAAAAAAGAGGAACTGATACCAAAGGCTCAAATAGAAAGAAAATTTTTGAAAAGGATGATAGCAACATGTACAAATGTGCTTGACACAATGGATGTATAGATTGCCATAAGAGCTGTAAGACTCCTGAATAAAATGATTTATTAAAATTCAAAAATTGTGATAACACATGGATTTACCAAATATCTCACGCTTAGCCTCCGTATTGTTAACATTCTATGTGGGATAGTAAGGAGCCTGGTGGCACCACATAGTATTGGCTGCCTCATATTAATGTGAAAGTTGAACTGAAAAAGAAACAATAAATTTGAATTGTGATACTGGAGAGGAATATTGAAAGTACCATCGACTGCCACAGGACAAAATACCTCTCTTGGAAGAAGTATGGCCAGAGTGCTCCTTAGAGGTAAGGATGGGGGACTTCGTCTTTCATACTTTGTCCAGGTTATCCGAAGAGACCTGTCCCTGGAAAAGGACACCACACCTGGTGAAGTACCGGGACAGCGGGAAGGAGGAAGGCCCTCAAGAAGATAGGTTGCTACAGCGGGTACAACAATGGGCTTACGCCTAGGAGCCATCTTGAGGATGACTCAGGGCCACGCAGGGTTTCCTTCTGTTGTGCAGAGGGCTGCTGTGGATGGGAACCAACTCGATGGCAGCTAATGGCAACAGCAACAGTAAGTAGAGCCTAGAATTCCGCGGTGGTTTCACTTACAGTTCTCTAAGGGCAAAGGAGGTTTAGCAGCATTGATGTACTTATATTCCAGGTGCTTATTTTCCTCCTTGAGTTGTCCAGCTCTCTTACCCAATTGAACAATGAGTTTGGTTTTTACTATAAGAAATTGTGTTCTTTGGATACTTTAAATACAAGTGTTTTGTCAAGTATGTGTTTTTGACATATTTCTCTTAGTTTGTGACTTGTCTTATAATGTCTTTTGTGGAACAGATGGTTATTTGTTTTAATGAGGTCCCACTCTTGTGGACTGGCCTGTGGCTTTCAAAAATGTATGTTGTAAATTTGATCTTACTTATATTATAGTAGGTTTTGCGTCAACTTGGCTAGGTCAAGATTTTCAGTAGTTTGGGAAGTTAAGACCTAGTAATCCCTATAATGGGACCTAACACAATATACTATAGTTCATAATGGGATCTTTAATGAGCAGCCAGTTAGTTGTAAGAAATTTGGGGTGGAATGCGGCTCTCTTACTTAGGTTACAGTCTTGATGCAAAGTGAAAGGAAGTTTCCTAGGGAAGGTGGCCTACTTCCTATATAAGTAGACACTGTGGAAAATCATGCTTCCTTTTTGATTACTCAGGAGTCTGTATCAGGCTTACTGATCTCTAATTCTTTAGACCTTGATCCCTGGAGCCATCAGCAGCCTGCCATCTGACCTGCTGACCTTACCTTCATTTGCCTCTCCGATCATAGCCCTACACTGCAGACAATAGAACCATCCACCTGTGCAGCCTGATAGCAGACCGGTGATATTCCTGCTGATCTTGATTATGTCAGCTCCTGAAGCTACGGAAGTCCGGAGAATGCTCCACCTTAACATCTGACCCATGCAACTCAGACTAGACATTCCTACTTCCATAACATGTGTGTGCGTGCGCGTGTGTGTGGAATCACTGACTGTGCTTCTGTGAAGAAGCTAGCCTAACCCAGGTTGTAAATAAGCTACTTATTTGAAGATATCAGTTAAATCATACTGAGTAGGAGGGGTTATTTTTCTGATCTCTTATGAATATGGTTTCATAAAAAATGACAACACAATTTTACGCAGGAAGAAGACAACCGGTAAGGATCTTTCTGTTATCCAATGGGGCTCTAGGGTGGTATAAACAATTAACATGACCAATAATTATCAAAAGATTGACAGTTTGATTCCACCAAAAGCATCTTGCAAGAAAGGCCTGTTAACCTAATTAAGAAAGACCAAAGCTGTTATTGAAAGCGCTGTGAAGAGCAGTACCACTCTGAAATACTTTAGGTTGGTCATCTTGAACTAGAGTCAGCTAACTGACAATTGAGGTTGGGGGTGGGGTGGGGTGGGGAGGAAAAGCCAATGAATGCCCACAAATGCCCAAGGCTAACAAAGCCTTACAGAAAAGGATCTTTGGATCTTTTCTACAACTCATTGACACCCAGAGAAAGAGATAGTGGGGTGGGTGGGGGTGGGGGGGCTGGTCAGGTGGTTGTGGTGGGACAGGATGCATGGGGAAATATAAATCGCCTTGTTAACAATAAATTCAAACTTCTAGCTTCCAGAACTGTAAGAATATAAACTTTTATTATTTATAGCCATCTGTCCTCTGGTAGTTTGTCACGAAAGCCCTAGGAAACTAGGACATCAATTCCTCAGTTGTTTTCTTTCTTGGGTTGTATTTTTTCTTATATAATCAGAAGACTCATTAAAAATATATATTCTGAATTTCATTCTCTAAGTGGTAGAGTTTTGCATTTTATATTTATTTTGTAGTCCATTTTGAATATTTTGTGTGTGTAGCGTAAGGTCTATGTCTAGATTTTTAAAATTGTTTCAGCATCATTTGTTGAAAAGACTGTTTTTTCACTTGTGAGTATCCTGTCTTCCTTTGCCAAAAATCAGTTGACTATAATAGGTGTGAGATTATATATTTATTGCTCTATTGATATAAGGTCCTGTTAATCACAAGGTGGGGGGTTCAAACCACCAGGTGCAGCTAAAAGAAGGATGAGGCTGTGTGCTCCCAGAAAGATTTACAAAGCTTTGCAAACCGACCACAGGGTCCCTATGAGTCAGAGTCAATGGGATGCCTCTCCTTTGATTTTAATGATATATGTGTCCATTTTCTGACCAGTATCATATTGTCTGAATAGACTCTATGAAAAGTCATGATATGCTGTTCTGCGACAGTCGTTTCAACTCCTGGCAACCCCATGTATAGCAGAACTGAACACTGGGTGCTCCTGCACCATCTTCACAATTGTTACGGTGATTGAATGTCCATGATCGCAGTCACTGTGTTTGCCAATACCTCTTTTCAAGGGATTTCATCTTTTTCTGACTTTTTATTTCATCAATCATGGTGTTCTCCAGGAAATGGTCCCTAATTTCTCAAGTACAGGAGAAGAAACTGTAACTTACATTTTGAACTACACAATCCAGTCCATAAAGATTGAATAGGTGTGAAATAAAGACCTATTTAAAGATGAGATGAGCCCACATCATCCCCACTCCTTAGGAACATTCTGGTTCCACTTCTGCCAAGAAAGACTTATTCTTACAGACTATGGTACGTTCAGTGTTATTTGCCACTATCATAATTTAAAGGCATCAAACACTCTTTGGTCGTTTTCTTCATTGTCCGTGTTTTGCATGCATACAAGGTGACTAAAGATACTGGGATTGGGGTCAGGTGCAGCTTAGTCCTCAACATGACATCCTTGCTCTTCAACACTTTAAAGCGGTCTTGTGCAGCATATTTGCCTAAGGCAATGTGCCATTGAATGTCTTGATTGCTGCTACAATGGCCTTTGATTGTAAATTCAAATAAAATAAAATCTTTGACAACTTTTCTCAGATTATCAAGATACTATGTATTGGTCTGGGCATAAGAAATAAGGTAGTATAAATACTTTAATTTTGTTCTTCATACTTAATATGAATTGGATACAGCAGGTCATATTTTTTTGTTGATTTTCTTATCAGAGGTCTATCAGTTAATTTTACCATGCCAAAAATTTTTAGACTTGGTTCATGCTTAATTATAGCTAGTTTTCAATTTCACACGTTTACTTCTTAGTCTTATGATTTTTTCCTGTTTTTAATATCTGTAACTACCTATCTATCATCTATCTATGTCGATGTATCCATTGGGTTGCTAGGGGCTTGAATCCAATCCACCTGATGCCAGTGTAATTAAGCTTGGATCTAATTATATGAATGTACTTGCATACATGTTGCTTTACCAAATGAAACTTAAGCTTTATTTTCTTTAGGGCAAGGTCTAGCTCTCGTTTATGTTTTTATTAGCACCTTCTTTGAGAATGCCTTGCTCTTTGTTGTTTCTGTGGGCTCTTGAGTCAATTCTGATTTGTAGTGATTCTATGACATAGAAGCGATTAGCCCCCTAGAGTCAGCTACTAGGTTGTAATCTTTGGGGAAGCAGAAATGCCATGTCATTTCTCCTGGGGAATCGCTCATAGTTTTGAACTGGGCAGAGCTCTTTGCTCTGTGTTAAAACACAAAACCCTTTGCTATAGTCAACCAACAGACCCCACATAGGGTTTTCCAGACTGTGAGAGAGCAGAATGCCCCATCTTTCTCCTGTGGAGAGATGGCTGGGTTTGAAGCCAGTGGGTAGCTGCCCAGTGCTTACCCACAGTGACACCAGAGCAACTTGCTCTTTATTAGTGATTACTAAATATTTATACATTGACCAAGTGGTTCTATGATTAATTCATTCTCATAGATTGTATTAGTTTTGTGACATGACACAAAATGTAGGAGATGTTTAATTTGTTCATTTAAAAATTTTGGGTTCTAAGCATTAATTACATTTAAATTATATAGAGTAGTGACTATATTGTTGAAAATATAAATACTTTGATAATTTAAAAGAAAAATGTCCTGTTTCTTAACAGAAATTGAATAATAAACTTTTGTATGTTAAGTACTTTGAAACCAAACATTTGAAACTTTTTAATAGGAAAATTATTAAAATTGGTAAATTCATATAGTTTTTCATCATAAAAACTGACCAAGACCTTTTACTATTATTACATGTAAATCTTAATACAATGTTGTTTATTTCTCATACTATAGGAAAAGAAGAATTTCACACACAATCTTTCCCTTACAGATATTTTGTTCTAATAACGATTTCAATTTCTCAAAGTTATCAAGCATTCCTGATTTTAAAATGGTGGGGTTTTGTTAGCATGTCTGTTTTTATGCCTTACATTTCCATATAAACATCTACTCGAGTTTCCATCAGCTTATAATCATCTTCAACCGTCTACACTTGACAACAAATACCACTAAACCCTAAGCAGTTGTCTTCATTTCAAGCACATTAACGTCGACAATGCCCCAGGAGGCAATCACTAGCCCACTACCCCAGCTAGAATGAGCAGATTAGAAAACAGGGTTCTGTGGCGACAAGGCACAATGTTTTGGCGCCACTTGCTTTCACTGTCAGAGTCAGGCGAGTAGGCGAGAGCTAAGGCCATCTGTGGATGTGCGCAATGTTCGTAGGTTGTACTGCTCCGGCGTTCCAGAGAAAAACACTTGTTTAACGTAGGATTTCTCACTCTCCCGCTATTATCGCAAGGGTCCCCTGCTGGGTCTGTAGGGTGATTCGGTCTGACTCAGTAGTCTGTAATACTCTCAGCTCACTTGGAAGTACTGCATACAAATCATTTATTACGGGTAGACTAGGAGATGTCATTGAATGCCGTTTTCAGATTCGGTAGATGCCTTTTCAATTTTGTGTAGCTGCAGGGGAGGCGGCCTGCGAAGTGCTTTCATGTAAAGCTTCTCTCATTTCCTCACTAATCCATAAATTCATTTTCCCTTAAACGTAACCCATCATCTCCATTTCCCCTTTCCCCTGCTGCCGTGAAGCCCAGCTCCGGAGTTCTTCCCCGCCGTGGGTCGCCCTCGCTAATTGTCGGCTCTGCCATTTATCTCGAAACGTTCCACAGCAACGTCTGTTCTCAATGAGATCCGTCCCGCGCGTCCACTTTGATTTAGGGCACAGGCTTTTAACTCAGAATGATATGGAAAGAGGAACTTTTAAGTGACAGGATTACTTTTGGTTTGTCTAAATATTTGAAAATTTCACAATGGAATATTATATTAATTTTTTTTCTTTCTAGTGAATTCTCCTAATTTTAAATATTTTTCTCCTCTAATTTCCAGTCAGTGTACTATGTGAAAATATTATTTTCTCATTGACATCAATAGTTTGGAGTAATGCCAGAACCTAATGTGTTTATAAGTCGTGAAATATTTGACTGCGTTCATAATTATATTATCAGATCATTGACATTACTATAAAATGTTACACTATTTTGAATATAATTAATCATAATTATATTAATATAGCACAAATATTTCATATGTAATATTTATGAAGAAAAATGTATTTATCTACATATTCCTATGTCTGAATCTGTTTTTGAAGTTACAAATGAATGAAACAAAGGAGAGATACTTGTACATTTTTATACTCACCAGATTTTACTCTTAATATCTTGAATTTAAGATTATGATCAATATATTTGTAAATATTCATGTAGATTGATCATGTTGCTTATAATGAGTTTCTATCGAAACTAATTCCCTTATGCTACATTTTTGTACATGAGGTAGAACCCTGGGGCTTCAATCACCAAATCATTTTCATGGCCTGCTGAGATATTCCTTTGGTTTACTTATTAATAAAACAATTGACTCTTCCTGGAATAATTGAGGTGAAGAGGTATTAATTTACATCAAACAGGTATTTGACTTAAGTTTTATTCCCAATGCGTTAATCAATATTTTTGAACAACTCAACTGGTAAATTTAGCTCAGCCATATAATTTTATACCTTCATGGCATGTATTGTCTTTAAGAATTGTTCTTAAATGTGATTTCATTGACTAGTGTTCAAGGCGGCTATAAGAAATGTCCTATGAAATTCATTGCTGTCTGATGTAAGGATATTGCTATGATCTATATTCCAAAGAGTGTAACTGTTATGGAAGATTATATTTTCCGAAATAACCTCAGTGATACTCTCCTTCCCACATATTCTTATGCAATGTGACCTTGACACTGCTCCATTAAGAATTGGTATTTATCTCTTCTCCTTAGTATTTGTGCAGATGGGGATATTGTTGTGACTGACTGATTTGAAAGAAGCAAGCTCTATGACTCTGCATAAAGGTCAGAAGGACCTATTATATTTTTATTGGGCTTCAACAAGCCCAACAACCATTTTGTGTGAACCTTAGGAAAAATACACAGACTGTAAGTAGTGCTTGGTTGGCAACCTTGTGGAGCTCTGAGAGATATGTCTACATCACGTTAGAAGACGTGTCAGATGACTGTGGCTCCAGTTGCCCTCAGATTGTGTCCTCATGAGTAACTCAATAACTGACTACTCAGATAACCTAATGAGAGGCAGGCAGGCCTCTGTGAGAAACACACAAATGTGAGACCATTGTTTTAAGGCATTAGTTTTGCAGTGGGTTTGTTGCAGAGGTTTAAATGAGTAAACCACTTATGTTTTGCTAAATATTTTCATCTCCATATTTTATTGTATCCCTATTTTGCCTCTGATTCAACTGTTTCGGGCACTTGACATTTATACTGTCTTTATATATTTTTGTAAGTTGCCTTAAACTCATTTTGTAAGGATGCTGTTTTTATATAACTTTTCATGTGTAAAATTCACATCATGTCCATGTAAAAACTATATTAACCTACTTACTTTTTGAGTCTTATAAAGAAAATGGAAGAATGCAAATAAGTAAGCTTACACTGCTGCTCCTAAAGAGATAGTGTTTGCTGAACAAGAGAGCTTTCTATGTGCTGAAGATTGTTGGGATAAATAGAAATAAGTTTGGTTATATGCAGTTTTTAAAATTATTTCCATCTGTACAAGCAAATCTTTAAAAATACACAATGATAAATATGTCTTACATTGTTAATGCATTGTAGAATAAGGAATTATGATGCAAAACATAGAGGTATTCTTTATTTGAATGGTGAGGAATGCAGATTATAATACCAAGTATGGTAAAATATCTCTATCTTCAAATTAGTAATTAATATAATTCTTAATTCATTTATAGCAAAAAATGAGACACCTGGTTCACTAAATATGAAATCAATACAATGTCTTTATTGTGACAAATAATTTCTATTATTCAGGGCAAAATGCTGACTTTTAAATAGCATAAATATATAGGTAAAGTTCAATGCATTTCACATGAGTAGCAGGATTGTTTACTAAAGAATATTTTTCTTTTATATTGAAAGTGTCTATATTATTTTTCTCCAGTATCAAAATAACTAATTTGCTTTTTCCTCTCAGAAACTATTTTTCTAAAGGAGTACGTCCTTTATAGTTTTAGGCTAAGGAAAATAAAAGGCTTCAAGATATCCTGAACACAGAATATGAGTATCCAAGTAATTCCAATGCAAATTTCTCCCTTCCATGGAACTACAAGGAAAGCTGAGAATAACAAAATACCTTTGCTTAAGTATACAGTGTCCCAAGAAGAGATTTTCAAGTTCATATATATGCTAATAGTATTTATATTTAAATAAAATATATTGATGTGCCAGTTGTACAGGAACATCTCTTTAATTTTAATCATCCTGAAAGATATTGACTTTTGCAGGAGCAGAGTTTTATGTGTGCAGAATAGGGTAATATCTAGTACACAAACCAGGCTTCAAAAAACATGTCAGCATTTGAAATTCTTATTGACAGTTATGGACTGAATTGAAATTTGATATTAGAGGTGTTGAGTAAGAGAAGGCAGGGAAGATGTGGGTGGATGAGGAGTTGGTAGAAAATAGAGAAACTAAAACGACGATTTGAATTTTCAATTACTCATTTTCATTCGTACTGTTTTCTTGCCTGCTCCTGAAATTACTCACTGGTGAATCACTAATGTGAACAACATAATTTTATAGAAAAAGTTTTGATGCTTATTTTTGTTCATTTGTTTGATTTTTAGTGATACATTCCACCGTGCATCTAAAACAGCTGCTGGCACATAACGGGGGCAGAGCCCATAGCTGTTCATCTAAGTGACAGTAATAAGAGTTATTATTTATGTGATTTGCTGTGGGATACTCACTTTTTGAAAATCGAGATGTAGTCAATTAAAATGACCTGGCTAGTAATAATTCCCTAAATGATGCATTAGTATTCTGGATTCCATGTCTGAAGATATAATCCTATTTTGGGAAGAGAGCTATGCTAATGGGCAGGATTATGATGGTAATACATCTCAAAATTCGGAGCGTATGAACCAAGTCCCCCTTTGTTTCCTTGGGAGTATGGTCAGCATAAAGAAGGGGCCCACATCTCCATCACAGCCATTCCTCTGTGCACAATCTTCAAAGCAGCTAGAGACCCTAGGACTCTAAAGAAAAAGCCCCACCAGTGGAACCAATTTGAGTTTCTGTCTGAAGTGGCAGAGGCTGAGAGCACAGGCACTGAAGACTGATGCACGGAGACAGAGTAGAGACAGACGCCAGGCAGAGACCGGAGGCCACGGCAAGGAGACCACCTGACAGACAGAGGAGCAGCACCTGGGCTCTGGGCCTCGGAGAAGAGCTGCAAGCTGTTTCCCTGAGTCATGGAGGCAGAGCCCAAAGGACCAGGTGTTTGAGAGTCTGAAGACCAAAGAGAGACTTGGCTGCTGGCTGACCAGAAGTGATGTTGTGGACCCATGGCTATATCCTTACTGTTTACTGATCCTGGCTTGTGGAAACTTATTAACTTCCAGGATAAAGTCCCCTAATCGTGAACATTGTGGCTACTGCAACAAATCACAGAATTCAGCAGGAAAGCGGTGCCATGCGAAGGAGCAGTTGGTATAAGGACAAGTGAAAAATCACGGCAGCATGGATGCATGAATGACCTCCAATTCATGGCTACAGGGAAGCCAGAGGCGGTCAGATGCGTGCCTGCCACTCCCGGCCCCATGTCCCTGACTGCATCTTCCAGATATTAAGTGATAGAATTCTTGGGAAAACATTTTCGGTTAGGTATCACTAACATAGGAGGTCAGAGTTGGTTCATTAGTAGACTTCTCACGGATGTGGGTGACAGGATCCAATTCCCAGCCAATACACCTCATTTGCAGCCACCACCCACCTGCTAGTGAAGGCCGGCGTGCAGCTCTGATGCGGACCAGGTGCCAGCAGAGCCCCCTGATCCAGGCAGGGTAAGAAGAAAGGTTTGACAATTTACTTCTGAGAATCAGGCAACGAGAACTCTATGCATCACCATGCTGCCGTGGGCAATGGATCTTGGGTATGGCAGAGAAGCGGGAAGTAGTTTTACTCCTTTGTGCCTGGGATCACCATGCATCTAGGACTGACTCAATGACATCTAATAGCACCATGATTTCCTCTCCATCTCACAGATGAGAAACTGAAGCACAGCCCAGCTTGCCCAGTCTCACATCTCTGGCTATTTAGTAAAAATGGGATTCTAAACCAGGCAGTTCAAATACAGAGCCCATGCTTGCATCCACGACAAGACAGTGCATCTCTGAAAGCAAAGTCTATGATTTGAGAGGTGCTTGTTTATTTACACATTTCTTTGGAGCATCTGTGACATTGGTCTGAGGGGAAGATCAAATTGGGATACTGTTAGGTGGCTCTGGAGGAGGGAACTGCACTTGAGAAACAAGAAGCTGTGTTGTTTTGCATAATTACTTGTCTCACCAGTGTCACATAAGGTCTCCTGGAAAAGCCTCTCACATTAGATTGAGGGAGAGATGCAGTTGCTGTGATTGCCAAGGAGACAGACTGAGTGACAGAAGAAACGACCTCACTGGGGAGGGGCTGCTCTCCAGGAGGCAGGAGGCCCAGCAAACAGGGGGATTTTAGGGTAATTTGAACAATATTTGCAGGGCTGGAAGCAATGGTTGTTTCTTCACAGCGGGCAGCAATAGCAGGGGGTCTTTTTTAGGACATGGTTCTCATCACTGAAAACTTGCAAAGCTTAACTGACTGCCAGGATAACTACCCCCGCGCCCACCGCATGCTGGAAACTCTTTTAGGTCCACTTCTGGTACATTAGGAAAAGAAAGACGATAATCGTTTTCACGTTGAGCAGCCTGGCCATTAGATGCTGATACATGGCAAAGTACATCCCAACAGGAAACAAACCCACATTTCTTATGGACAATTTTGAGAGAAACTTACTATCAACACCCCCTCCCCAATTTTGGAGTGCATAACATTGTAATATACTTTGTAGATCTTTGCTATCTACAATGCCTCAAGTTGGGGGGGGGGTAGAATTAGAAGCAGAATACGTTGGCTCCAGAAGCGATCACTTGCTGCTAAGCTCACTCTCTCATTTTATATTAATCATACCTCCCATGTCAACATACAGCATGGAACATCTCGAAGAAAGACCAAGTAGAGTGTTCTGCATTTTCAGATTTCTTACTGATCTCAATGCTGTTCTAACCATCAATCAATGGTCTTCAATTCAAATTCTTTTCACTAACACAAAAATGTTTTGTGAGTCTCAAATTCAGCATGGTTTTCACTGAATGCTTTCAATAAATAACAAACCACTTTAAATCTATAAAAAGATAATGCTTTATGCTTTATCAGCAGGGATCTACATCAGTCATAGGGGGAATATCACTGGCATTTGTACATGCGACTGAAAAATAAAGTTACCTGGCAGGATGTTGCTGTGTTAGGTGTCATGGGTCAGTTGAAATTCATAGTGATCCTGTGGATCACAGAACAGCACCTTCTCACAATTGCTGTGTTTGAGCTCTTTGCTGTAGGCACTGTGTCACCTATCTCATCGGTCTTCCTCTTAGCCACTCACCTTGTATTTCACCAAGCATGATGTCCTTTTTCAGGGACTGGTCCCTCCTGAGAACGTGTTCGAAGTACATAAAATAACATCTTGCCACCCTTGCTACTAAAGAACATTCTGACTTCTACTAGGATTTCAGACCATACATGCGTAGGTTTATTCCAAACAGCATTTATTTAAAAAAAATATCTCTGCGATCAGAAGATGACTGCAGTTAAGTTCATTCAGTAATACACCGATCTTATTAGGATTCTTTCCAATCAATTAGTATCTTCTGAGGGGTTCAACTGAGCCATTTACATTTAAGGCAACTAGGGCAGCTCAGAAGTTAATATCAAGAACATCAAGACCATAACACTGACAGAAAGCAAAGGGTCATGAAAGACACAGGAAACAAAGAAAAGACCAAAGAGGGCATCAAAAGTAACTCCTACACTTACATTGGGCATGGAGTAGCTAGAGGAATGGAAGAACCGGAACAAACGACCTGTACAAATTTCAAATTGCAAGTTGAGATGGTTACATAATTACATGGGAAAGACCCGTAAAAAAGCCAAAGGGAAGAACATAATTAGCATTTCTCAAGTTTAAAAAGCTAATGAAAAACTGTAAGCCTCTAGTTAAAATGTTGTAGAGTTCTATGGATGAAACATTGAAAAATACAGGAATCAACAAAATATGGATTATATCTACAGTACAATGGATTGCCCAAAATTCAACCATTTCACAAGATACCATATCAAGAACACATGATGTACACAGGTGGAAGTGATTCATTGTGTGGTCTAGGTAAGGTTTTACAGAAACATGTTCACAAAAAAATGTTATGGGTAAACAGATGTTTGTTACTGTAGTGATGGCAGCAAATAGGGCATTCCTGAGATGGGAAATGCGTGGAACCAAGCTGAGCTGGGAAAGGTGGGCAGTTTGCGATGAGCAAACATACTCCCATAAGAAAAATGAAAACTGGAGATGAGCATTGACAGTCCATATATGTCACAGTAAAGAACATATCCTTTATTCAATATTATTAATGGGCAGTTGATAAACAAGAATACACTGGGGTCAATATTTGCCTGAATGATATGGAGAGTGGCTTGCATCTAAACATATTACATGAAAAAGTTTATGTCATTATGTCCCCTGGCTATCATAATACAATTACCACAAACTTGCGGGCTTTAAACAACACGAATTTATTACTGGAAAGCACTGGAGTAAGACGTCCAAAATGGATCTGATGGAATTAAAATAAAGGGTGGGTCAGGATAAGTATCATGCAATGACCGTTTAGCAGGGCTAGATGCTATTGTATTGGGGGATTATGCATGAGGAGGCCCAATGTCCATCTGCTACTCTACTACTGAACCTATAAATATATACACATATGTCTATTGCCCCCATAATCATAAATATATTTACATATGTACATGTCTGTATTTAGGCTTCTCTGTATGCACTTTGCCTCCTACTCCTTTCCTCTATTTCCTTTCTCTTTCCTCCCGTCCCACCACCATGTTTGGCCTCCATTCTGGTTTCAGTTATTCCTCTCAGTTACCTTGCTCTTGGTCACTCCCTACAAGTCCTCCCCTCCTCATCCTCCTCTGGTTTTGAACCACTCGCTGTTCCCTTGTCCGTGTGTTGGGCGACACCTCTTCCCTTCCCCTACCTCCCACGCTCTCATGTCCCTCCAGGACGGTTGGTCCCGTTATTTTCTTCTCTCATTGTTTGTCCAGCCTATCTTGTCTAGGTGGACCTGCTGATATAGTAATGTGTGCATACAAATGCAGATGACTTTGACAGCGCCCAAGTGGCACATAAGAACATGGCTTTGACAGAAGCAACATTGACACACTGATAAGCAGAAAAGCCACTAACATACAAAATTTACAAGGTAAAAAAAAAGACAAAACAAAAAGATAGCAAATATTAAAAAAAAATTGCTAGTAGTTCAAGGTCAGTTCGTTGGTCTTTAGGAGTGTTTTCTAGATGTAGCTTGTGAGGTGCCACATCCTGGCCTGAAAGTCCATCCTTTATACTCCCTCGGGATCCCTTTGCTCTGCTTTCTCTGCTGCTCCATTGCAAGCCCCCAGTGTTTGCCTCAGTGTGTCAGCTCAGTCACACATCTCGCACTGTGTCTCAGGTGCTGTCCCATGTAGGGCCATGTGTTGGTGCAAGATGTCGCATCTTGTAGTGTGGCCAGCCGTACGGTCCTCTCTGTACGATGGGCCCTTCGAGCTGTTCTATCGTCCTTGGGCTTGGTGGACCCAGGTGTACTCCACTACGTCCTTTCTCCTTCTTTTGTTTCAGCTTCCTTCTGGATGTGGTGTGGTGGGTCAGTTCTTTTCCCACTCCAGATGATCTATTTTTGTTTTCTGTGGTATTCCCTTCAAATGTGGGGGTTGGCCTAATTCTGGTTTGGGCCAGCGTGTCGTCCAGCCTCTTTGTGTAGTCCTCTGTACTTTACGTTGCCCTCCTTGTTTGGTGTGTTGTGGTGGGGTCCGTATGCATGTTCCAGATCTGTGGGGACACAACCGATACTCTCCCCCGGGTGGGTTACTGCCCTATTCCCCCCCCCTCCCCATACCATCCACTCGGATTCTCCCCATCCCGGTTCTCCCTCTCCTTGCCCCACTTCTCCTTCTTTATGCTGGGCTCTCATGTACCTCCCTAAGTGTGGCCTGCTTTCCCTCCAACTATCTATGCTTCCCCCTGTTTATTGTGGGATGGATGTTTATTCTTCTATTTCTGTCATGCTGATTGTACTTACCTCAGGGGACTCATGTTGTACCTGTCCTTTTGGGTCTGGCTTACCTCGCTTAACATAATTCCTTCCAGCTCTTCCCATGAAATAACGTGTTTCATGTGCTCATCCGTGTTTTTCAGTGCTGCATAGTGCTCCATTGTGTGTATGTGCCAAAGTTTGCTAATCCACTTGTCTATCGATGGAAACTTAGGCTGTTTCCACCTAACATCCCTGAGGCTAGCCCAGATCAGTAAATCAGAGAGCAACAAGTGTTGGAGGGGCTGTGGTGAAGTAGGAACCCTCCTCCACTGCTGGTGGTCGTGCAGATTTGTACAGCCACTGTGGAAAGCAATCTGGCGATACCTAAAGAAAATGGAAATTGATCTACCTTATGACCCAGCCATCCCTCTACTGGGCATATACCCGGTGGAAGCAGCAAATAAAACACGACCAGTTATATGTGCTCCAGTATTTATTGCGGCACAATTCCATGACTAAATCTTTATGGAAGTAGAAAACTGCATCTTTCTCCCTCGGAGTACCTGGTGGTTTCAAACTGCTGATCTTGTGGCTAGCTGCCCAGCAGGTAACCCATTATGCCACCACAAATCCCTTCAGAACACTTATAACCACACTGGGTCCACATGCAAAATCCAGGGTACTCTTTCCATATGTAGATTAGCTGATTAGAAATCTTACCTCTATCTTCAATGGAATTATCCTGGGCCATGTAATTTAACAGCTTGAAGGTCTATTACTCTGCTAAGTACAAATAGTTTCATATTCATTGATCAAACTAATTACATTTTCAGTTCTATGATATTGTACTGGGTTGACAATGATTATAACAGGTCACTGGCTTATCCTATAAGAGATTATAGATATAATGAAAATATATTTTCACAGAGTTTCTAAAAATGTATGAGACATATAGACAAGGACTCGGTTTTCTTGAGAAAATGACTCATTAAACAGATGCAGGATTGCTTCATTTTGATCAAATTACCTTTTAATTTTTAAAACAAAATTTGACAGATTTCATTTAAACCACTGGAGATTAATTTTAAATCATAACAGTGAGTGTATTGGCATATTTTATCAGAATGTGCAGCACAATTGCATATTTTTGAAATGAGACCACTGCTTATATACTTTTTAAGCACAATATTTTAGGGATCCTCAGAAGTTATACAGGAGATATGCTTTGATAGTAAAAAAACTGTCAGAAAATAGATCCAATCTGAAAAAAATCATCTGTTATCACTGATTTCTTTGTTATACATAGCATTTATTAAAGTATATTTTTCTGAACAGGAAAAAAAGCAATCCATTTTATGAGTACCTTCATATAAACAATGATCTTTAAAATAGTAAATGAATAGAGAATATTGCATGAGAACTATAGTATTTTTAAATAAAAAAATAGAAGATATCAACTATCCTAGCCTAATAAGATAATTTTCACTATACTGAATGGTTGTAGAAATAGATTATGTCTATTTATATACATTATTTTTACATTTAGGATGGTGAATAATATTATACCTTGACACACTTTTGTTTAACTGATTAAACATTTGTTGTACATTCTATGATAGAAACCATATATACCTCATTCTTATATTAGCTTTAAATCAGATTGTTTGCTTTCTCCTTCATGGAAACTTAATTCTTTTAGAATATTAACAAAGAAAATAAAGGCCTAAACTGTTTTAGAGAATTTTAACTTTTCACCTCACAAAATGTTAAAATGTTTTTATTCGGTTCTTTATTTTGTCTCCACAATTACTCTTGTAGTTTACAGCGGGGGATAGGGGGACACACTTCATAAAACAGGTTTATTCAAAATATGTCTCACTGTTATAACAGTCATGCCATTCGCACTCTTTTATATTCTGTCCCTTCATTCTCCCATGTTCCACTTTCTGTAACGGAACTCATTACCAAGGTGGTAGGGGACTAGTTTCAAAGGCAACATGAGTCACAAAAATATCAAGCCAGTAGTTTCCTTCAGGACATTCATATATTTCTTGTGTTAGAAATAAAATCTTTCCTTGGGCGCAGTGATATCACTCCTGAGAAACCAATTACTTTCCAAATATCTTCCGTTCTGTTTTTGACATAACTAACTATGCCATGTAGGAAAACATACTGTAGCTATATGGCATGTAATTTAGACTCTTATGATTTAAGTTCCTACACTATCGACAGGGAAACTAATTTAAAATATTGAGTTACCCAGTAATTAATAATGTGACATGTTGATTGAATCTTTATTTTATGATTATCCTCAGCTTGGGTCTTCTATTTCTATGTAGCTATAATTATGCATATTTCTCCATGCTTATCTTAAACATCCAAAACAACAAGGGACATTTTTGAACAATCTGTAATATTCTTCTTGGATCTGAGGAAAAAGAGAAATAGAAGTAATAAGGAATAAAATAATTACATGGAATTATTTTCAAGTATTGCTCTTATTTTGACTATCCTATAGGAACTAAATTAAATTATACTTATATTACTTATATCAACTTGCCAGAGCACATTTCTTATGAAAAGTTAAGAATTCTGTTTTTTTCCCCCATTCAAATAGTAAATTTAAGCAATACAAGCATAAGCCATGACCCATGCAAACGATAATTTCTGTCACGTGGTAA
Organism: Tenrec ecaudatus; assembly: GCF_050624435.1. Taxonomy (NCBI): domain Eukaryota; kingdom Metazoa; phylum Chordata; class Mammalia; order Afrosoricida; family Tenrecidae; genus Tenrec; species Tenrec ecaudatus. Next base: position 108,555,780 of record NC_134530.1, read on the forward strand.
CTGATGCTATTGGAATACACTGCTGTTTCGTTGGTGCCATTTGGAAGGCTCTGAATCATAGCTAAGCTGTGCGCAGCAGAGCAAGCTGCTGTCTCTTCTGGGCCGCCCTTCAATCACTGCCCTGCTTGAGCCATCGGTGCACGCCTTGTGCTGGCCGTATCGCCAAGAACCTTCGTCGTTAAGGAGACCCTGCAATTTCCTAGGCAGAATATTCTTCTTGAGAGGGTCATGAGACTCGTTCCTCCTGACAAGGTATTCAAAAATATGTGCGAAGCAGTCTTGTCATCTTCACTTCATTTCCCTTACCAACGCCCCGCCCCCCGACCCCCAGTCCATCTCTCCAAGATGGGAAATGCACAGGGAATCGCAGTGTTCAAAGGATGTGCTCCCCTCCTGACTCTCTCTGTAGGTTTTGAACTTGTAAATTATGTGAAGGTTTACCGAGCAGATCATCAGTTTTCCACTTAACAATTCATGCACATTTTGTGTCAACCCATCCATTGCAATACCCCAAATGTCCCATCACTTCTCCCATGTTCTAGCAGTGTTTCCTGTTTCCATTCCCCCTTCCTTTCTAATTTCCTACGATTGGTATTTGAAGAAATGCCTCTCCTTACTATTATAGTGGTTGACTATTCTGAAGCAGGGGTGAATTCAGTTTCAGATCTGAAGAGGCACTAAGGACCATAATCTTTGGGGATTCACTAATTTCTGTCCTAGAACTATAACCTTCATTTCTTTGATGATTTTGTGTTTTGTTTCACATTGTTCTCCCTCTGCGCAGGATCTTCCACTGGGATCAATTTTATAGTAGCTGGTAGTGGTGGTTGGGCACCATCTCGTTCTTCTGGTCTCAGGGTTGTGAAGATTTACGTTTGTGTGTTCCATTAGTTCATTGGACTCACTGCTTCCAGATGTCTTTTGATTTTTGTCACTCTTTCCTCTGGACAGGAAGAAACCAATAGCTCCCCTTCATATGGCCTCTCAGAACCGTTTCAGGCTCTCATTTCTAACTCACCAAAGTATGATGGAGCATATTGTCCCTGTGAATTATGTTTCCCTTGACATGACCATCTTCCCATCTAAGGAGCAGTCTTCCGGTACTTCTTCCCAACCAGATCTGTATATACTATAGGACTGGCCAATTAAAAAAACATTGCTTACCTTTTTTGATAGAACACACAAGAATAAGAAAATAAACATTCCTTGGAAAGCATTGCTGACTGTGAAGAGGTACGCTGTCACCACGGACGCGTGTACAACATGAAGAACCCCAAAGATCCAGGTGGTACCAAGAAGGAAGAGGAGTGCCAAGGCTCCTCTTGCACAAGACCTGTAGAATATTTAATAGGTCTCAGTTAAAAAGACATGTATGGTCATCCCATAAACTGCCATCGAGCCAATTTTGACCCACCGTGACACTCTACTGGGTTTCCAACACTGTCCATCTACAGAAATGGACAACCGTATCTTTCTGCCTCGGAGAAGTTTGTGGGCTACAAACAACAGCAACATTGTTTTGTGGAGCCGCCCAAAGCTTAAGTCAGCACCCCAAGTCCATTCATACACTCAGCATATTCACTAATTCCAAAAATTATGAAGGGAATGAGTTTGGGTACAAAGAAATTATTTTTAACAAAGGCTCAATGATTTTTAAAGTGTCAACAAATTGTGCTGCTCTGACATGGGTATTCTTTAGGGTGTGCTACTGCACTGCGACATGGATCTACTTCTGAAAACAAGACATCCTTATTAAAATAAGTTATTTTTAAAACAACTTTTCTCTCTGCCTTGAAAGAGTGTCATCTGGTACACTACAGTATGCTTACTTTGATGCAAATCTAATGCTGCAGAAATCCCCGAAGGTATAGCATATATCTTTTAGGAAATATATCCCTAAGGAATTTTGAAAAGCATATCATGCGGACTTGGGTCAGTGTATGTGCGTGACATCAAAGGAGGCTTCTGCTTTCCTTTCAGATATACTAGAGAAGAAAGTGTAGGATGCAAACACGCACACAGACACACACATTTTTCAATATAGTTTCAATATAGTTCTTCCAAAATAACTGATCTCTTAATCTTTTCACAATACATGTACACACTAAAAAATAGTCTCAATTAAATATATACATACATCATAAACAATAGCCAATCCTACTCACTGAGGACATTTCTTTGAAATGAGACAACTAATATTTATTTTCTCACCCATTCCTAATCCAATAATTTCTCATAGCAGGTGTTCTATGAATCTGCTTCACAAAAGGAGTCATTTGCAACTTTATTAAAACCAGCACACTACATGAAACCATGAATGTTGAGGAGTAAAACAAAGCAATCGATCAAGCAGTTTGCTAAATCCTAAACACAAATCTTGTGAAAAAGTATTAAAAGCACATGAGTGTTTCCAAACAATGCAGTCAGTTTTCCCCAATGTCCCTACATTTCAATTTACCTTTTTCTGAACAAAACACTTATTAGTTTATTTTCCTTAATCATTTTGTTGGGGGCTCATACAACTCTTTTCACAATCCATACATACATCAATTGTGTAAAGCACATTTGTACAATCATTGTCCTCACCATTCTCAGAACATTTTCTCTCCACTTAAGCCCTTGGCATCAGCTCCTCACTTCCCCCCTCCCTTCCCGCTTCCCCCTCCCTCATGAACCCTTGATAATTTATAAATTATTTTGTCATATCTTACACTGTCTGACGTCTCCCTTCACCCACTTTTCTGTTGTTCATTCCCCAGGGAGGAGGTTATATTTAGATCCTTGTGATCTGTTCCCCGTTCCACCCCACCCTTCTACTATCGCCACTCTCAGCATTGATCCTGAAGAGATCATCCCCCCTGGGTTCCCTGTGTTTCCAGTTCCTATCTGTACCAGTGTACATCCTCTGGTCTAGCCAGATTTGCAAGGTAGAATAGAGATCATGATAGTGTGGAGGGGGGAGGAAGTATTTAGAAAGTTGATTGTTTTATCATTGCTATGCTGCACCCTGACTGGCTTATCTCATCCCCATTATTCTTCTGTAAGGGGATGTCCAGTTGCCTGCAGATGGGTCTTGGGTCTCCAAACTGCATTCTCCCTCATTCACAACGATTTGATTTTTGAAAAAAACATTTTCAAGGTATCAGTAAATCAGTTTTTAAGGGACGTATTTGAGTAAAAATCAAAGCAGCATGAAGATTGGGAGTTGAAAAAAGGTAACAGAAGATATGAGCAACTTTTTGCAAGAGAAAATTTCTAAGACTTTCTTTTGTCTTAAGTCATTGTATTTCCTCTTTCAAGGAAGACAACATTTAAAATAATATTTTACTTGTCATCTCATCATTTGTTATAGTATTATCAAAACATTAATGAGAATTTGACAATGGATATTTATTATAATTCAGGTATTTTAAATATAGTAGAAGAAAATCAATTGAAAACAAAAATTTTCAAACATTGTTTGCAGTTTAAGTTTGAGAATGAGAACCCCAAAATTAAGTATCTAGAGCACTTGATGTTGATAAACGATAGCTAATTCTGACCTCTATTCAAACACTATTTAAAAACAAAAACCTATCCTATTCTATTAATCACAGGGAGTACGGGCAACAGTGTGGCATTTAGAGAAATGTTTTCTTCCTAACCGAGCTATACAAGCCGTTCCCAGAGACCGTGTAGGACAATAAAGTTATGGTAGCTGGAGGAAAAGTCTATAATTGCGTTGTATCTATTCTTCAAAATTGTAATGAATAGAGACCACAAATCATTAAGTAGTAATTAATAAAAAATTATGCCAATTTTTATAAAAGTGCCCGTTTTATTCATCAGTCTTTGACTTGTATAAATCACTAATAAATGAATCAGAATGTTTTACTGTTAGATCCTGCTTTACCAATGTAAATATTGCCTAGATACATGCAACTTCATGGAGAGCACAATTCACTTTGTGGATTCTGCTTATTCCATTTAAACTTTGTCTTGCCATCAATAACCCTATTTTCATCCTTATTCAGAGTAAGGGTTTATATTATTTTGGCTTCATAAATGATATTAAAAGGTACATCAATGCCAATGACTCCCAGATGATCAATGAACTCAACACTGGTCCAGGACATAGCCTTTGAAGCTATCTGCTTCCACTGATCTCTATAGGGACCACCAACAGGTGAAAGTCCTTTCAAATTGAACCCTTCCTTCTTGCATGGAGTTTTCTGTTTGTTTGCTTCGGAGATATAGTGCTGGCTTCCAATCCTGTTTTCAATATTGTACTATGATTGATCAGTGTTCTATGTTCATTTTTGAACATACCAAGTCACAGAGAGAGGTGGCATCTCCTTTGTTTTTGTGATGTTATTTGCTCTTCCCTTTCATGTGCACATTTAACGGTCCCAAAGTGAGGGGATGATTCTTAAGGCTCTCTAAGGAATTCATGAGTAATCAATAGTAAGAAGTGGGAGTTTCTGCCTGGCATGCAATTCAGTGCTTGCACATAACTTTCCTGACTAAAGAATATTTAAGTTAGTAGCCATTTTAAGGATGCTTTAAATTATCTACTCTTTTTCGATGTTTGTTTTAAGCTATTTCAAACTAATTAAACAAATTCTAGAATCTGCTTTTTGTAAAATAGGATAATGATATCAAAGAATTGCTGGAGAAATTCCAAAAAACTCTGTTTCTGAAACATTTGCATTTTGTGGTATTATGTGATCTGGGTTTTAAGCTAGTCTCACAAAGAAGTTGATATGACTTTCCTATTTCATTTTGTTATGGGACCTCATTATGCTTAAGCTATGCTTTATATAAAATGAACAGTTATGTCTAGTTTGTGTTTCTCTGTTTCCCCGGAGGGCTACCTAAAATTTAAGCTCTTTTCTCATCCAAGAAAAATTGCTTCTTATTCCTGAGTATTTTTAGTAACTACTTTGAGACTATTTTGTATAAATTAGTCTACTTGAAAAGTATACTGAATAAGATAAAATAGAAACTTAACCTAGCTAATATATAAACTATGTTTAATTTAAGAAAATGAGTGATAATTTAACAAAATTTATTCCACAGTGAAAACATGAATTCATCTCTCATTTTTCAAAATGCTTTGATAATCCTAAACATATGTAAAAAAATGGAAACAAAAACTTTCTTATTAATGAACATCTGACACCAATACTACTCCAGTGAATGTTTAAAAAGACTCTTCCTAACCAGAAGAAAACCTCATAGAGATGATGGAAGTATATATACCATTTGTATGAACATTACTTCAATAGTACTTGTATTATATGAGCTTAAATTAATTGTTATGATTCTTAGGAAAACACAATATTAATTGGGTTATTTGAGAATTAATATGATTGCAATTTATTAGCTGTTACATTTTATGCAACAAATAAAAGTTATAGTCCAATAAATGTTCATTTTTTACTCAAAATTTTGTACTTTCAAAATATGCAGCAAAGATGAGAAAACTAAACATTTATTTTAAAGAAATATATTAAGCAATTTTGTAAATTTTTATTATGTTAAATTTATAAGAATTTTATGTCAAATAATACCTAAAACAAAGAGTTGAGTGTATCATGTTAACCTCATGTTATTAATCATTAGATCCCAGGTTTAATTTTACTCATAGTTCAGTACATCTTGAAGACAAGTGAGGAAATTTAAAGAATTTATCCATAGTTGTTCATTATAAACAATTTAAATGTTTATATATTTGATAATATTAATATTTATTTGATAGATGCTGATTATTAACTACTGTGTCTGACAATATTTCTGGAAACATAAAATAAAGTGTGTCATATGTTGAAAGATATTGCAACATTTTCAGTTGGTTTTATTTGGTGTCACATTATTTTCCTGTTTAAAAAAATCATTTTATTGGGGGCTCATATAGCTCTTATCACAATCCATATGTGCATCCATTGTGTCAAGCACATTTGTATTCCTTGCAATTGTGAACTGTGCCATGCTGAACATTGGAGCAAAGATGGCTGGCCTCAGTTTGTGGTAGCTCAATTTCTATCTGTTTTAGAAATCCCAAATCTATTTCCATCGTGGCTGTACATACCTACAGGTTTACCAGCAGTGGATGAGAGTTCCTGTCTCACCACAGCCCTTCCATCAGTTGTTACTTTCTGATTTTTTTAATGGGGCTATCTTGGTGGGTGTTAGGTGGTAGCTCATAGTTGCTTTAATTTGTATTTCTCTTATGGCTAATGATTAGGAAAAATTTTTCATATGTTTATTGGCCATTCAGATTTCTGCCCCTGTGAAACTTCTGTTTAGGTCCTTTGCCCATCTCCTCAGTGGGTAATTAGTGGTGGGTTTTTTGTTTTTTTTTTGGAAGCTAGCAGATTACTGTAGATTTTAGTAATAAAGCCTTTGTCTGATGTGTCATTGCTAACGATGTTTTCCCAGTGTGTGGGCTTTCTTATTACTCTGTGAATTCTTTTAATGTATACAGGTGTTTTATCTTCAGTATATCCCATATGTCAATTTTTGCTTCATCTGTATTTGTGTCCTTCCCTATTTCCTATATATTCCCTACACCAAAGTCCTCAGGTTTGTCCCAATTCCCTCATTGATGGCTCTAAGATGTCAGGTTTTATCTCAAAGTCTGTGATCTACAATGAGTTTATGCATGGAGTGAGGTAAGGGTCTTACTTACTTTTTCTAAAAGTAGATATCTATTTCTTCCAGCACCACTTGTTGAAGAAGGCATCTACTTCCCATTTGATATTTTGGGGCCTTTATCAAAGATTAGTTTTATGTATGCAGGATGACTTTATTTCTGGGTTTACAGTTCTTTTGCATTGGTCTGAGTATCTGTCATTATACTAGTCCCATGCTGTTTTGACCACTGTGGCTGTATAATAGGTGCTAAAGTCAGGTAAAGCAAGCCTCCCACTCTATCCTTTTTCTTGAGGATTTTTCTGCTAATTCTGGGTTTCTTCCCTCTCCATATGAAGTTGGTAATCAGTTTTCCAATTCTTTGAAGAAAGATGATAGTATTTGCATTGGGATAGCATTAAACTTATAAAGTGCCTTGGGCAGAACTAACATCTTTACTATATTGAATCTTCCAATCCATGAGCATAGAATAGTCTTTCATTTGTAGAGTTCACTCTTGGTTTCTTGTACAAGTGTACTGCAATTTTCCTCTTACAAATCTTTTGTTTTTTCAGTCAGGTATATCCCTAGATATATCAAGTTGTGCTTGGCTATTGTGCTTGGCACTACCTCTTTGATCCCCTCTTCTGTGGTCTTTTCTGATGGGGATAATAGTCCGATGGACTTCTGTTTGTTGATCTTGTATCCTGCCACTTTGCCGTATTCCTCTATTGCGTCCAGCTCTCCCCTTGTGGAGCTTTTGGTATTTTCCATATATAAAGCATATCATCTGCCAAAAACAATAGTTTCACCTCTTCCTTCACCAGGCCAATGCCTTTGATGTATTTTCTTTGCCCTATGTTCTTAGCTAAGGGGCATCCTTGTCTGGTCTCCTTTTCCAGGGAATTATCTTCATCTCTTCTCCATTGACTACCACGTGGCTGTTAGTTTTCATATATAGCTTTTATTATATTGAGGAATTTTCCTTCCCTTCCTACCTTCTTGAGTGTCTTAAACAGGAATTGGTGTTGGGTGTTGTTGAATGCTTTTTGCGCATCTGTCAATATTATCATGTTTTTAAAATAATTTTTCATGGCAATGTGGCAAATAATACTAATGGTCTTTCTTGAATCATCCTTATTTCCTTGGTATGAATTCTACTTGGTCATGGTGAATTATTTGTTTTATATACTTTTATATTCCATTGGCCAGTATTTTGTTAAGGAGTTTTGTATCAATGTGCATTAGGGTTATTGGTCTGTAGTTCTTGATTCTTGTGGGTTCCTTGCCTGGTTTAGGTATCAGAGTTATAGTAAATTCATAAAAAGAATTTGGGATCTTGCTGTCTTCTTCTGTGTTCTGGAAGCGTTTGTGTAGGATTGATGTCAGTTCTTCCCTTAATGCTTGGTAGAATTCTCTTGTGAAGCCATCTGGCCTGGGGGATATTTTTTCGTTGGTAATCCCTTGATAACATTGTCTATTTCTTCTACCTGGGCTAGTACCCACTCTTTTTGCAATAGAGAGTTATTCATCCTCCAATTGTTTGCCCTTGTTTTTTTAATTGTCCTTTTGTTGATTTGTAGCCTTATGGCATAGTGGTTAGAGAGAAAAGTATATATTATCTCTATGTGCTTGAATTTACACAAATTCGACTTGTGTCCCAGTATGTGGTCTATCTTAGCGTATGTGCCATGTGGGCATGAAAAGAATGTTATTTATTTATTTATTTATTTTTGCATTTGAGTGGAAAGCTCTGAAAATATCAGGTCAAGTCATCTAATCATAATGTTTATATCTGTAGCCTCTTTGTTAAGCTTCTTTTCTTGTTAGCTCTCTTTCTCACAGAGTGGTGTATTAAAGTCACCTACTATAATTGTTGAGCCTGTAATTTATTTTTTTTCATCTTTTTTAGTGTTTGATTGATTAATTTCATGGGTCTCTTTTTGGTGTGTATATATCTATTATGCACACTGGTTCTTGGAGTATTATTCCCTGGAGCATTATATACTGCACTTATCTCTTGTTATGCCTTGCACCTTGAGATCAATTTTGTCCAAGATTAGGATTGCTACTCCTGCTTTTCTTGAATTGCCATTTTCTTGGTATAGTTTTCTCCAGCCTTTGATTCTCAGCCTATTTTTGTGTGTAATCATGAGATGTGTCTCCCACAGGCATTAGATCGACAGGTTTTGTTTTCTAAGCCTGTCTGTTAGCCTCTGCCTTTTCAGGCCTGAGTTCAGTCCATTGACATTCAGTGTTATTACATCCATCTGTGAAATCTGTGATGTCATCTTGTACCTGCTGCTTTCCTACTTCCCTTTCTTATCAGTGTGTTGTGTGTGTGTGTGTGTGTGTGTGTGTCTATGTGTGTGTTTCATCTTACCTTCTTCTCACCCTTGAGTCAACACTATCTTGGGGGCTAATTTCTCTTTGTTGCCCTCTCGGTGGGGTTGTTCTATGTTGTGGTCTCTTATTTGTGCGTAGGCAGTGCTGTTCTTCTGCCCAAACTGGGCTGGCAAGGATCTTTTGTAGGGCTGGGTTTCTTTTAATGTATTCTTTGAGTTTTTCCATATCTGGAAAGACTCTTACTTCTCCATCTATCTTGATAGAAAATTTGGCTGGATAGAGTATTCTTGGGTTTGTGTTATTTCCCTTCAATTTTTGGAATGTACCTATACTCTCTCCTCTTCATAGTGTTGGCTGCTAGGTCTGAGCATATTCTTATTTGGGTATCTTTATAGATTACTGCTGGTTTTTCCCTAGTTACTCTCATAATATTCTCCTTTTCCTCAAAGTTAGATAGTTTAACTACTATATGCCTTGGTGACTTCTTTCTTGGAATTCAGTTAGCTGGTGTTCTTTTAGCCTCCTGAATGGTTGCCTGGTTTTCTTTAACTTAGCTGGGGAATATTTCCTCTAAGAATTCCCTAACTATTTTTGCTGTTGACTTTTATGTTGTATCTTGTTAAATCCAATTATTCTAATGTTGTTCCTATTCATAGCATCAGACATGGATCTCAGGTTTTCTTCAGCTTCTCTGATTATTTTATTTGACTGATTTTCTGATTTGTTGAAGTCTGCCTGGTTATCATCTAGGTCACTGGTGTGATTTTCTGCCTCAAGTTTGCTGGCAAAGTCTGTGAATTTGCTACTGGCTCTTCTTATCTTGTCCTTGAGAGCTTGTATTTCCCTTTGGTGCATGACCTTTGTCTTCGCTATCATTTCATCCTTTATATGTATTGTTTTCCTCATATCCTGTATGACTCCAAGCAGCATTCTGAAGATTTCTTTCCATGGCAGATCAAGGTCTGCTTCTTTTATGCAGATCCTTAGGCAAAGGATTCCTATCTACATTGCCTTTTGTTTCTCTTGTTTTGTTTTTCATTGAGGTTGTTGTAGCTGCTTGCTGTTTGCATTGCTTTGTTTTAGAGAGTTGTAGAGCACTGGGCTCTCTCTTTGGGAGACTTGTAGGAATGCTTCTGCAAACTGCCTGCAGCTAATTGTACTGTGGAGTCACGCTACTGCTTTACCCTCCTATGGTTTCACTCTTTCCCTAGTCAAGCAGTATTCTGTTAATTGGAGGGAAAGTTGGATAGTCCTCTCAAGGTAGGCTGGTTGAGTAGTTTTGGACTTGCAGGGATGGTGCTGGAGTGGATGATCTCACAGGTGCTGATAGTGGTGTGGCCCAGGGTGGCTTGGGGTGCCTCAGAGAGTGTTTGGGGGTGCCTGCTGCAACTAAAGTGCTGTGGAGGGGAGGTGGGTGTGCCTGCTTTGGTGTAGAGCTCTGTGATGGCAGTCAGAATTCCACTAGTCCACAAGATTGCTTTCTAGTTTGGGCAGAGGTTCCCGCAGTAGCGTTGATTGCTGGAGAGTATTGGCGGTACTTCCTTAGTCACCATCTTGCTGGAAATCCCCCATTACTTTCCTAATTAATTCCCATTCCTTACTTCACTTAGAACATTTTTAGTGTACATTAACCAGGCACATTTTAAGTTATCATGTGCAGATAAATTTTACTTTATTAATTTGCTGAAAATATTTAAACATAAAATCTGTCAATCTGATGTAAAGAACTATAATATTTCATTCTAGGTACCATTTGACTAAATCAATATTTCTAGAATTTGAATGTATTAGCTGATAAAACTTTTTGACTACTATTAATCCAAATTTGCATAAAAGCAAAGTCAAATTAGGAAATTAAAATAAATACTAAGCAAGTTATATGAGAATATTTCTGATTCTCAATATTTTCTTTTCTAGAAAAATTACTAGAAACCCATGGTATTTTCTTAGGAAAATATGGTATAGAATCTATTTCTTACAATTTAATGAATTGCTTAATGAAGCTGAACCTGAACCACAATTTTTAACTGAACTCCTTTTTAAATGATTTTATCTCTGGGGGGAAATAAAATAAATATTTTGTGCAACATTTTTTTTTATAACAAAACGATGAATCCCTAATACTAAATAACAACATAACCTTTAGACAGGCTCAGGGCCCAAAGCAGGTAGACTAAAGAGCAATGGCTGATTTTCGTACACAAAACAAGACCTCATGCAGATTCATGAAGTTATTGGACTCTGTTTTCCATTGAAATTATAGTATTTTATAAAGGTAGATTCATTAATTAGTAAGAATAACTCATGCAAGCCATTTATATAAATGCCTTTGCTTTTATTATTATCATCATTCTCATGTTGATGGCTGCATTATGCCGTGTGCTCTTTTAGTTCTATGCAAACCTAAAAATAATTGTCCTTTAATTAATACCGCTTTGCATTCAAGACTGCTTTGTTTTGTCAACTAAGCATTATTCTCAAATAGTATCTTATTCTTCTGAGCAAACAATTGAAAGGATCTACTTTATTTTAGCAATTACTTTTATGTTCTTTATTTTATTTCCCTCCATTATGAAGCCTGTTAACATTTATTTTCTTATTTTTTATAACTCTTGTAAGCACCCATAAAGAATGTGCTCTTAGGAAGTTACACAATCAGTAGATAATTTGAGCAGTTTGATGAATTATTGTGTATGTCAGTCTGTGCAGCCCACCCAAGATCATTTTGACTCTTTTACTATTCAATTTTAAAAAAATGTATAGATCTATATCCTATGCAACTATAAATTTTTAAAGGCATCTTAAAATAGCAATATGTATAATTATATATATATAATTTTATTAGACCTCAATATCTTAAATAGCGATATATGTACAATTTTAATTAAATCTCAATATGTTAAGTGCTTACCTTCTTGAAAATATTCAATATTATTCCAGACTAACTGTTGATTATGTTATAAATGATCAAATCTTGCCAATATGGACTTGGATGGACTTAATCTTTCCCGCAATCTTTAGTATTTGCATTTAAAATATTGCTATTTAAAAACATTCATCCATTACTTGTCAGATAATGGCCCAAATTATTAACAGTGTCACTGATAACAGCCCAACAGAAGCATCTAAAAAATTTAGCCCAAATAATTACAGACAATATAATAACTGTAGACTTTTCCTAGCTCATCAAGACTGAAATCTAAGCCATTATTAATATCACTTATTGTATTTAGGTAAATATCTCTAGAAATATATTGAACAAAATCTCATGAGAATCCATCATAAGACTACCTAGTAATATTAAATATTCCCCATGGCTCTTCCTTTTATCTTTTGTATCTTTACCAAATTGTTAAGCAGTGTTTGATCACTGTTCAGATCTAAACTATTCACCAGATTAATAATCCTTGTGTTTATTATTTCAAGCATAAGAAACTAATTATTTGTATGAGTAGTATCTGGGATTGTGAATATTTACATATGTACTTATACGTTCATTCCAAATAGTTTTGAGCAAATAGCCAGAGAAACTGCTTTATATGAAAAATAGTGCACCATCAGGATTGGAAAAAGGTTTATTAACAACCTTTGATATTTAGATGACACCACTTTGCTTGCTGAAAGGGAGAAGGCCTTGAAGCACTTGCTGATAAAGATCAAGGACTGCAGTCTTCAGTAAGGTTGCAACTCAATGAACTGAAAACAAATATTCTCATATCTGGAATAATAACTAATAACATGATAAATGGAGAAAAGACTGAATTTGTCAAGGATTTCACCTTGCTGGGATCCATAATTGATGCTCATGGAAGCCACAGTCAAGATATCAAATGATGCATTGTGTTGGGTAAATCTGCTGCACAAGACCTCTTTACAGTGTTGAAAAGCCAATGATATTACTTCGAGGACTAAGGTGTGCTCTGAATCAAGTCATAGTATTTTTAGTTGTCTCAAATGTATGTGAAACTTGAACATTAAATAAGGAAAACTGAAGAAAACTCAATACATTTGACCTACGGCATTGTGGAAGCCTATTGAAAGTATCATGAATTACCAAAAGAACAGACCAATCAGTCTTGAAAAAAGTACAGTGAGAATGCTGAGGCAGAGGTGCCAAGACTTTGTCCCACATATTTTGGGCATGTTTTCAGAAGACCAGTCCCTGGAAAAAGACATGCTGATTAAAGTTGAGGGGAAGCACAAAGGAGGAAGGCTCTTGAGAAGATGGATTGACACAATAGCTTGGTAAAGTGCTCCTTCACAGGAAAAATTGAGTTGACACCACAGAAGTAATGGCTTATTCAGGTACACATACGTGTTTCCCTGTGTTGTGCATAGGGTACAATGACTTGGAAGCAACTCTATTGTACCTAACAGTAATAACGGCAAATAGTTTTACCCTCCAACAATGACTATTCAAAGTATAATATGTATTAATGAAAATACCTTTTCAAATAGAGTAAACTTCATAACCTAGAAGAACCTTAAGGAAGAGTTCCCCCTGAAATTGGCCAGCCCCAAATCAGTAAAGGCAACTATAAGATTTGATAGTTTGCCCTTACTGAAAAAAAAGAATACTCTTAATAAATTAACAAAGCCATTATTTTGACTACAAAAAATATAGACTGAAGATGCTAAGTCCATGCAAAGCGAAGAAAATTGATGCACACCCCAAATAATAATAAAAACCTCAGAATATCTCAGCTATAGCATAATAAAGAGTGTTGAAGGAGCGTCTGGCTACCATTGTGAGCGTAATGTCTGCAATCTTGCGTGTTTACAGATGACAAGCCACCATCTAAAGTTAATACTTAATTCTAAACAGTTAAAATCCCATATGAAAGAAAACATTCTGATAATCATAATCAAAGAATTTAAATGGAAAATGATGATCAAAAATTGGGAATAAGAACAAGATCCTAAAGTTATTTGTCAGAGGCACTTGGCAAGCCTAAAAGATAGCTGCTTATAGGTCTAAATTCGAAGTTGTTTAAATAAAACCTCTTTTACTTTAAGTTTGTCTTTAACAAGTTTAGTCTATTATATAGAGAAAAGTTTTCTTTATACCCAAGATAGGACATCTACTCCAGAAAACATTGTAAAAGAAAATTATGTTAAAAGAATGTCTTATGATTACTTTATGACCAGTGTGAACCCTCTATTTTCATGACTGGGATAGTTGTTTTATGTCAACTTGGCTGGGTTAGGATTTTCAGTAGTTTGGTAATTAATGCTGGGAATCCCCCATTATGTTACATAACACAATATAATCAAATGAATAACCAGATCTTCTATGAGCAACCGATCAGTTATAAGTTCTGCTAAGAAGATTAAGGTGGAGTGTAACCCCTGTAGTCAGGCCATAGCCCTGATTCAACTGAAAGTATGATCCCTTGGGGATGTGGCCTAATTTCTATGTAAGTGGATGCTGTAGGGACGTTTGCATGCTTTTGACTGAGTTTGTCTGGATCATGTAACTGGTTCATTGACTTGCACTTCTTTGCCCCTGAACCAATGACTTGCTACATTGTTTGCCGATCCTGGGAACCATCAGTGATCTGTTATCTGATTTGTCAGCCTTTGATGCATTTGCCTCTTTAGTCACAAGCCTGACCAGCTGAGCTTGAAATAATCCACCTCTGCAGTAGTCCTGTTGATTCTATGTTCATCAACCCTTAAAGCTACACTAGAGTGGAGAAACAAAATGTTAAGGATGAGTTTTCAATATTGATTCTCATATCTGATTAGTTCTTAAGGCATGAATAACTGCTTCTATCAGCATTGGTAAGTCTGTCATTCTTAGTAATGTGGTGTATTTAACGTATGGCATGAGAGGACAATATTAATATGTAAAGTATCACGTGCAACAGATGAGGTTGGTGAGGACTGAGATTTTAGGTGATGCAGTTGTTATTTTTAACAATTTTTCAAGATGAGGAATATAAGGAAACTGGTTGCTGCTACTTACAGTTGACAAAGGGATAAAGGAAAGACATAAGTTCAGGAGTCTGAAGGCACAGCTCAAGCACTGTATAAAAGACTTTACATTTTCACTTGAGTCATGAGAGAAAGCCTTATCTTCTTCTTGCAGCAGAGCTGATATTGAGGCAAACCAAACTCAGAGTCTTAGCGTTATAATACCACCTAAATTCCCAACTTCAAAGGGTATCTGATGTTAAAGTGGGGCCATTGATCAGGAAGAAATGGGGCCATCTCATGAACAACGTGACCATGGTGGCATAGGTGAAGTTATTCATGAGCTCATTAAGATCAACTTCCAATAACTAGGGCCAACTTGGCTATTCCTAGTTCTGAGTTTGCAATATGTTAGCAGCAAAGTCCAAAGCCAAGTTCAAGATATTCACAAATTCCTTGGGGAGATCAACCAAGAACTTGGTGGTAGGTTGATTACATAGGACCACTTCCATCATGGAAAGGGTAGCATTTTTTTTCTTACTGGACAATATACTCACACTAGATATATATCGATTTTCCTTGCCAGCACTCAATGATTATGCCAAAACTACCATAGATGGACACATAGAGGAGCTGATTTTCTGGCATAGTATGCTACTCAATATTGCTTCAGATAAAGGCATGCAGTTCACAGCAAATGAAGTGTGGTAGGGGGCTCATGATCATGGAATCAACTGGTATTACCATGTTTCCTATCACTCATAAGCAGAAAGGCTGATAGAAAAATGTAATGATTTCCTAAAGATACAATTAAGGTGCCGAATAGGTGGAATTACCTTGCATTTTTGGGGGCAAAATTCTCTAGAACCTGCGTGTGCTCTAAATCAGCATTCAATGTATGGTCCTGTCTCTCCACTAGCCAGGTGGAATGGGTCCAGGAACCAAGGGGTGGAAATGAAGTGGCACCATTCACTATTACTCACAGTGACCTATTAGCCACATGTTTGCTTCCTGTCTCTGTGGCCTTATGATATTCAGGTCTTAGAGTCAAAATGAGGAATCCTCTCACCCAAAGATACAAAGCTAAGTCTATTGAACTGGAAGTTAAGAATGCATCCTGGCCTTGTTGGGCTTTTTATGCTTCTGGATCAAAAGCTAAAGGAAGGTGTTATTGCATTAACTGGTGTGATTGACCCTGATTATCAAGTGGAACTTGAATTAGCATTGCATAATGGCTGTAAAGAAGAATACGCTTGCAATCCAGTAGATAACTTGAATATCGATTAGTTTTCTTATGCCCTGCACGTAAAGTTAATGGCAAACTTCAATGATCTAACTCTGGCATGACTAGTAGTAACCTAAACACATTAAGAATGAAGGATTGAGCCACCCCACCAGGAAAAGAACCCCAACTCTCTTCGCTTCTTCTTGAGGGGAATAATTTACATGCCAGTTATTGCTACCAGTTGCGAAAACATGGACTGTAATTACTAATAGTTTCATCCTTGTAAGTACACATCAAATATTTTTGTTTGACTCATTTATAAAATGTATGATGTAAGAAGGATAGTACATTTCAGCTGTGTGCATGTGAGATGTGTAATATTAGGTGCAAGTGTGACTTTAATACTGGCTGTGTTTGAAGATTACATACGGCTTAAAGAGATGTGTACAGGTGCCAAGTCAAAAAGGTGGCCTGTTCTATTTAAGTTTTGTATTAAGTTGACTAGGTCAGCATTCCCCGTGGTTTGTCACTTTAGGCCCAGGAATCCCCCATGATGTTACAGAAGACAGTTGAATCAATAATGAACTACACTAAGAAGATTGTGACTCAGGTTACTACCCAAATGAAATTGAAAGGACATTTCCTTAGGATTGTAGCATAATTCATATATAAGTGGAGGCTGTGGGGATTCTCACTTGCTTTTTGCTAAGTCATGATCCTGAATCTGGCTCATTGACCTTCCTTTCTTTCAACTTGAGTCTGAAATTTTGCCTCCTGGTCCTGGAAGCCATCTGACCTGTCAACCTTGGGTTCATTTTTGTTTCTGCTCACAAGCCCAACCTGGTGATGTGGCCTCTGATGTCCCTGCTTATTCTGAATTAATTAGCTCCCAAAACTACACCAGCAGAGAAAGCCTCCAGCTTAACATCTGACCCATACATTTGAAACTAGACTGGACTTACCTGCTTCTATAACTGTATCAGCCATTTTCTTAATACAAAGCTCTCTATGTATATAAAGTCACCAAGTAGTAACTAATCAAGCAGTATCTAGCTTTAGTCATTAAGAAGTAACTAATCAACAAGGCAGACAAATCTCAAAGTGGTAATTAATCAACAAAGAGCAATTACTGAAAAGACCCACTTCTGTTAACTCATTTTTCACAAACCCCTAAGCCAATCTGACTATTATATTGTTAATTCCTAATTTAACAATAGAAACATTACATCGATGACTATAACTCCTTAGAGAAAATAATTTATTTTATGAATTAATTTAATCCACATCAGTGTCAGAGTTTTAATCCATAATAAGCTATTAAAGTTTTTCATTTCCAAAGAAAGTGATATGAGAAGGAAAGGGTACCTTATATTCTCATAGCAGCTCACTTCTGGTTTCAGCCCTGCGGTGTGACGAAACACTTTGTATATGATAAATCCAAACGCCAAAAGATTAACCTGGGAAAATAATATTTTCAAAAAAGAGATCATGTTCATGGCGAATTAGACACATATACAATGAATAAGCGAGTGTGAAAGATTTTAAAATAACATAGAAACCAGAAAATTATCCTCTTGGTGAATTTAGGCAAGCCAACCTCTGCAATATCATTGAAATGATTGTTAGTGCTTTATTCCTGATAATATAAAACACCCTGTCAAAATTTTCTTCAGAATTTGCAGTCCCAATTTCTGAATGATGAGCATCATCTGCGGCCAATAATGTAAGCTATATGCACATTAAAATACATTTTAGTTGGAATATATTTAGAAATACTTGTGGAATGAATTTTGATTTATTAAATTGTATAATTTCCTGGAGGGGAACTGATAATTCTATCAACCCCTTAAAGTTCAAAAAAAAAGAGAATTTGAAAGAAAAATTCAGCATTCAACAAGGGAATCCATAATTTTTGTTGCGGAAAATACCTTAAGGTACTTCTTTTGTATGTTTTTTACCATATTTCTTAATTTTATGTTGAAGTTATCTTTCCCTAGATTTAACCATAGAAGTTGTCTAAATAATAACTGGTAAAATAAATGTTAGTAGAACAAATATAAATGTGATTTATAAATGTTATTACTTATTATTCTGTTGTTTATATTTCATACTGTGGGATAAATAGAATACACAACATATTTTACCCTTTCAGGTTGACTGTGAGATGACAATTTTTCTTTTTTTGTGTGTGCTTCAGGAAAATTTTCAAAGTCATACTTGCAATGTTAAATAACAGATCAAAATATATATGTTAAATACATCTCTATTCTATTAAAGCATGAAGCATTGCACATATTAATAGTAAAACTTGACTGAAGATTTTATTAATGCAAAGGTTTTTTGAGAGCTATCTCATAATTGTCGTTTTTCTGTTGAGTGCCATTAAGTTGGCTCCAACTGATGGCAGGGACCCCAGTGCAAATGAGAAGGGCACGCTGAACATCCTCACCATTGCTTACACTCGAGTCCCGTGACGCAGCCTCTGCGTCAGTCCATCTCAGGGAGGACCCTGCTCTTGTTCACAGCCCTTCTGCTTTACCAAGCAAGATGTCCATCCTAGAGACTCGCCCCTCCGGACAATTTGTCTGGAGTGTGTAAGAGGAAATCTTGCCATCCTTGCTTCCAAGGAGCACTCTGGCCTTACTTCTTCCAATACAGGGTGGGTTGTAATTGTAATTACCATAGCAAAATATAATTTTCATATAATTCTTAAGAATTTCAGATATTTCTTCATTCAAAAGTTAGTCATCATAGAGCTTTTCTTTTCGAGTCTAATATATTTATTCAGTTTTTCAAAATAAAATTTACTAATCAATATTATAAAAAGCAGAACAAAATAACAGGTCAGATAGTTGCACATGGTTACTTTTCCAAAGAATAACATTCTTCAGGTTTCCATTATTCTACTTATATCTACTTGAAATAGGCTTCCAAGGCCAGAAAAGACTTCAATTGCAGAGGAGAAATAAAATACATTTGGAAGGTTCTGTTAACAATTTCACTCTGTTTGAATGCTCATTTCGTCAAAATGATAATTTAATAATATTTAATTTTATAAATAGTCTAATACTTATGAAAGTCAAATGCATTTTCTATGTTTAGTAGTTGTAGCTTCTTAGTATAAATTTGGAAACAGTTGTATTTAATTTAATAAACTAATGCATACATAGATATTTTAAGTAATAACAAATATTAACACTTGATTAGTATAAACAATGTATTCAGACAAATCTTGGTGTAAAAAATCTACAGTTTGTATGAGATAATTATATTAATGTAGTTTTAGCAAATGAAACGCTATGCACTGAGATAACAGAAAACGATAAAACATACTGCTCCCTAGACCAACAACTTTTCTATGAATATGACTCATACTAACAATTCAGTCAAATTCTCAAAGTTTGTATTTTTTATATAATTGTGGTTTTAAACACAATTGCTGTTATGGTTTTTCAGACAAGCATATACAATTTGTATGTTCTTTACTTCTGCATATGCTAAAACAATAAAGAGGGAAATGCAGCATTCCTTTGAGATGATCCAGATCTGGAACTACATTTTCTGAATTAAAAAAAAAATCACAGACTTATAAACAGCAGGTGTTCCGATGCAACACCCACTGTTCCTCTGGTTCATTGAAGCTCCCTCGCCTCCCATTACCATGACCCCAGTGCAGCCTCTCACTTCGCATTAGACCAGAGAAGGTACACGGATGCAGATAAGAGACAAGAACTTGCAGGAACAAGGCTGGGGATAGGGAAATCAGAAGGGTAGCGGGAAGAGGGGGAGAGAAGGGGAGGAAGGAGGAACCAATGGACACATAAGCACACACACCCCTCCAGGGGAAGAACAACAGAAACCATGGGGGAAGGGAGACAGTGGGCAGTGTGAGAGATGAAAATAATAATAATTTAGAGTCTACCAAGGGGTCAGGAGGGGTGGAGGAGAAGAGGAGATGATTACCACAGACTCAATAGAAAGTAAATGTCTAGAAAAGAATGATGACAACAAATATGACTGATATAATTGGTGTATGGATTGTATTGAGTTATGAGTTCCCAATAAAATGATCCTTTAATTAAAAAAAAAAACCAAAACAGGTGCTACCAGGTAAGTGGGGAACTAAAAATCTATAAACTTCTATTTCTTTTTTAAGCATTCCTGAAACAGATAAACTTATTTTTATCCATTTTATCCATTATGGTTTTATGCAATGGAATCACCAAGGCACTGATTCTATTACTCATAGTCATTGGCATGGATATGAATGCAAGGTAAATAAAATATATGACTACATCTAGGGGTCAAGAGCATACTGTTATTGAACACTTTGGTTAATTGGCAAAATATAATTCACAAAGATGGTGTTCTACAGTCTGCTTGGGTAAGCACTGGCGGGTGTCAGATATGCCTGTGAGCTGCCTTTTAAGGTGAAGTTATTGACCCTCCCCTGCCCAAAGGAAAGGAGAGTGATGAAACCAAGAGACATATGGAACTTATTATTCCCATGATTAATGGACCACATAAATATAGGTCTCCAAAGCCCAAGGGCAGAACTAGACAGTGCCTTGCTACCACTACCAACTACTCAGAAATGGTTCGCATGAGAATGGCATGGATATAGATGGAGAAAACGATGTAGAATCAAACCAAAAGTCATAAAAGGGACCATTCTATTGATTGTATTGAATTGGAGGAACTTCCAATTCTAAGGCTTTCATTCACCATTCATGTCTGTAACTGACCTTATCCCTATGGTAGAATATTTGCCCTTAAGATGTAAAGGTCACTCACAAACATGTGATCGAATTCCTTAAAAAAAATATCTGAATTCTATCTCTCTACAGAAAAGAAAACATACAGAAAGAAAAACAAATAAATCTATCACCACTGAATCAAGTTGGACTTCTGAAAATCACATATGTTTCAAAGTAGAGCTGTCCCCTGCAAGGTTTTCTTGGATGAACTTTTGAAACAGAATAATAGACCTTTCTTCAGAGGCATGCACGGTTTAATTTCAAGTGCTCACCTTCAGTAAGCAACCAAAGGCTGAACGAGTTGTGCAGTCAGGTCTGCCCACATATGTCTCTCTCTATATATATTGATAAGTGACGGGACTTGAAAAAGATCGTGGAAAGATAGGATTAAAAGATAATGGATATAAAGTGAATGTTGGAAGCTGTAATTAGGTAAACATGTAGCACCTTATCATCTGATCTCCCTGTTGACTGATTTTAAATTTATTCCGGTTTTTCAATATTTTGGGGTTTTGTTTTCAATTGAGGTTTTCTCTGTTTTAGTTTTTCAATCTTGCTGGGTGCTTTTGTTTTCTGCTTTGGGTCTTTGATTAATTTATTTTCCTTTATAAGGAATACAGGATAGGTAAATTTATAGGGAAAATAACTGGATCAATAACTTCCTAGAGGCACGAGAAAGGAAGCTAGGCGGAAATCCGGGGCAGACAATAAGGAGCTCAGGCAGGAGAACATTCTGAAGTTGGTTGTGGTGATGGCTGCAAAACTCTTCTTAATATGGCTCACCTATTACCCTGTGTGATGTGCCAGTTGGATTTCAATAAAACTATTCCGTTTTTAAAAGAAAAATATTATAATAAAATGTGCAAGCACGTATGATTAGAAAACCCAAAGAGGAGGACATGCTCAACATATTTAAATGGGAAAAAAAACTCCAGAAAAAATTCAAGCCTCATGTTGGAATATTGAAAGATTCTATGGGGAAAATATTGAATGATACAGGAAATATCAAGTGAAGATAGAAAGGATACAGTCACTATATCAAAAAGAACTGGTTGATATTCTACCATTTCAAAAGGTAACATATGAACAAGAACCAAGGGTGCTGAAAGAAGGTCAAGCGGCACTGAAAGCATTAGCCAGAAACAAGCTTCCAGGAATTGTTGGAACAACAATTGAAATGTTTCCACAAGCGGGTGAAGCACTGGAAACACTCACTCATTTATACCAGGACATTTGGAAGACAGCCAACTGACTGGAAGAGATTCATATTTGTATTCATTGAAAGAAAAATGACCCAATAGAATGCTTAAACAATAGAACAATATCATTGATATCACAAACAAGCACACTTTGCTGAAAATTATCCAACAACAGTTGAAGTAGTATATTGATAGCCGCTGGCAGTGGTTCAAGCTAGATTCAAAAAGGACGTGAAACTGGAGATATAATTGCTGATGTCCTATCGGGTTTAAGCCTGGTCTCTCTCTCCTCTGCAGGACAGGCACCAATCCCAACAAGAGGACCACCCCAGCCCCCCTCCCCCAGAAGAATGCACTACAGAGGAGAGCACAGAGGCTACAGCTTGGGGAGAGGGGCAGATCTGACCAGAGCAAACAAAGAGGGAAGGAGAGAGGAATACATCCTGGGCCACCAAGCCCCAAGGATGATATTCTTGCTCAGAGCAGACAATGAAAAGAGAGGCCTGTAGGGCCAGCCGCACCATTAGACACTACTCCCTCACTGAACTATAGCGCTATGCGGGACAACATTGGAAACAATGTGGGAATTGTGCCCCATCTGATCCCCACACCCTGGGGTGAAACACTAAGAGCATGTAACAGAGCAGCAAGGGGAGCAAAGCGATGAAGTTCCCAGGGAGTACCAAAAATAGACTTTAGGAACAGAGCATGGCACCCTAGCAGACTTGACTAGAAAACTCTCCTAGAGATCAAAATACAGACCTGGAAATATTTATAGGCTTTCCTTTTTCTGTGATTGGTTTTCTTTTTGTTGTTGTTGTTTGTTCTTTGGTTTTGT
This sequence comes from Tenrec ecaudatus, assembly GCF_050624435.1. NCBI lineage: Eukaryota > Metazoa > Chordata > Mammalia > Afrosoricida > Tenrecidae > Tenrec > Tenrec ecaudatus. The sequence goes on from NC_134530.1 coordinate 108,578,673, forward strand.
CTTGTCTTCCTTTGTTGTCTTGTTTGGCTTTGTCTTGTTTTGTGCTTATTACTATCTCTTCAGGTCTGTCTAGATTATATAGGCGGGATAAAGAATTTGGAGGAGAAAACAACAGGAATGACTGTTGGAGTGTGGGGGACATGGGAGGAAGGAAGGAGGGTATTAACCAACCAGGGTCAAGGGAACAACAAGTGGATGTAGGATGCCTGCAGAGGCTTAATGAAGGGCAATGTAACTGCGATGAATTACTGAAACCTGAATGGAGGCTCAACATGATAGTGGGATAAGAGGAAAGTAACCGGAAATAGAGGAAAAAACTAGGAGGCAAGGGAAATTTATAGAGGTCAAAATACAGGCATGTACATATGTAAATGTATTTATAACAATAGGTAAATATATCTATGAACATATATTTAAGTTAAATATTAAGGTAGCAGATTGTCCACTCAAGTTCTAATAATCTGACATTCTGTGATGCTCACCTTCCCGACACGATTGCTGAAGACAAAATGAGTTCATAAGCAAATGTGGTGAAGAAAGCTGGTGATGTCCAGTTATCAAAAGATATAGTGTCTGGTGTCTTAAAGGCTGAAAATAAACAAGCGGTCATCTAGCTGAGAAGCAACAAAGCCCACATGGAAGAAGCATATCAGCTTGTGTGATCACAATGTGTCAATGGGATCAGGTATCAAGCATCAAAGACCCAGAACAAAAAAATCCCATTATTGTGAATGAGAGGTAGTGTGGAGTGAAGACCCAAAGCCCATCTCTAGATAATTGGACATCCTCTTATAGAAGGATCACAAGGAAGAGACGAACCAGTCAAGGTGCAGTCTAGCACCAGTGACATATACACCTTCCCTCTATGCTTCCCCCCCCTCACTATCATGACCTCAGGTCTACCTTACAAATCTGACAAGACCAGATCATGTACACTGCTGCAGTAAAGAGCTTGTAACACAGGGAATGCACGATAGATTACCCCCCATCCCCCACCTCCCAGGATCAATAAGGAGAATAGAGATACCGGAGTGTAATGGGAAGGTGTGGGGGAGAGACAGGAGGAATCGATCACAATGATCTACATATAACCCCTTCCTAGGGAGAAGGACAATAGAAAAGTGGGTGAAGGAAGACAGCTGTCAGTCTAAGACATGGGAGGGGCAGGATTATACATTAATAAATTCTCAAGGGTCCATGAGGGATGGAGGGTTGGGGAGGGCGAAAATGAGGAGCTGATACCAAGAGCTCAAGTAGAGAGAAAATGCTTTGAAGATGATGATGGTAAAATATACACAAATGTGGTTGACACAATGGATGTATGTATGGATTGTTATAAGACCTGTAAGAGCCCCCAATAAAATGATTTTTTTAAATTGCTGATGTCAGATGGATCTTGGGTGAAAGCAGAAAGATATAGAGAAAGCTATATACTACTTGTATTTTATTGACTATACCAAGTCTTTCAACTGTGTGAATCATAACAAACTATGAATAGTCTTCAGAGGAATGAGAATTCATGAACACTTCATTGTGCTCTTGGGGAATTGTACATGGATCCAGAGGTGATTGCATGGATTTTCTGAGTCTGAAGAGGAGTTCATAGATTGGTATTGGACATATGGGCTAATATTGAACTTATGGACTTGATCTGGACTGGGCTGGGATGTTTTCTCAATATTCAATTGCTCTTGTATATAAACCTCTTTCTTCTACACATATGTGTCTCTATGGATTTGTTTCTCTAGTCTACCCTGACTAACACAGAAGGGAAGATTGCGTGATTTGTAATCATGACAGATGTGTGACATGGTTGTATCTTCTCATCATACTGATTCAACCTATGTACGGAGAAAACAATCAGAGAAGCTGCCTTACATGAACACTGTGGCATCATGATTACAGGAAGGCCAGTAACAACCTGTGGTTTGCAGATGACACAATCTCGCTTACTTAAAGGAAGAAGGACTTGAAGCACTTGCTGATGATAACCAAGGTTTGGAGCCTTCAGTAAGAATTATGACGATGCAAAAAAAAAATCAACATTCTCACCACTGGCCCATCGATAACATCATGACAAATGTAGAAAACAATGTAGTTGTCAAGGGTTTTGCCTTTCTTGGATCCACAGCTAATGCTCCTGAAAGCAGCAGTTAAGAGACCAAATGAGGAATTGTATTATGTAAATCTGCTGCACACACCTCTCTGGAGTACTGAAAAGCATAGATGTTATTTTGAGGACTAATGTGCCACGACCCAAGCCTTGATCATTTCTTTTGCCTCATGTGCATGTTAAGTTAGTCACTGGATAAAGAAGACCAAGACATTTGAATTATAGTGCTACCTAGGAATATTTAAAGTACCGTGGGCTGCTAAAAAGACAAACTGATCTGTCTTGGAAGAAGTAGGGCCAGAGTGCTCGTTAGAGGCAAGGATGGCAAGACTTTGTATTACGTACTTTGTCCGTGTCAGGAGAGACCAGTCCCTGGAGAAGGACATCTTGCTTGGTAAAGTAGAGGGACAGTGAAAAAGAGGAAGGCTCTCAAGGAGATGGGCTAGCAATGAGGAGCAACATTGGCCCAGTGATCTTCAACACAGAAACTGTTGTGAGGGTGGCGCAGCACCAGGCAGTGCTTTGTTTGTTGTGCCTGAGGTTTCTATGGGTGTGAATCTAAAGGATGGCACCTAACAACAACACACATGAACACACACACATATATGCATACATACATCTATACTAGAAGCTCTGATGGTGCCAATGTTTTCTGTTTAATGGTCTTGATTGCTAACTGTAGGGTTTTAGCTTCCAATTTTCTCAGGGGAGCCCCAGGAGCACAGTGGGTGGTATGCTGTGCTGCCAACCACAAGGTAGCAGTTTGAAACTACCAACTGTTCTACTGTCAGCCCCTTTCTGGTTGAAAAATAAGTGTTTCTACGTCCATACAGATCCATAGCAAGGGGAATCCACAGAGACAGTTCTACTCTGTCTTATAGCTAGCCGTGAGTTGGAATTGACTCAATGACAGTGAGTTTTGGGGGTTTTTTTGAGGGGGGGGGTGTTGTGGAGTTAGCAGGGATGAGGGAGTAGGATGATTTGAGTCCAGTAGCATTGTAAAAGGAAGACCTCATGATCTGCTTGTATAAAGATGAATCACTCAAATTCCAAATCTGTTGTCATTGAGATGATTCTGACTCGTGGTTATCTTGGAATTATAGAGTAGAACTACTTCAGGGGCTTTTCTACACTGTAATGTTTATGGAAGCCAATTTCTAGACCTTCTTTTTCAGTGACACTGAATAAGTTCAAAGTACCAAGTAACCAAAAGCAAATGGTTTACATCCCTGAAGGACCTTTCCCGAAAGATTGCAGCCAAAAAACCCTATGAAATAGTTTTACTTTGTAACATCAGGTTACCTTGAGTCAGAATTGACATCTATCAATATATGTTATATATCTTAATGGTTCTGTTTCGCTAGAGAATTCTGCCACCATTTCACAAAGAGTTAAAGCCAAAGACCTTACAATGGCCGTCAAAACCTGAAATTATTTTAGCCCTTCCTGTCCCTCCTACTTCTCTCTGCTTTGATAACAATGCTTCACTATCTTTGGGATGTTCTTAAGCACACCAGGCTTGCTTTAGGGCAGTGTACTTGCTGTATATTTTCATGTTCCCATTATTCATTCTCTCACCACCTCTATTTAAATGCTATCCTACTGACATGTTGTCTCCAAGTATATTTGTTTTCTTAATCAACTGACATTCAAATTATAAAATTAGGACTGAGTTAAATTCTTAAGGAAATCCATAGAAGAATGGATATTACTGAGTGTTGGGACCGTTCTACCTCTGGATCCCAGCATGTTCTGCTCTCACCTATTCTCTAAAACTCTAGAGTCAAATTAAGTATCATAAGAGTCAACAACTTCTGGGACACCTCAAAACTTATGTTTGGTTTTTTGCCCATAGCTTCTCTCTGTCCATAAATGGAAACGTTATTTAAATCCCTTCTCTAACAAGTGGAGAAAAATCATAAAGAAAGAATCAGTATCACTTAAAGGCATATGATTTTAGGTACTTAGAGGTAAAAATTCACTTGAACCCAGGCATTTCACATGGTCTGGAAAAGTACATTTTGGGAGGAAATGTTTTATGAATTAAGCATGTTGGTTCTGAGATTATATTTAAAAATTCCTCAAACAACATAACCTAGATTTTGAAAATACTCCTGATGTTGAGGAGTATTTTTGTTTGGGTTTGCATATTTAACAGGGGTGATTGGCACTGTGGTTAGATGGAAATAGCTGCATCACAATAACTGATGAGTCATCTTTAAAACGGAATATGAACTCTAGTTGCCTTATTATTGGATATGTGTCACAAAATACACAGGAACTAATTAATGACTTGCCAATATTTCATTCACTATTATTTGTCTCATTAAAGTATTTAAACGTTGTAGATGGTCATTCAGCTGAATTCATCATGCTTTCTGGGAACACACAAACCCAGGGCAGTAGATGCCAAACAAAATTCCTCTAAAATTCATTGCTACTTGTTGGGTTATAGAAAGGAAAAAAATATTGAAAGTACTAGGAAGAAAAACATTCAAAAGCATAGAAATGTAACCCTTACAACAAAGAAATACTTTAAATTTAAAATAGTTTTTCATCCTTTATCTTAAGTGCTTATACATTAAGATATGGACATCTGCTTCTATGCTTCATTGATATACAGTTACTTCAAAGTTTAACTGACAGGTCCTGTTGTTAGACAAAGTAAGAATTTTAAGTGCCTTATTGTTTTATTTTCATCAAGCAAAATTAAAGGGAAGATCTAGTGAGAGAACAGAACTTACTTCTAAAAGATAGAGACTTCTAGATATTTTCAGTCCAAGGTCTTCAAATTCAGACTTCAAAATGAAACATCCAAATATGTCATTTTTCCTTTCTTTGTCTTTTTCTCAATAATTGATGAGGCCATCTATATGCTGATGTCAGATCTCACCAAAAGAAGACAGGGTAAATTTTCTCTTGCTGTGCTTTTAGACCCATGCTTTAATTTTTCATATAAATCAAACAGAATCTGATCCACTTAGGAATATGTTATGATCACAACTCAATGTCCTTCTAAATGGTTTATTATCTTTAAATTAATAGGTCTAAGACAGACCTGCTTCTTCCTTGGACAAAAGGAGGATTTCTACTGGTCTATTGAGTAGATGTATAAAAATAATTCATTCTTACTCCCAATCTACTGCAGAAATGGCTAAGTAGTCATCAAGGTATGCAGCAAAATAAATATAGATGCTCTGTTAATTTTACAAAATTATGCTAGATAGCAACCAAATAGTCAGTTTTCTCTTCTGTCTCATTTGCTCTTTTTATTCTCAATTAAACTGACCATGTTTTCTTACTTGTCATACTAATTAAAGGTGGTATGAGAAACATTGAGATGTGTGGTAAGCAGAATAATGCTACCCCTCCACAATCACATGCCCATACCATCGTTCCTGGAGTTCATGATTATGGAAAAGAGGCTGCAGATAGAATTAAGGTTATGGACTTTAAAATGGGGGAGATAATTCGTGAATTGTGCAAGTGGGCTCGATGTTATCACATGAACCCTTTCATGAGGAAGAGGGAAGTCGAAGATGCAGCAGAGAAAATTTGGCAGTAAAGAATGTGTGAAAGATGTGTCAGAAATGGAAATAGAGATATTGGAAACAGAAGAGGCATAGAAATGCCATTGCTGGCTTGGAAGACAAAGGGAATGTGGGCGGTCTGGGCATGCACTAAAACCCACCCGGACCGACAGTCAGGAAGGAATGAGCACCGACTTCCACAATCAGGGGACTGAATTCTGCCAACAACTTGAAGGAGTTTGGAAGTGAAGAATCTCTCAGGGGGTCCTGAATGGCCTGCCTTGATTTTAGCCCCCTGAGACCAGAGAACCCAGCTGAGTCTGCTTGGACGACTGATCTGCAGAACTGTCAGATCACAAGTGTATTTGATTTTAAGTTGCTAAATGTGTGTTCATTTGTACTGATGACAGTACAAAAACCAACACAAGGTGTAAAAAACCCTGTCACTAAAGACATTCACACACATGCAGGTACATAAATCAGTGAAATAAAATACCATAAATCTTCTTAATAATTTTATTTAAAGAAAAAGAGAAGCAGAACATTTTCTGTTTTATCTAAATATCAATTTAAAATCTCACTTAAAAATACATTCTAACTTATTATTACATCATTTCTATTGGTCTGCTATTATAATACTTAGCTAATAAACAATTATGTTAAAATCTCAATTTAATATTTGCCAAGGTTGCTTCTCTTTTTCTTGAAATAAAATTATTCTGAAGATTTATGGATGAAGATTCTGGATTTCCTGAAACTCATAACTGCTTAAGAAACATTATAACAAGTAAATGACTTCCTGGAAGTTAATGCAGTTAGGGCTTTCAAGGACTTTTTGTCTTTCAAACTAGGATGCCTACCTTTGAGTGACACGTCACGTGAGATGGCCAAATTTAGCAAACGTCATACAGTACACTCGGTTCAATCTGAGTTTTAGATAAACTGAAAAAAATATTTATCTTTTTAGTGTAAGTATACCCATGCAATTTCAACTTTCAATTAACTGGACATCCTGCTATTTATATGGTAATTCTAATTTCCTGTTTTCCAAAATTATTTTCACTTCTGAATTCTTAAAATCAGAGGACACTAGCTTCCCTGTGAGGAACATCATGCTTTGCTTACACAGCTTTGTCACCATAGGGAAGGACAGCTCAAAGAACAGGGACAACGTTGGAAGATGCTACAAACCACTGTGGCTTCGGAAGATGTGTGAATGTACTGAACTGATAAATACTTGCTATGGAACTGATTCCAACTGCGTGACCAAAGAATTGGCCAAATGTTTTCCTAGTGGCACGACTCAAAGCAAGCTGAGTGCATGTATTTCTTTTGAGGATGGGCTTGTGGATTTCAAACACTGAATGAGGGGTTAGCACCACAGTGCTTTAATCACTGCACTACCAGAGCTCCTGTCAAGCCTAATAAAAGGCCCTAGATGTTCACACATATTGAAGTGCAAATAAAAGGTCTTAGATGAGTACAGATCATACTAAGCTTACTTGAACACCTTCATCTTGGAAAACTCTTAGTGTGCATGGTGAAATTGTATAAGGAAGCACTGAATTTGACCGGCACAAATTTAAATATCTTTTGCTAATTAATGATCAGAAGTAAAATATCCATAGCTTAGAATAGAAATTATAAGACTGCCGTACCTATTTTCACAATAATAAAGAAGAGAGACAACCTTTCCCTTCAAGACAATGCTAGAAATCATGTCTACCAATATCACAAGTTTTCATCTTATCACTAGCAAAACCAGAGATTTTGTAGCTTTGAGAATAACTACAGATCTAATATATAACTCCTTGACTGGGGTTATGAGTATATATAAAATTTTTCAGATGGAGTTTTCAGGTATAGTAAGCTTAATACAGATATCCTTAATTAATCCAATATGCTTTCTGAGAGTGGTTCTTGTAAGGCGCCATCTAGTCAGATCTGACCTTATGCATGACAGAATCAAACACTGCTCAGCCCTGCAGCACAGTCACAATGGTTTCCGTGCTTGGCCCCTTTGTTGCACCCCTTTGTGTCAATCTACATTCTTGAGGGCCTTCCTCTGATTCGCTGCACCTTTAGTTGACCGACCACATAACCTTCTCCAAGAGCTGGTCTCTCCTGACATATCCAAAGTACATAAGACAAAGTTTCTATGGCCTTGTCTATAAGGAGCACTATGGCCCCAATTCTTCCAGGACAGATCAGTTTGTTCTTGGTTCTGACAGATCAGAAAATCCATGGTACTTTCAAGATTCTCTACCTGTACTACAACTCAAATGCATTGCTTCTTCTTCGATCATTCTTATTCAATGTCCAACTTTCACAAGCAAATGAGGCAACTGAAAATACCATAGCTTTGGACAGGAACATCTTAATCCTCAAAGTAATAGGCTTGCTTTTCAATCCTCTAAAGAAGTCAAGTGCAGCAGATTTACCTAAAGTAACACATCTTTTGATCTCTTAACTGCTGCTTCCATGAGCACCGATTGTAGATCCAGGCAAGACAATCCTTGACAAGTTCAACCTTTCCTCCCCTGACCATGATGTTACCTTACTGGTCCAGTTGTCAGAATTTTGTTCTTCTTGACATTGAGTTGTAATGCACACTTAAGGTTGAAATCCTTTATTTTCAACAGCAAATTCTTCCCTCTAATATAGAACAGTGGTCAGCAAATTTTTCTCTCAAAGTCTAGATAATAAATACTTTAGGTTTGTTTTGTACAATATAGTCTCTTTTGCCACTATCTTTCCCCACCAAAATATAACATATAATTATCCCACCCACACAATGTGCAGAAATGATGCAATCAAGAAAACACTTCAGGAATAATATGTATATTATTTATATAAAAAGCAGTATTGAACTGTTTTGTAGCATTGAAACCACCAGAGACAAAATGTATCTATATTGCAATAAAGTTTTTGTTATCAAAGCAAGCAATAGGCCATCGCTGTCTTTTGGTCCAGAGACCAAAGTGCATAAAGGTTTAATTCATGGGTAACCATGCCTAGAAAATATCTAGCATAAACTCAATAAACATGTGTTGAATGACCAAAGATATACAAGATAGACTGTATAGAACCAAACTTCAGTTATACTTTATAACATAAAAAATAACTCAACCATTTATGTGCTTTTTACATTAATTTCATCTTACATCAAATTCGATGTAAAAGGGATATCACATCAGACATAGGTTACTGGTAGATAAGTACACTAGTAGGAACCGAGAGGTATAGTATACATTATCAAAATATAATGACCCTCTGGGGATAATGTACAGAGCCCTCATAGTGTAGTGATTTTGTTCTGGCCTATGATTCACATGGTTGCCAGTTCAAAACCAGCAGCAGCTCTGTGGGAGAAACACTGGACTTTCTACTCCCAGAAAGAGTGACAGCTTTGAAAGGGCACAGAGGGTTGTTATGAGTCTGCATGGACTCGAGGGCCATGAGGGGGATAACGCAGAGCACTAAGAAAGGAAGCTCCGTCTCGTTTATCTTACGGGTAGGTAACAGGCCATTTGCATTATTGTGTACCAAACAGAAACCTTGGATTGTATGTGTGTTCATTAGTTACAGACTGGGGCACACAGGTAGGCCATAACAAAAATCTTTATCCGCAAGTAAGGAGGATACTTCCTTAGTAAGAAGATATCCTCCCAGGTCCCATCAAGTTATAGTTCCCTAATGACCTTATTTTATTGTGACTAAAATCTCATTCCCGCATTAAAATATTTCTTATTTTGAACAAGTTCCCAGTGGAACTATTTTAGTAGCACACTGACCCCACCCCATGCTGGGATTTGAAAGAACAGCTTCTGCATGCCAAATGAATCCAAATGAGGCTAAGAACTACAAAGTTGTAAACACGAAGCATATTGTAATCTCAGAGGGTGTAAATGTATTTAATGGGCTCATTTTCTTAGCTACTTTTTGATAATCGATGGATACAGGGTATGCAAAAGAAAGACAGGTGAAGGAGAAAGACTCCTTATGAAGAATATTTGCTACAGTTGTTAGGTTTAATGTGACCAAAAAAACAAAAACAAACCCTGTGAAGTCACTATAAGCAATGAAAAATGTTCTTTGTGTATACTTGCAATATGTAGTGCAGAGGCATTGGGATGGGAAGATGTATAGAATTTTCAGGGCTGAAGAACTGCTGATCTGAGTAATACAGAGTCCATGAGAAGGTCATCTGAGATGAGGAGGAGATGGGTACAGAACACAATGTGCTACTGTCCCGGTGTTCTGTTTTGTTGAGTGTTTTCTTGTCTGGGATTCTCACTTGTTGACATAGTAATGTTGGACAGGTTTATTATCATCTCCAGGAGTCGCATCACAGACACTGTGGCCATTCTGACTTTCGCATGAGGTTAATTAGAAAAGATAACCATCAGTAATCTACCTCTTTCTCCAGGCTGTCTGTGTACAGGATGCGCATCACCTCTGATTCAAATGGGCTTACATTGAGTGGTTTACCAAAACTCAGAATCGAACTCTCTGTCACCGAGTCGATGCTCATTCATGGAGATCCTGCAGGGCAGGTTAGAGCTGCCTCTGTGAGTTTCTGAGAGTGTAACTCTTTATAGCAGTAGAAAGCGCTGTCTTTGTCCCACAGGGGCTGGTGGTTTCAAACTGCTGACTTTTCAGATCGCAGTAGAACTTGTAATCACTGTGCTACCTTATCAGCCAATGGGGATCTTCAGAAAGTTCTGGGGGACACAATAGGGAATTTTGGGGAGAAGGAGGGAGCTAATCACAATGAGTGCAAGAAAGAACACACCGTTCTAAAATTGTGGTGATGGTTGTACGACTCTTCTTAATATGATTGAACTATTGAACCTCGTGATGTGCGATGTGTCATGCCAATACAACTGTCGTCAAAAAAGTTAGTGGGAAAATTCCATTACTTTTCAATTCATTTTTTCCTATGGACTATTTGAAGCTTGTTCTTAGTCAAAATAACTTTAATTTAGTAGATCTGTATTATGTTTTAGGTAAAAGCTCATACAGAAAATAGGGTTCATCTTTAACAATTTTCTTACAAATTGTTTCATGCCACTAGCTACATCTTTAACATTGTATTACTGGTTGGTCCGGTTCCACTGATCTAGCTTCTTTTCCCTTCTCACCTTTGCTTTTGGGAGATGTTGACCTTTGACCTGAGATAGTTCATTGCATAAAGGAGCACAACACTCACTAGTGCCACTTATTTTATAAGACACTCTGCTATTGGTTGACAGGTATCCGCTGAAATAGCTTGGATTCTATGTTGAAATATTATCTGAATGCAACGGTCTTCCAAATAACATTTTCTAGTGAGCTATTTATAGATTCATCAATATAGCAAGACAGATTAAAATGTTTTAACACCCACCTACACTCCCCAGAGGGTACATGTTAAAATACTACCACCATCCTTATCATAAAGTCATGCTATCGGTTTTACACTTGATCTTAAGAGCAATTTGAAGCCAAGAAAGCTATACACAAGAGGTAGGAGTATGGATATGATCGGCTTTTTTTCCAAAATATTTTCTTATAACATAGTATATAACAAAGTATACTGCTCTCACTGATCTGCAAAAAGTGTGAGTTCTTCCTTGAATCAGAGTCTTCATTGGCATTTGAAGAATTACTGTACGTAATCGTCCTGAGAGAATGCATTATCCAAGCGACCCTATCTTGAATTTTGTCTGATCTGAGAATCTGGTTCTGGCTGGTTAATAGGCAATTCAAAAAGGAAATATTTAAAAATTTTCCTCAGAAGAACTATAAAAATGCCTCCTAATGATAACTGATTATAGAGACACCAAGTTGTTGAGTATAAGGGAAAGACCTGTAGTCATTAGAGTTTGCTTCACATATATTTGGGTAGAAAATAAATGAATGAAGTAGTTTTGAACCCAATTTAAGGAGAACCCGTGTGCAGCAGAGTATGTGTGCTCCACAGTCTTCAATGACTATGCTCTTTCAGAAGCCCTTCTGATATTCCTTTGGCAGATATGAACCCCTAAACCTTTCTGCTAGTGGCTGAGTACTTTACTTTGCCCAGAGACTCCATTTTTGGTTAAACACCTCCAATTGATCTACATTTTAAATAAGTAGAAACTTTCAAGCAAACAATTCTGCAATATAGTCAACTTTGACTCAGAATTAGCCTCTATGATAGGGTAGACCTGTCCCTCCCGACTTCTGGGATTCGAACTCTTAGAAACCCTCAGGTAGAACTGTCTCTGTGGGTTTCTGAGACTGAGATTCTTCCCAGGACGAGAAAGTCTTGTCTTTGGAATGGAGGGTTTGGTTTCCAGCTACTGCCATTGTAGTTAGCAGCGTAACGGATAGCCAGCAAGTGAGCAACCTGGACTCCGAGTGGGTTCAAACTGCTGGTCTTGTGCTTAGCTGCCCGGCACATCTCCCAATGAGCCACCAGAGACCCTGACTTTGCAAAATTAAACAAGAACCTTCCACCATTTATGGAATAGTAGAGATAAGCCTATGCTTTCAGATTTCACATGCAATGGTTTTGAACTACCGCATATCCTTTTAGCCCTAGTGGTATAGTGGTTACGTGACGGGCTGCAGTAACAAAGTCAGCAGTTCAAAACCACCAGCTGCTCTGAGGGAGAAAGATGGGACTTGCTACTTCTGTTAACAATTATGTCTCAAAGACTCATGGGGCAGTTCTACTCTGTCCTAAAGAGTCATTATGAGTCGACATCTACTCGATGGCACCAAACTCACAATCCAGCCCTCTCCTATTGAGTCAATGTCAACTCACACCAGCTACATTGGGCAGAGAACAAGTGTTTTGCTGAGTTTCCAAGGTAGTGAGCATTTTTTATAGGAGCTGAAAGACTCATCTTTGTCCCATAGAACAACTGGTGCGTTCAAACTCCTGAGCTATGGCTAGCAGACCAACGTTTAACCAACTACACCACGCGCCTTCCCCAAATGAGATGATAGAGAGTGTAAAAAGAAAAATCTTGGGGAAAATAGTAATGTACTATGATATTTCAAGCTAAGTCAAGTATGAAGGCCCCCAAAATAAGGCAAAGACTAGTTTCCTACTGCATACTATGACTAATAGTATTCTTAGGTCTAAAGGAAGTCAAAGGAATACAAGACCTTGTTCTCAAAAAGTTTATCTTGCTAGCATGTACATGTTTCTCTAGCTATCTGAAAGTAGAGCATTGTGTAAGCCCAGGTTGACTAGAGAAACAAATCCAGAGACACTCATATATGTATACGAAAGAGTTTTATATCAACGATTAGTTGTATATTAAGAAAACATCCCAGCCCAGTCCAGATCAAGTCCATAAGTCTGATAATAGCCCATAAGTCCAATATTAACCAATAATCCCAATACTAGTCCCAAAATCATTCTTTGGACTCCATGCACTCACATGTAATAATGCAAAATTCAGGAAGATCACAGACCGGTGGGTGCAAAGTCTGGTGGATCCAATGACGGTGGAAGCAGCTCAGTTCTGGTGCTCCTTTAGCACCACGTGGCGCCTTTATCTCCCTGTGTGTGACTTTTCAAAAGGAAGGTGAAGCAGAGAGAGAAAGGAAATTCCTAGAATCCTCATGAGAAGCCCATACCCCCAAGAAGACATCGTCAAATGTGACCTGATTGATAGGCTAGACTCAACCCTTTCACTCTTAATACCCTCAAATTGATATGAGATTATATAACTACCAAACGCACTCATAAGAAAACTTCCATACTTTCAGCTTTCAGCAAAAAAACAATTGCCATTAACTTATACTGGTAATATTTTGAATGTTTCCAGACCCCCAAATAAACTACCAAATCATTCAAATAACCAATGAAACCTAAGTTAAAACTAACAGATTATGCTAACCAAAACCAAACCAAACTCACTGCCATCAAGTCAATGCAGTCTCATAGAGACTCCCTGTGGGTGTCTAAGACTAACTGTCTATGTGAGCAGAAAGGTCAGTCATTTCCCACGGCGTGGCTCATGGCTTCAAACTGCCAATCATAGGGATCACAGCCCAACTTGTAACCACTAAACCATCCGGACTCCTTGAGACACAATTAAAACTATGGCTTGGTGCTGTGGTGCCATGTAGTTACTGGAAAGACTCTTGGGGAATTCACTCTCCTTGCTTGGGGTGCTGGCTGTATCTCTAGTATCTCACTAAAATCAAACCATTGAATACTGGTTTCCCTTACCACCATTTTTAGAAAAAGTGAAAATCTTTGAATTTCCTACAGTTAGTAAAAAAGGGCCCTAATGCAGGTTCTTTGCAAGGAATATTGTTGCCATAAATTGGAATCAATATCATAGCAACTGGTTTAAAAAATATAGTTAATAAAGTATGAAAATCTGATATAAATTCCTTATCAATTACTTATACTATTTTCATTTAGATATATTACAAATTATTTTTCTGAGGATTATCTGCGATATATAAAAAGGGATTATAAAGATCAGAATACCAGAAAAATGTAAAGCATAAAATTCTAATGCCAAGTTTATTATATTAACATCCATAATTTTTCTCCATCAATATATAATGATGCAACATTTCTCCTTGTAAGGATGCATTTGTATGGAAATACTAGTGATGAACTTTACCTTGCCCAGTTATTTCTAAATGGAATTGAGACACAAAGAAATTTTTCTTAGAATAATATTTTTGGTCCTTTAATTTCTATGAAGTTATTCAATTTTTATGAAACTCTCCTAGTATGAGTCCCAAGGTAATTATCTGAATGTATTTTCAGTAAGGCTATAACTCCCAAGTATAGGAACACATTGGAAATACAAATGTATTATTTATGCCGAGTTATTTTATTCTATTTTTTATTTTTTTAAATTCCAGCTACCTAATTTTTCAAGAAGGTCAGAATCATATGAAAAAAATAGCCAAATATTAAAGGCACTGAAATGTTTATTAATGCATAATCTGGAAAAATGTTAGAATATTAAAGTGCCTTGAGTCACAGAGGTTACCAAAAGATGCTTGTAACGAATGCAATATCATTAAATTAAAATACGTAATTAAAATGTTGATGTTATTTCCCACAACATTTGGAATTGAGATTATATAAAGTGTCTAATATTACATAAATGTTAATGGTTATCCAAAGGACATTGTCCAAGCCATAATTTTATTTTTTCTTACATTTATAATAAAAGAATAAGTCATTCAGCAGAAAGAAGTGTTGAGTGTTATAAAATCTAGAAAGATATGCATCCATGATATAATTTTACCACTTATTTAATATGTATGTTGATAAAATAGTCCAATATGAAGAAGAACTTGTGTCAATATTGCAGGAAGATTAACAGCCTGTTATATGCAAATAGCACCTTTTCTTACATTTGATGTACTTACTGATGAAAATCAAGGACTACAACCTTCTGCATGGATTATATACCTCAACATAAAAAAATTCTCATGACTGAACCAGAAAGCAACATCACAGTAAATGGAGAAAAAGTGAAATCATCAAGGATTTTAATTTCCTTGTATCCAAAATCAACATCCATGTAATTAGCGATAGATAAATCAAGGATGAATTGCATTTTGGACATATGCTGTAAAATATCTTGCTAAAGTGTTAAAAAGCAAAAATATCATTTTGTGGAATAAGGTGCACCTAATTCAAGACATGGTATTTTTAATTATCTAAAATAAACACAAACTCTGGACAATTAATAAGGAAGACCAAAAGAGAGTTGATGCCCTTGATTTATGATGTTGGTGAAAAATATTGAATATATATTTGACTCCTAGAAAACACAAAAATTCATTTTGGAAGAAGTACAGTTGAAATGCTTTCTAATAGGGAAAATGTTGAGACTTTGTCTCATGTACTTTAAGAAGAGATCAGTCTTTGGAAAAAATCATCATGCTTGGTAAAGTAGAGAAAAGAGATGAATAAAAAAATAAGAAAAAGAAGAGACTCCATGAGTTGTGTGTTAGTCTGGGTACATCAGAGAAACAAATCCATAGAAACTCATATATATCTATGAGAGAGAGTTTTATATAAAGGGTAAGTGCACATCAAGAAAACATCCTAACCCAGTACTGACTAAGCCCACATATCCAACATTAACCTATTAACTCATATGTCTGACACCAATGCACAAAGTCCTCCTCCATCTTTCAAAGCAGACTCGATGACACCGACTGCAGGAGGAAAGCCGAATCAGTGAATGTGTAAGCATCTCAGTGCTGTCAGGGGTCTCCACACGGCTGCTCCAGCACCCAGGGCTGCATCGGGGTAGGTCCATGTGGCTTCTCCTCAAGGATCTCTTTCAGGAAGTGAGCCTTGCCAGCTGAAGCAGGGAACTGGCTAAGGCAGCTGCACCCTGGTCAAACCATCACAAAGCAAGTGACCCAAGAACGAGAAAGGCGAGGCTCACTAAGCCATTTATCTCTCTGCCCTTCAATTAACCCCACATGCGTTTGTTGGCCAGGTTGGCACAGTAAACTAACAATCTCAAGTTGGATGGATATAGTTGATACATCCGTGGGATCCAACAACAATACCTGTGAGGCTGCTGCAGAACTGTGGAGGGTTTCACTTTATTGCACATAGGGCTGCTATGAGATGGAACCAACTCGAGGGCACCTAGTAACAACATGATAGTTGAGGAATGCTGTGAAGGTCTACACAAACAGCTTATCCGATATGTCTAGATGAGTGGCTTTCAGTAGAGCACTGGGGAGATCATCCCTCAATAGTCATTTGACAGTCTGGATATAATTTTGGCTGACCCACAAGGGAGGTGCTGGTAACGCTACCAGTATCTAGTTAGTGGGAGCCAGGAATGCTCATAAGACACTGTAATCCTGAGAACAGACCCCACTGCAAAGATTTATTTTGAAGTTTCATTAGTACCACTGGTGCAAGGTGGTGCAGCATGTTAGCATTCGTAGACTAACTTGTTGCTCGGCGATTCACACCACCAGCTGGTCTGCAGGAGGAAGATGCGACTGTCTGCTCCGGCAGAGATTTACATTCTCCGAAATCCTATGGAACAGTTTCATGCTGTCTTGCAGGGTCATTGGTTAGGATTACTTGATAGCAGTGGGGTATCTATTTTAACCCATTCTTTCTGGGTTTTTTTTGTTGTCATTTTCAACCTCAGCTTTGCCATTTACAGACCAGAGCAAGTTGGTGTTGGTACAAATTTCAAAAAAGGAGCAGTACGTTCATATTTTGATTATACAAGTATCAATTATAATAATTGTATAGTAGACATCTTATAAATTTTAAAAATGTGTATATTTATATCTCTCTTTATTAGAAGAAATGTATAATAGTTTATATATGAAAATATGCAAAGGATACAGAGAACAAGGATTCTCTATGTACTATTATTTAGAATAAGGAAATATTATAACAAATTCAGTTCCTCACAATAGAGAAATAGTTAAATGAGAGAATGTCCACAATATGAAACATGATAAAAATAGGAGAAATGTGCATAACGTCAAGGAAGGTTGACTAATCTATTGCTGAAAGGGACTCGGTATCTGTATTTTGTAATAAAATATTTTGACTAAATAATGCATACACATGTGTGTGCCTCTGCCAAACATCTGTTACTTGTCTTACTGTAGTGGAAAACACACACACAAAACCTCATTGCCATCTAGTTCATGACAACTCATAGTGACCCTATAGGAGAAATTAGCACTGCCCTGTGGAGTTTTGAGGCAGTGGCTTTTATGGGAGTAGAAAGACCCATCTTTCTCCTGTGGAGTGGCTGGTTTTGAACAGTGAATCTTTCAGATCACAGCACAATGCATAACCACTACACAACAGGACTCCTACTTACAAAGCTAAGTTGTGTAATTGTCTGACGTTAGAGGCTAAGCCAGACATCTGAGAAGATGGTGCCCATGTAGAATCACCCACTCTGTGCTCACATTGTTAGATCAGAAAACCAAGGAGGTCAACCTTGGCAAGCTGGGTACTGGAACTAGGATCCCATAGCCTAGGATTTGTGGTTCAGACCTCCCAGCTAGAGTTTAGCGCAAGGAGTGCTTCCAGAGCTTGCTGCTGCATTTAATCTCACCGCACCCCTGCCCTTGGGATTTCCCCATCCCACAGGAGGATTAGAGGAACAGCATCTGCCAACCCCCTTCAACCTAGATCCATGGCACACCAGCATGCTATAGTATACCCAGACAGACAGCTGCCCAAGAGCAGGTCATAATCCCATGCCCCACGGACAGTCTCTGAAAGCCAGCCGCGAGAGCTCACACCAGGTTTCCCTCTCTGCATGCCCATTTGAGGGCTTTACCCCTTCCCTGTGAGGCCACCCTTCACCCTAGTTCTGTGCACAGCCAGTCAGCGTGGTGTAATAAAAGATAAATAGACACAAATTAACTAAAATCAGAAAGCAGAGATGCCTGCCTATTTGATACCCCTGGGTCATTTCCTGCAGATCCCTGGTGCTGTGTAGAGAAACTGCCTTTGGCGAAGGGGAGGCAAAAGACAGGTGTAGTTCTAGGGGATCAGCCCAGGTGTTTAAAAGCATAAATAGATTAAACCCTCCACCCAGACCAAAAGAACCTAGTTAAAGGCCCCAGAGATCCAGGATCCCCAACAGCAGGGAGAACACAGCCTACTGAGCCATGTAGGGATGAGTTGACATGGTAGCCTAGAGCTGACATAGTGGAGAACGCATACCTAGTGAGTCCCAGAACCACTCAGCCAATCTAATCCCCCTTCCTTGGGGACAATTCAGCCCAGTCCTAA
The DNA here is from genome assembly GCF_050624435.1 of Tenrec ecaudatus. Taxonomy (NCBI): domain Eukaryota; kingdom Metazoa; phylum Chordata; class Mammalia; order Afrosoricida; family Tenrecidae; genus Tenrec; species Tenrec ecaudatus. The sequence continues at coordinate 108,597,082 of NC_134530.1, forward strand.
TATTAGAACACCCCGAAAGCCCTTTAAAAAACTTCAAAAATGTGCACACCCGCGGGCTTTTCTTTGCTTGTTTCTTCAGCTCCTCTGGTTTGCTGCCAATGTGCACCTGGTTTATTAATAAAATTTTAACATAACAAAGTATGGGAAAATGACTAGGTTTTACAAGCAGCAGCTACTGGTAGAAGAAAGTTTTAGGATTTGTAGGAAGATGGAGTTGATGTGGGGGCACCTGTATGCAGTTCCTTTTGAGTGGTCACAGAACCTGCAGGATAGGGGGCTGATTTGTGGGACCCAGACCAAGCCCTTTATCAGTGTCCTGGGGTACTTTCAGAGGTCTCCCCACAAAAGGCACAGCTCTAGTTGAATGACACATGTCCCCCTGAGTTTCTCTGCACCTGAGACCTGTGCACTGTGATCCTACTGCTTCCCAGTGCCGGCAACACATGGCCAGGTCCCCTGACTTTAACTGACCCCAGAGAGCCCTGTGTGCTGTGTTTCTCTGTGATACCTCCCCTCCGCCCCAGAGTGGCGCAGTCCCGTGTTTCCTGATGCGACAACCAGCCCACCTCAATGCCTTGGGCTACTCCCTCCCCCTGCACCCATGTGCTACCCACCTGCTCCCATATTTGCCACCTGACCACTAGGAGGAGGCCCAGGATAGTCTTCCCTTCTAGGGTATCAGAAGTACATCCACGATGACTTATGGGGGCCTGGATGCTGGAGACTGCTGTAGTCAGCCTATCTGACTCCCAATTGGGATAATCACATTGCTGAACCCGTGCATATACCCCTAATAACAAAGGCACAGATAGGCCCTCCAGAGAGATACCCCCCACTTTCTAGGGAAAGAGTCAGCCCCAAATAGAGAAGCTGCTTGAACCTGACGTGTAGATGGCTCCAGATAGTTAGATTAACTCTTATTAGCTTCTGAGAAGGAAGACACAGGACTCCTTTCCTCATTTCCTCAACAGAGGAATTGGCACTCAGCACATCGGGGTTACTGGGAACCTTGCCAGACTCCGACAAGGGAGCCAGTGAACACAGAGTCCTACTAATCATGGTCAGACCACCTTCTGATCAGAAGATGCTCCTCCCTGGGGCACTAACTACACTAGCCTGTATCAACTCTGGGACCATATGTAAGGAGTGGAGAATTCTACCTAGTGCAGCAATCTACTACAAAGGGACCTTATGTTATATTAACAAATAATAGAAGGATGGCACTCTTCCTTACATAAATTTAAGGGTCAATAAGTAACTCTAGTAGATTTAATATACCCCACATGCACCACAACCTTTAAAACCTGCTTCCTACACCTCAATGATATACATTCTCCTCTAACTTACCAAGTAAAAACATCTTTCATAACCCCCTTTATCGACTAATTAAATGTTAACACACTTAACAGGAAGGCTTCCTAAGATTAATACTGCTAGCTAAAATATACTCCCGAGTACCTATATCCTACATTTCATAGTCACCCAACTAACACAGTATCATCATTTATACACAATACCATTTCTGGCATGTAGTTGAGTCTCCCCTAACCTATAGAGTCAACTCTTCTCCCTACAAATCACATAAGTGGACATAGCACCTCAGTTCATTGAAAATGCAATGCAAACAACAACCAACACCAACAGCTACCACAAAAATTCTTGAGAAACAAAAATCAATTACTGGAGATGATTGAAATTTAGCAGTTTACACAGAATAAGCAGACTTGAATTGTCAGACAGAGAATTCAAGCAAAAGTTGTTGAGAGTTGTACAAGAATTTAGGGGACCATTGCTGAAAACTGATGAAAAAAGAGAGATACAATAATCCTCACCCTGAAAGGAAATTCAAGAGTTAAGGGCTGAAGTAGCAGAATAAAGAAACAAGATAAAATATCTCAACAATAAAATGGAAGAAATGGAAAAGCAAATTGTGGAACTCAAAGATAACCAAGCAGAATTCAGCAAATAAGAGAAGATGTCAAACAAAAAAGCAAAAGAAATTGAAGAAAGCCTTGAATAATGGGGATTTCATGAAGTGTAACAATATTCAAGTTATTGTACTCCCTGAACAGGAAGAAATGAAAAGCCTAAAGATAAAGCAATAAGAAAATTCTTGGAAGAAAATTTCCTCAATATCACAAAGGAGGAGATGATAAAGATCCTGGCAGCAGAGCAAATACCACTTAGATTAAACCCTCCCAAAATCAACATCAGGACACATAGTAGTCAAAATTTCCACCTTCAAAGAAAAGGAAAGAATAATGAGAGCCGCTAAAGAGAAAAAAGCAGTCATATAGAAAGGCAAACCAGTAAGAATAAGCTCAGGACTCTCCACAGAGACCCCGCAGGAAAGAAGAAATCGGTGCAACATATTCTGAAAGTTGAAAGACAACTGCAGTCTGAGAATCCTTTATCCAGCAAAGCTTTCTATCAAATTTGAACGAGAAAAACATGTTTTCTCAAATAAGGAAATATCTAGAGGAGATATAAATGAAATCATCACTACAAAAAAATACTATCCGGTTCTTTATCAGCAGTAAACTAACAACCACAGCACACAAGTATACAAACAAAGGGCAAAACAATACCAAGAAACCAAAACTCAGAAAATAGCACCCAAAACATTAGTATCAAAAAGAGAAATGAAGAAAAGAATAAACTCTCATACATAGACCATCTTATAAAAAGGGAAGATAGGAAAATATCAAACACCAAATAGAGATAACAGTGTCTAATCTGCAATTGGATATAATTATACTGGATGTTAATGGACTAAATGCACCCATAAATGACAACAAGTAGCAGACTTAATTAGACTGTAAGTTCCAGTGATCTGCCTCTTTCAAGAGACATATCTCAACCTTACAGAGAAAAACAGATTGAGAGACAAATGTTGGTGAAAATTTTACCAAGCTAATGGCAAAAACAACAACAACAACAACTACAATGCTGAAGTGGCAATATTGTCTGACAAACTAGATCTCAAGGTACACAAGGTAATGGGAGACAAGAATGGACATTACATAATGCCCAAGGGATCAATAGACCAAGAACACATAGACATAATAAACATATTTGCCCAATGAAAGACCCATGAAATTCATCAACCAAAGCCTCAAAGAGATGAAAGGCAAAGTCATTAGATCAACAATTATAGTAGGTGATTTTAATATACCACTTTCAAAGAGTGATAGATCAACAGGTAAGAAACTCAATAAAGAATGGAAGAGCTGAACTAGGCAATAGATCAAATTGACCTCATTGATATTTATAGAGTTCTCCATGCACCAGCAAAAAAATATTCACATTTTTCTCCAATGTACATGGCTCATATTCTAGAATAGACCACATGATGGGACATAAAGCAAGCTTGATAAATTCAAACACATAGAGATCATTTAATCCATCTTCTCAACAACTATTCCATCAATATGGAAATAAGCCATGGAAAGAATAGATAAATAAAGAAAATAACATGGAGACTTAATAATTCATTTCTCAAAAAGTCATGGGTAATAGTCCAAATAGTCTAGGAAGTAATTTAGGAAGTTTCTAGAAACTAACAAAAATGAGGATACAGCATGCCAAAGCCTATGTGACACAGCAAAAGTAGTTATCAGAGGTTACTTTATTGCAGTAAATGCACACATGAAAAAAGAGGAGAGAACCATGGTCTCCTCCTTAACACAGCGCCTCCATCAATTAGAACAGAGGCAATACCACAATCCCTCCAGCAGTGAAATAAAAGAAGTAATAACAATAAGAACAGAAGCAAATGATAATATCCAACACCCATTCCTAATGAAAACGTTCAAGATAGGATTGGAAGGGAAATTTTTCAATAAGATAAATGCCATATGCAAAAAACCAGTAGCCAATATTGCACTCAAGGAGAAAAGCTGGTTCCCACTTACTAAGGGAACCTAAAAAGGATGTCCCTTATCCCCAGCCAGTCCCATAAGACAACGGCAAGAGATCAAGGGAGTACCACTGGGTAAAGAGAAGTGAAACTTTCTCTACCTACAGACAATATGATTTTAAATATTGAGAGTCTGAAGGTGTCCACCATAGGATTTCTGGAGACAATAGAAGAGTTTGGTAGTGGAGCTAGATACAAGATTAACAAGCAGAAATCAATTGATTTCCTATAAACCAGTGATAGAAATACCACAAAAAAAAAGATATCAAGGAAACAATAACATCTACAATAGTCATGCTGATGCTGGAAAACTTAGGAATAAACCTAAACCAAAAACCTAAAGTCCGTTTAGAAGAAAACTACAGAATATTACAACAAGAAACCAAAAATGATTTACACTAAAGGAGGAACATTCCATGTGAAGTAGAAGACTCAGTATTGTAAAAATGTCAATATTATTTAAAGCACTACATAGATCAATGCAATCCCTATCCAAATCCTAGTATCAGTTTTCAAAAAAAAAAACAAGGAAAAAAAATATTACCAACTTTATATAGAGAGGGACAAAGCCCGGGATAGGGAAAGAACTCAAAACAAAGAATGATAGGGTGGTCTTGCTCTACCTGACCTCAAACCTAATATATTGCTACAGTTGTCAAAACCACCTGGTACTGGTGTAATGATGTAAACATGGACAAAAGGATCAAAACAGAAAATCCAAAAATTAAAACATCCATATACAGATAATCAATTTCTGACAAAGGCCCCAAATATATTAAAATTGGAAGCAGATGGCCTCTTTAATAAATGGGGTTAGAAAATCAGGATATCCACATGCCAAAGAACTAAACAAGATCCATATCTCACTCCATACACAAAAACCAACTCAAGGTGGATCAAAGACCTACATGTAAATCCCAAAACTATCAGGATAATTTTATACATATATATTTAGTGATGACATAACAGACAAAGACTAATTACTCAATTCTATAGAATATTAGAGCCTACAACAAGAATAAAAAACTAATAGCACTCTAAAAAGGTGGGCAAAAGACCTACCTGAACAGACAATTCACAAAGTTGACACTCAAATGGCTACCAAACACACAAGGAAATGCTCCCGGTCATTAGTCTTCAGGAAATGTAAACCAAAACAACCATGAGATACCACCTGCTGCCTGTTACGATAGCCCAGTTAAAACAATGGAGAGCAGCAAATGTTGAAGGATATGGTGAGATGGGAACTCGTATCCATTGCTGGTGGACTTGTATGCACGTACAACCCCTGCGGAAGGCCAGATGGCTATACTTAGCTACAGATGGCAATTGAACTACCACGTGACCCAGCAATACTATTACTGGGCATCTACCCGCCAAAGTAGGAAACAGACCATGAGCAGACGTTTTCACCCTCATGTTCATGCAAGCACAGTTCACAATAGGAAGAAGCTGGAAAGAGCCCAAATTCCCATCAAGAGAAGAGTGGATAAAAACTCTGGTACATACATACACACAGTGGAATACTACACATCCCTAAAAAACAGCTATGAAACCATGGAACACTCAATCCATGAAGGAATCTGGAAGACTTTATGCTGAATGAAGTTAGTCAAGCACCAAAGGACAAATACTGTCTGAGTCCACTGCAGCAGGAACAAGCAGAGAACGACTACTAGCTCAAGCTGACAGGCCATCCAGTCCTCGGGCCGGGGCCAGACAGCCTGATAAAGAGGCAGACCAGTGCCCATGAACCACACAGCATTCGCTCCAGTAAGTGCAGTGTGGGGCACTTGTCTGGCGAGCTCCTCATAACAGCTGGGATTAAACAGGGGAGAGCTGCTGTCTGCTGCATGGTAGCCATGTTGATGTGGGCAGAAGTCCTCCTGAGAAGGACGCAGCCTGGTCAGAGGGATGAGGCTTCCTGACGGGAAGGCAGCACAGAGTAGGAAGAGGGGATGGTCAAGTTTGGGGGAATACAGGTTTATGTCTTCTGAGGGGAGGGAGAGAGCACTAACCTCCAGGTGATGGGAGGAAAGATTGAGACTGTTCTTGGGGACATCGGGTGGAGAGGGTCTTTAGTGGTGTGCAGCGGGTTGGCAGAAGCGACCGAGGGCATCTGGGGGAATCCTGGGAACACAGGCCGGGTGTTGTAAAGCATGGGGACATTGAACTCTGCATCTTCAGGGTTCATAGAATGCTCCAAAGGCTGTATCGGTGAGACCCCATATGGGAACCCCACTTAGTGAACTGGATGCTGCCTCAGACACACTTGTAAGAGAATTTAAGCTAGAAAACACATGGTGTCTGAGGAAACAGAAGACAGCTGTACTAGGAGTGATGTACGGTTGGTGGACAAGCACGATCTTGCTACATCAATTCCCTGTATGCCATCTTAAGAGACATATTATGGGAGCAGTCCTGTGATGGTTTATGCTTGTCTCTATTAGGCTATATCTCCAAGGTGCACTGCCATTGGGGATTCACCCTCTGGGAGCTGTGTTGATTCCCTGTTGCTCAGGCATTGAAACCCAATGACCTTGAGACAATAAGGAAAGAGAACATAACAAGGGTTTGCGGGAGTGGTGACGTAGAGAGCGGGGGAGATAAGAAGGAGAAGATATTAAGAAGTCCAGGAAGGAAAAGGATGTTTAGGAGCTGATTATGGAAGCAATTGTAGTTATGTTTCACATGATTGAAATATGGAATATGACAAATGTATTACTCTCCATCCACAGCAAATTAAAAAACAAAACAAAACCAATCAACCAACCAACAAAAAAAAACACATAGATCTAGGAATGAATTCTGGGCTTGCACTAAATCCTAGCTACAATTTGGGACCAATTAGTTCTTACATCATGACCCTGACCTTCATGAAACAATCACTGAAGATAAGGGTGCTACAGCAAAATGTGGCGAACAAAGTAGATGGCTATCAATTGGAATAGTGTCTGGGGTCTTAAAGGCTTGTGTTCAACCAAGCAGCCATCTAAGTCAGAAGGAGGACACCAGCTTGTGTGTCGCAAAACTGCCAGTTACAAAATTTGAATGTAGTGAAAAGTATCAGGGAGAGAATTATGAACACCCAATTTGTGGAAGGCTGTGGAGGACAGTGAGAGCCCACCACCCATCTGCAGAGTATCTAGTCAGACCCAGCCACTGACAGATTTGCTCTAGCCAAGCTCAAGAGTCCCCAACAGTCAGTATGGGTCAGAGACCACTGTATTCTTGATTATGCTGGATTGATCACAGGACTTGTCCAGTTGACCTTCCTACAGGCACAATCTGAAATTGTTCTGGGTGCAAGTATTTCTTCCTTGTTCCCCCAGGACAGCAACAGACATGCTCTTGTGAGGAAGAGCAATCCTAGACACAGTGAGAGAGGGAATTCCTGGAACCATCAAAGAAAACGAACCACCAGTGGAGCACATTCAAGATCCCTCCTCATCTGAAGTACCAGAGGATGAGACCAGAGGCACAGAGGCCATGATACAGAAGAGGACAGAAGAAAATATGAGACTGAGGCTTCCCAGCCCCCAGATACCACCGTCAAGGGGACCATGTAGCTGAGAGGATGGGGATGAGGATTATGAAGCGAGAGAGAGAGAGGTGCTGTTGTGGACCAGTGAATGTATACTGACCCTGATTTGCGGTAACCCATTAACTTCCTTAATAAGGCCCATACTGTGAATTTGGTCCGTGAGTTCTGTATCGCTATTGCAATGAATTATCAAACCTAGCTGCGAGGAAGAGTGCTCTGTGAGGAAATGCCGGTGTAAGGACGGAAGCAGGAGGCAGGTCTGACCTCTGCCTGTGGCAGGGTGTCTTGAGCTGGTGAGGAGCTTGCTTCTCCTTTTCCTTGATGTAGCCAGAGGAGGTCTGAGATGGCTTTCCCGATATTGTCTCAGAGGGCAGCATGAACATCATTCATAAAGAAAACACCATGCCATTAAACAAACAGGAAAGGAAGGAAACAAAGACCAAAGGGCATATCAAAAGAAACTCTGAAAGTTATTCTTGAATGTAGATGATCTAGAACAAGGAAGTACAGAAGAAAAGAAAGAAATTAAATAAAATCTCTGATCAGAAGATCTAAAGGGCAACTCAAATATATAAATGTAATAAAATGTGCAAAGACATGGAGTTAGAAACCAAAAATGAAGAAAACACTTAGATATTCTCAAATTGAAACGCTTGCAGGGGGAAAGAAAAGCCTGATTCACGGTATGCAAAGATTAAATTGGTAAAATATTAAATGAAACAAGAAAGAAGATGTAAGGAGTACACAATCACTGTACCAGGAAAAATCACTCCATATGAAATCCCTCCTGGAGTCGGCGATCAAGAACTGATGGCTTTTGTGGGAGAAGTCCAGACTTCTCCGGAAGGATTGGGGAAAAGAACTCCAGGGATCAACAGAATGCTGACTGAGATGCTTCAACAAACAGATGCCACACTCAAAGCATTCATTGGTGCATGCCATGAATTTGGAAGAGTTACCCAACCAATTGACTAGAAAGGAGGTTTCCCTCTGTTTAACTTTTAAAAAAAAATTTTGCTTGTTTTTCTGCAATGAAATCCAGGATAAGTAAATGTATAGATAACAGTAACTGAATTAAAGGTTCTCTGGAGTCTGGCAGGAAAGGTTGGGCAATTGGGGAGCTCTAGACAATGTGTACATGAAAGATTGGGCTGGTTTGAAACTGGTTGTGGTAACGATTATTCAACTCTTCTTGAAATGACTAAATTGTTGAATTGTATGATATTTTGATTATGTTCCAGTAAAACTTTTTAAAGAAGAGATCTACAATTGTGCCTGTCCCTCCAAAATGATGCAACAGAATGCAGAAATTATTGAACAATATAATTAACACATATGAGGAAATTTTTGTTGAAGATAAATTAAAAAATGACTGCAACAAAGAAATGCAAATAATCTGATTCAGAAAAGTAAGCAGAACAAAGGAAATTATTACCCATATCATACAGATATTGGCTGAAAGCACAGGATATCAGAAAGTTAGTTATCTGCGTTTCATTGAATTTGCAAAGGCATTTGTTTGAATTGTAACAAATTGCATATAACATTTGGAAGAGTAGGAATTGCAGAACACACATTTTGCTCATATGAAAACTGTACAAAACCCCCCAAACTCATTTGAACATAGTAAGGTCATATTGTGTGGTTTAATAGAGAGTGTTTGTAAGGAGCACTGGCAAAATGACAACTTGATAGACTTGCTGAGATATCGCTCAGCAACTAAAATATCAGAAAGAACATGTGGAGGAATGACCCAGAGTCCTGGGTCACTGAAGGAAGAAATGATGGTCAAGTGAGCTGAACACACTGACGGCGACAGCTCAGGAGACTGAAGCTGGGCATGGGATTGACTCTCTGCTGGCTGGCCATTAAATGAGACAAACCACTCTACTCGCAAGGAAATAAAAAATGAACTGGATTCCTTTATACTAAAGAAGAAGGCTCTGAAAATGAAATCAAAAAGGCAATGCCATTTACAATAATTCACTCCTTTGCTGTTATTGAGTTAATTCTGACTCATAGTAACCCTATAGAGTTTCTAAGACTGTAACACTTTTTTTTTTTTTTTTTAACAAGGTGAGCACAGGGCATTGGCTTACAGGAAGGGGCTCCTGGGTGGATGGGAAGGGGCCCTTTATGAGAAGTTTGGGCTGAGGAGGGGTTTGTGCCTGGACGGATGGTGGTGGGGGATCAATGTGGAAGGAGAGGAGCTTGGGAAGGGTGAGCTCACAGTTTCATCACTTCTGGCCTCAGGTGTCTTCTTTCTCCCTAGCTGTTTTGAAGTCTCTTGTTATGTAGCTATAACTGGAGCTTGAGCTTTCTGGACCATCCTGCAGCTATTCAGCATCTTGGGACTGTCCCTCTTTACAGGAGTAGACTGCTCATCTTCCACCCTCAGAAGGGCTGGTGCTTTGGAACTGCCAGACTCTCAGTTAGGAGCTCAGTGCAAAATGGTTACATCCCCTGGACTCCTCTGATCCCAAACACAACTCCTTCCACAGGGAAATGCAATCCTTTCTTATCTAAGCTATCCCATTGACATGCAAATGGCCTTGGGTCCCTGGAAGTATCAAGGCAGTGCCTGGGCCTTCTGTCAGCCATTTTGACTAAGCAACACAGCTTTTGACTCAAAATTCAAGAGGTGTTTTCACCCTCTGAGAGGAAATGTGACAGCCATTTTGCTTCTTTTCACTATTTCAGGTGAGAATAACCAAAGACAACTTCTGAGATTAAAGGTTTCACTCCCCCATGTCCTTTCCAGATAACAACTAAATCAACCTCTTGCCATATATGGCTTCCAAACTGAAGCTCTAAAGGTCGAAGAGCTACAAATGGGCTGTGATCTGCAAAGATGGCGGATTGAAGCCACCAGTCCTTCCTAGGGAGAAATAAAGGGCTTTCTCCTCCTGTAAGCAGTTACAGTCTGGGAAATTCACGGGGGCAGCTCTGCCTTGACCTATGGAGTAATTGTGCATTGACATTGATTCAATGGTAGTAAGTTTGTTTGTTTGTGGTGAGCTATCCAAAGAAGAAATATCCAATTCCAGTCAACTATCATAAAGCAGAGGTCAGACAAGCCTCCACTCTCCATCTTCATGGTTTATTTTCCTAGCATGCCACTCAGCAGAGACCATAATGTGTTAGGCTGGGTTGTCCAGAGAAAATTATCCATCGATACACATCTATGTATAAGAAAGAGATTTATATCAAGAAGTAATTATGTATCCAGAAGGCATCCCAGCCCAGTGCTACTTAAGTGCATAAGTCAGCTGCTAGTCCAGAGTCCCTCTTCAACTCACAGTTATATACCAGTGACACAGAAGGGTGAGCCAGGGGCCATTTCTAATATCTACCCAAAGGATGAAGTACTGAGAAATAAATACTTAGAATAAATTTAACCATAGAAACAAAAATGTACAAAGGAAATTATGAAACCTTATTACAAGAAAACAAAAGATACCTATATAAATGGAAGAACGTTAAATATTCACAGCCAGGAAGATTTAACATTGTAAAAATGCCAATTAGGCCCAAAGTAATCTATAACTATAATCCAGTTCCAGTTCAGATCCCAGTTGTTGTTGTTTTTGTTAGATGCCTTCAAGTTGCTTCCAACCTATAATGACTCCATGCACAACCGAAGGAAGCACTGCTTGGTCCTGAGTAATCCTCCTCTGCCTGAGCCCATCCTTGCTGCTATTTTATCATTCTATCTCACTATTGTTGTTTAAAGAGGTGGAAAAACTAATCACCAACTTTATAAAGAAAGGGAGGAGACCCAGTATAATCAAAGCACTACTAAAAAGGAAGAAGAAAATAAGAGGCCTCTCAGTTTCAGAACTCAAAATCTAGTACAAAGCCATAAGCCAAAATAGGTTGGTCCTGGCACAATGATGGATACACAGACTAATGGAACAGAATAGAGAACCCATAGGTAAATCTATGCATCTACGTACAGCTGACTTTTTACAAAGGCCTTGCACATATTCAATTGAGAAGAGATAGTCTCTAACACATGGTGTTTTCAAAACTGGATTTCTATTTGCTCAAGAGTGAAAAAGGGATACCTTACTCCATAGACAAAAATGAACTCATGATGGATTAAAGACCCAAGTTTAAACACTAAAACTGTGAAGATCATCAATGAAAAAAATAGAGACAGACTTAGAGATTGTAGTACATGGTATAAATACATGATCAAACATAATGCAACACATATACACAGCAGAAGACAAAATCAATGACTTGGACCTCATTAAAAAAATGTGCATCCAAAGACTTCATCAAAAGGGAAAAAAGAGAATGCATACACTGCACGCACACACAAAAGGCATATTGGACATAACTCACAAAGAAAAAGACAAATAATCCAATAAAAAATAAAGAACATGAACAGAGATTTCATGAAATATGACGCCCAGTAAACCAACAGACATGAGGAAACATTTGAAAGACGCAAATCAAAACAATGAGGGGTACCAGTTCACCTCAGAATTGACAGCAAAATTCAGCAAAACAGAAAATAACAGATTCTATAGATGGTGCAGAGGTATTGGAACCCACATACACTGCTGGTCTAATGGCAAACAGTCAAATTACCGAGGAATGCAGTATAGAGCTCTCTCAAGCATTTGGGAATAGAAAGAAACATATAACTCAGAAATCACCCTACTTGGCACATACCCTAAGAAATAAAGAGCACAGCATAACCAGATATACGCACACACACATTTATCACAGCACTGTTCACAGTAACAAGGAGGTAGAAGCCACCTAAACTGGTAGGGAATGGACAAACAAACGTTGGTGCACATACAATGGCATGCAGTTGTTGCTGTTCAAGAATTAAAGACTACGGTTGAAACTGTGCAGCACCTGGAGGCATGGATGGATATGGGGGACAATATGCTGGAGGAAGTTAGTCAACCACAAAAGGAAAATTATGTCTGAGATCAAAAAATAATCTAGATAAAAGTTCGTAATGCCCAAAGACAGAGCTTTGGCTGGATACCTGTGCTGGAAGAAGAAGGGAGGGAAGAGGAAGTCATGGACCAACAGTTAAAAAGGAAGGAGCTGGATCAAAACTGAAAGAAATTAGGGGAGGACACAGGGCGAGCCATGGGCAGGCTTGATAAATGGTTTAAGTCGTTTAATGCAAAAATGATGATCTGATCTGGATACCTCCATCTAATTACCAATAACAAATTTTTAAAAGAAAGGTCTTTTCAGGGTGGTATTTTTTTCAACATACTTTTGAAACTGCATGTTGAGCAAATAACCCAAAAATTTGGTTTCTGAAATCAGGCTTAGATGAAGGGTTAGTAACAGACTTAGATATGCAGATGACAAAACCTTGTTTGCTGAGACACTCACTGTTGAAGATCAAACCTTGGATCTTACACCTAAACAGAAGGAAAACAGAATCCTCAAAAGAAGCAGCATCACGATAAACAAAGAAAATATGGATGTTGTCATGGATTTAGGCTTATTTTGATCCATAATCAAATCCATGGAAATAGCAGTTAAAGAAAAGGATATATTGCATTGAACAAATCTGCTGTAAAATACCTTTTTAAAGAATAAAATTTCAAGGTGTCATTTTAAAGACTAAACTATTCCTGACTAAGCCCATGTTATCACCAATAATCTCATATGTATGTGAAAACTACACAATGAACATGCAAAGAATAGATACATTTTTTATTAATAAATAATTTTATTGGGGGGCGCTTACAGCTCTTATCACAATCCATCCATCCAGCCATTGCATGTCAAGTGCATTTGTACATTAGTTGTCATCATCATTCTCAAAACATTTACTTTCTACTTGAGCCCTTGGTATCAGCTCCTCATTTTTTCCCTTCCCTCCCCACTCCCCCCTTCCTCATGAACCCTTGATAATTGATAAATTATGACTATTTTGTCATATCTTACACTGTCCAATGTCTCCCTTCACCCACTTTTCTTTTGTCCATCCTCTACGGAGGAGGTTATATGTAGATCCTTGTGATTGGTTCCCCCTTTCTACTCCAACGTCTCTCCGCCCTCCCAATATGGCCATTCTCACCACTGGCCCTGATGGGATCATCTGCCCTGGATTCCCTGTATTTCCAGTTCCTATCTGTACCAGTGTGCATCCTCTGGTCTAGTCAGATGTGTAAGGTGGAATTGGGATTATGCTAGATGGGGAGAGGAAGCTTTTAAGAACTACAGGAAAGTTGTATGTTTCATCGTTGCTGCACTGCACCCTGACTGGCTCATCTCTGTAAGGGCATGCAAAGAACATTAAATAGCTTCACGTATATCCAGCATAGTGAAGATGGTTCAGATAAGGCGGTGTTTTGTTCTATTATATATAGGGTCACTATGGGTCAGAATCAACTCTACAGCAAGTGAAAAAAATATATATAGAAAAAAGGCCTGGAGTGATAGAGTGTATGATTGTGAAAATAAGTTGTATTACCAGGTATACTGCCACCTAAGAGTCCTTACAAGTTTTGTTAGATATTTTCCCCCCACTTGGAAGTTGGTCTTCCCTCTTTCCTACCAGCAGACATGTACTTCTCTTCTCCCATACATGTCTGTTCATGTTCCTAACTTGACTTTCCCATCAGTATTCCTCATCTCTCTGATAAGAAAGTTTGTCAGTCAGGGTAGTTGGCAGGGTGGGGACAGATCTTCATATTTTGCATGGGGGAGTATGACCGGTAATCTGGACATAATAAGCCACATTTGCCTGAGTTCCTGTACTCCTAGTCCCCTGGGGACCTAGGCCAATTACCATAAAGTACTGGGACATTGAATCCTGGGTAGTCGAGGCACACAACCTGAGAACTTAAGACTGAAATTACATGGTATGTGGAGAAGCAAAAGACAGCTAAACCGAGAGTATTGAACTGTTGGTAAGTGAACCCACATGATTCTGTACATCCATGCCATTCTTGCAATTTTAAGATATGTGTTTTTATCTGACAGACCTGTGACTGACATTGGCAATGACTATCATAGTAAGTTTTGCCTGGCAACTAACTCCCCTTGATTGTGTAAACAGCATCCAGCTAGGTAAGGATGTATTCTGTACAAGTGAATAAGTCAGGTATTGCAATATGTTGTTAGCGTACACTGGTTCAATCTTCCCTTCTCAACAGTGTTTTAAAAATTGGTACCACAGATTAATCAATGACACTATTATCAGAAGATCCTTATGTGTCAGGAAGATGAACAATGAGATTCTCTACCATATATTAACAAGGAGTTCTCAAGGGGAACCCAAGGAAGACAAAAAGTATTGATCCAAGAACCAATTTTGGCCTTAAACTTAATCTTCACTCCAATTGAAGAACAGTAAATTCTCCCAACATGCCCCTGCCCCCACACTCTCCCTCGTGAAGGAAGCACAGTAGATACAGGAGCAATAGCAAAGTGTGGTGAAGAAATTAGGTGGTGCCCTGCTATCAGATTGAACAGCATCTGGGTCTTGAAGGCTTCTTTCCAAACAAGCAGCCATCTAAGTGAGATGTCAACTAAGTCCACATGGAAGAAGCACACCAACATCCATGACCCAAGGATTGTAAATTATATAATCCAAAGCCAAAGGAGGAAATAGTATCAGAGCTTAAGTTGTGAGATTCTGGTTTGTTATGGACGACAGTGGAAGCCCTATATACACTTGCGATAACTCCTTAGGAAATAAGCCTCCCAAGATTTCCCTCTATCCACCGTGGGGTTATGGGAAGAAACCAGTTGCCAAACAAATTGTGTAGAGTGCAGCGATGCCTGTCATAGATCAATATGTTGAACCTGACTTGAATGGTTAAAATGTTGTCACTCGATCTCCCCTTTGGGCAATCTGGTTTTCAATGCTTTTTTCCCCCCTTCATATTGGGGTTTATCTCTGGTGCATTTTTCATGGTGGGTAGCCTTCTTGGGTCTTTGTTATGTGTCTGTCTCTTTTTCTGCATATGAAAAATCAACTTATAGATAAAACAGAAATGGATCAACCTATAGATGAAACAACCAGAATAAGGGTTCCTGGGAGGTGGTGGGGGGAGTGAGCAGGGGAAAGGGGTGCTGATATCAAGAAATTCAAGAAGAAAGAAAATGTTTTGAAACTGATTGTGGTAGCAATTGTGCAATAATTGATGTGCAGTTCATGTGCTTGAACTGTGGAATGATATTTGGATTAGCTCCTAATAAAATGGTTGGGGAAAAAAGAACAGTTGTTAGTCATGGAGTGTAAGGGTATGTAATGAAATGTTCACTTAACCTTTTACATAGTCTTGTAATATTTCTATATTTCTTCAAATCTTGTGTAATTTGCACAATAAAAAGTAGTGAGCATATTTAACTGAATGATGGCCATACATTACCTGTTTTTTAAGGGCAATATAAGAAAGTAAATTTTGATTAGGTATTGACAGGTATTACCTGGTGAATGCATATGAAGAGACATAAATACCAAAACAACTAGTGATAGCCCTTGAAAAAGTTGATTGAAGTTCTGGACAAATCTGAAAATGAAGTGGTCAAGTAACAGCGTACCCAAAACTAATCCCATTGACATCAAGTAAATTCTGATTCATTGTGACCCTATAAAACAGTAGAGCCCTGATTCTTAATATGTCCTAAACTATGAATCTATATGGGAACAAATGATCTCATGCTTTTCCCAAAGCATGACTGGCATGTTTTATGGCTGGGAGTCCAACACATAACCCGCAGCACTGTACACTCTGTAGGGACTTTTATTTAAATTCAAATCAGAGTCCATAATGAATAAAATAAAAAATTAAAACATCTTGTTTGGCCCTAGCTTAACAAGTGTTTGCATCAACTAAGCAACTCTATTCTTCAATGCTAGAATTGCCTATGGGAAACTTTTATTCATATTTAAAAGTAAAATTATTTTATACTTGTGCACTGGAATCGAATGGCTTGCACAGTTTTAGATGAAAGACATTCAACATTAAAGAATTAACTATTGAAGAAATAAATCATGAAAATTATCTTTGGTTTGCAGCTTGCTTTACAGAGAGTTAGAAGCTTCTTTTGTACCGCTCAATATTCCAAAAGCATGGCTAGGCCTTTTCATGTAGAGTCACAACCTTAACATTCTCCATGTAGCAATTCATAGAATCAATGGGGTCATTGGTTCAGACTTCAAAATTCGAAGAGATCCTCAATATTAATAAGCTAACACCTGAGGAGGTACTTTCATGTGATCAATGCAAAAGATGTTGCTGCTCAACCACCTAACCAGTTAATACTTTATCACAGTAGATTGAAAGCCAGAATATTTGTTTTAACCACATACTTAGGGTTAGTAAAAACTCATCAGTGCTGAACAAAGTTAGTTCCTGTTCACTTCCATATTGTCTCAAAGGTGTTTTACATTATAATCTCAAACCACACCTGCCCTAAGGCCCTGTTTATTAGAACAACAACAAAATAAAAAGCAAACACCAAGCAAAGAGCATTTATGCACCTGAACTTAACTTTCTAGTAGAAATGCAAGGAGTCTTAATAAGAATGAAAGTTACTGCAAGTTGTTGTAAGCTCTTTCTGTGGAGTAAAAGTCTTAGCAAATTAGTTCAGAAAAAGTTGTTAAAACAGAATGCACTGATATTTTTAATACATTCTAAATAGCAACAGGCAAATGAATTCTAATTATATCTTGTTATGATTACATCTTTATCAATATTAAAATATCAGTAAACTTTTTACTGAAATGTATGCATACACACATACAACTATGTATCTACACATTCAATCACTTGCACATAGGTTTTGATATTCAAATATGGTTATAAAATTAACCCAGTTTAATTTTAATATAAAAGGTAAAAATGAAGAAAGTTCAGATTGTTCCCCAATTATTGTGAGATTCCTCTCTTCAATTGCAAAAAGTAAATATGCTTGGCTGAGAACCAGAATGCAAAAGGGTCAAGTCTATGCAGAGTTACCTCAGAAGCATATCCAGATGATCTACTTCATCAGGATGGTAGCCATTGACAATCCTCTGTAGCACCTATGTACCCTGATAAACATAAGGTTGCCATAGACTTGATGATAACTAATTAATTATTAAATTTCTCAAGGATGCTGTGAATTTTTAAAATTTCCGTGTTTTTTTGCCATAGCATGTGATTTAGAAGCCAGGATGTTTATCTTCCTCCACATGTTAAGAATCCCGGGTTCAGAGAAGTTGAAACTGTTAAGAAAAGATGCATGCTCTTTTCTTGCTGCCTTATAATCACAGTCTGCAATAAAAGGTTAATTAAAATGGGTATTCATATTGAAGATGTACTACATATTTATGTGTTTTGGGGTGACAAAAAGAAGGGTAGTTGGTTTGATAGTCCTTGGGTCCAAGAATGGAACGTGTCCTTTAGTAAAGAAAGCTTTAATTTATTACATATGGCTCCTAAAATTTCACAACCCAGGGCTACCAGCTATTGAGCAAAGTAAGAGACTCATAGGTTTGCGTGCCTGTGTGGGGATGGGTAGTGTAAAGTACACAGATCATTATAATGGGCAGTAGGGAGAGTTACTATGAATGGGAATCATCTCATTGGCAGTGGGATTTGAATGAGTTTTAACAAGACCGAGTATTAAAAATATTGTACAGGGGTAGAATCAAAATTTTTGTTTGTACAAAGGATGAGCGAGACCAGTTAGCATTGAGTTGACACCACATCTCATTGGCAAACTCATGTGTGCCTTGATGTATGTCAGAGTAGAACACTTTTTCCATAGGAACTTCAGTGGCTGATTTCTTTGGATTGAAACTGTCAGGCCTTTTCTCTGTGAACCTGACCCTTCAACTGAAAGTGAGTAGCCAAGCACTTTAATTGTTTGGGCCACCCGTGCACAACAAGGGATGGTAACAGCTAGGAATATCTGGAAAGGTTTTCATGAAGTTGTGTATTGGTAAAAAGAACTTTGAAAATGACGGGAATATTGGGTGCCAAACACACACACACACACACACACACACACACACACACACACACACTACCCAAAGAGACCACAGGACTTTAGCCTGGATGTTGATCTTGGAGCTTTTGTGGTATAGATTTATGAATTGTGAAATAAGGCTGAAAAGTAAGCAGAATTAAGCTGGAATGAGTCCAGTCAATGGAGCTGTGTAGTGGGCTATTCCCTAAGCTTCTAACCGCATGGTCAGTGGTTTGGATCCTCCAGCAGGGCCCTGGGAGAAAGAAGAGATTGCCTACTACGCAGGTAAGTATTTAGAGACTATTGAAAGTATTGTGAGCTTCCAGAAGAACTATCAGACTTGTCTTCAAAGAGGTACGGCCACGTTGCTCCATAGAAGCAAGGATCGGGAGACTTTGCTCCATAGACTTTGGATACATTATCAGGAGAGACCAGACCCTGGAGAAAGACACTCACTACGTTTGGTAAATAGAAGTCCATTGGGTAAGAGAAAGCATCTGAAGCAGACGGATGGACACAGTGGCTGCCACAGTCAGTTCAAACACAGCAATATTGGTGAGGATGGTGCAGGACCGGCAGCGTTTCATGCTGTTGTACCTTGCACCTCTATGAGTTAGAACCAAATTCACAATAGCTTACAGCAACAAAACTCAGAGAACGGAGCATAACGATGGGAGGTAAGTTTACCAACATCCTACCATATGCAGATTACATAACTTTGCTTAATGAGAACAAGGAGGTCTCAAAGCACTTGCTGACAAGATCAAAAACCACAAACTTCAACACAACTTACATGAAAGAAAACAAAAAGTCCTTATAACAGTACCAAATACATCATGAGATAAATGAAGAAAAGATCGAAGTTATCAAGGGCTTAATTTAATTGGATCCGCAATCAGCTCTCATGGAAGGAGCAGTCAGAAAATCCAAGGACATATTGTATTGGGCAAATGTGTTATATAAGACCTTTAAAGACTAAAGGATGCTGACTCCATACCTTTCTATATTCAATTAAAGCTGATTAATAAATAATGGACTGGAGAAACTGGTGCATTTGAATTATGGTAGAATTATGAAGAATATTGATAGTAGCATGGTTTTTAGAACAACTAGCAAATCTTTGAGAAAGTACATCTAGAATACTCCTTAGAAGTGAGGATAGAAAGCCTTTGTCTCACATACTTACGCACATGACCAGGAGAGACCAGTTTCTAGCAAAGACATCACGCTTTGAAAAGGAGAAGGTCAGGGGAAAATGATGCTGACCCTTAATGAGATTAAATGACAGTGGCTGCAACAATGGGTTCAAACATCACAGACAATGGGGAGGAGGGTGCGGTATTTCATTCTGTTGAACACAGGATTCCTCCACATTGCAACCACGTTGCTAGCACCTAACCACAAGAGTTGTGAGAACTTTATACATTTGTTTGCGGTATTTAGACTACGAGCCGTGGGGAACTATCAGTAGAAGAGAGTCGACGACATGAGTGTGAATTCCAACTGCAGGGTTTGCTTACTTTGTAAACTCCATAAGCCTTGTTGTCTTTAACTTTAAAATACTAGAAGTCGCATGCTCCCCCAACCCTCTATTTTATTGAGTTATCTGAAAGATTCAATACACCAACACATGACAAATGGACCAACATGTAGAGAATGTTTATATCTTAGTGCAAGGAATGTACCAGGGACAAAAAAAATAGACCTTCATACTTTTATCACTAATAGTTCCCATTATTGGAGCCAGGCTTGGAAAAACAATTCTGCATACCTGAAATTAAATGAAAGATAGTGGACGCATAATGATAAGCCCAACAGTTTCCACAAAAAAGGACGGGATAAACGAAGGGGCAAACTTTAGGTTAAGAAAACAATAATTTTAGTTCTAGTCCCAACATTGATCAAGTTGCCTTTGTTCTGTTACCCTTTCATATCAAGTTTTATATTTTAAAAATATGAAATGAGAAAATAAAATTATAGCTTAAGGATATCAAATATCCTTAAGGATTGAATGGGGGAAGAGAAAACAAGGCAAAAAAGTAGGTTTCAAATGTAACAGGAGCTCAATAATCTGAACATTTAAAATAATTCTAATTATTGTTACTAATAATGTCATAAGTTTAGCAAAGGACAGAAATATCTAAGTATGAAGGAGAGAATGAATGTATACATATGAGTAAATCAGATTAAAATTAATGACATCAAAGGTAGGAAAATAATGATTTCTAGGAAAAGACAATTCTTGAATACTAATCATGAAATATATATATTTTTAATTGCTGGTATTGTCATTTTTATAAAATTAACTAAATTCTTGCTGTGCCCTTTCCTTCTGAGGGCTAGCTGAACTCTGATTCAAATTAGCTCACACTGTGAAACCTTTTTCCCATTTCCTAATATAAAAAGCAATACTTTGTCTTTGGCACATCCACACACAAATCACTCCACCATTGAGAAAACTTGTTGTATGATTGCTTGATCCATATTAATCTCTCCCATTTGTCACCAAGATCATTAATATATAATTATAGATTGAAGTTGATCACATTTTCCGAGCACTGATTCTCTAGAGAGGAAAGGATAGCTCTTATTTCTTGTGCACTTTCATTATGCTGGAGAACTCGATTTATATGGCAAAATTAATTATGTGGTATGAAATCCTTATCTATCAGAATACTACAAAGCAAGGGATAATACCTTTCCAATCAGTCCATAATTTCTATCTCTAAAATGGCAAATATAGTAGTCACATAAACCGTTTTCTTCTTTCTGGTATAAATCCACATGCCATAGTTTTAGAAACTTTCAGATTTACAAATAACCTAATTTTTTATGCTGTTCCATTCAGAATCTTAGAATATATATATTTGTGTCTAGCTAACTGCCAAAGTAGCTCTTGGGTCTGAGGAGGAGGAGTTATAAATTATTTATTTTATTTAACATCATTTGGTTCTTCTTACTGCTGGACGTCTCAGTTTATGCTCTGGCGTCCTCTTGTCCTAGATGGTGCACATGGCTTTGGGGGTATATTCACCTTGGCCCTGATTCTTTCACTGAGAGGCAGCCATATCTCCTAATTTCACACAACCTCCCCTGACCTAACCGTTTCATCAGCGGCCTCAAATGTCTCCTTTGTCTAATTTTTTTTTACGTATTGTAGGGACAGGTAAGATTTGGTCAGTCAGCTAAAGGATCGCTATGAGAGTGTATCGGGTGAGTTCTTTTTTGGTTGTTCTATCATTTTACTCCAGGACATTCTGTATCATGTTCCTTTCTGTTTTGTTGTGGTCAAGGCGTTCTGAAGTAAGCATGCAGTCTCCAGAATAAAAAGCAGAAGATAGTTGTTTTGTTTGCATTTGGCCCATTGTCAAGACGCATGCGTAGAACTCATAAACACTTGATGATGCCATTCTGCTCCTCTCAGATGGCAGGGAGACATGAAGATTTCACCCTTCTGTTCACATTCCATCAGACATCAGGACAATAATCTTATGAAAAACTTTTAGTACTTTCAACAACTTATTCTCAGTGTGGGGTAGAGGCGGAACTCTCCTTTTTTAATAGAAAAAGAAAAATTTCTTTGAGGGAATGCTGTATAAGTCCAAAATTCAATGACACCTAATGCTAAGTCATCATGTCCTCTTCTCCCAGCTCCTCCCTCCTCCACTGTCACATAGAGCGTCTGACTTGTCGAAGGCATCAGCCTCAATTCCTAGCTTAAAAGAATGTGTGGTAATATTTCAACGTCTCTAAGATTTCCTCTGTGAATGAGATATTATTCTGGGGTCACCGGTAAACTTTTCTCAATATTGCGTTACACAATTGTACACCAATACTATGCCAGTCAGCACAAAACAGAGAGAAACGGAGTAAGTTAATTCATTCCTGCAAAATTACTATTTACAGGATACATGCTATTTCAAAATTAATAAATAAAATAATAAATATGATTAAGTTCTAGAGTGAAACGAATTGTCTCCTACATTTTGTAAGGAGCCTGACCCTCTTAACCTGGGAATGATCATCATACTGAAGTTGTGCAAAAGATGGGTTGGTTAATTAATTTCAGACAAACACAGAGTAATATTTCCAGCTAGGCTTCAAGGAAAGTTTGCAGGGCGCGTCTGGAGAGAACCATGTCTAGACGCTACAGCTCCTCCTGTAATGAAATCCACTGTTGTCCTTTCTTTCCCATAAACAACTATTAAAAAGCAATTTTAGAAAACAATTTCCCTTTCTTACTTTAAGGAAATATGCTATTTTCTCCTGTACTCAGTATAATTTCTTGCCTGCGACTTTTCATCTAAACCACACAAATCACTGCTCTACATAACTACCTCTTGTAAGAATCGAGATCCGAGCCTGTCCACTCTGTACATGGGGAAGCAGTAAAAATAGAATATGTAAAATGTCTTCATACAAACATGCATAGGAGGCTCACAGATGACAAAGTATGAATTATGCACCGTTCAGTCAGTATATTTAAGTGGGTGGACAATTTTGGAAACATAATAAATAATCTCTGAAATTGTTTTATCTGAAATCTAGACAATGGTTTCTTTTCATATTGCGAGGATCATTGTGGAAAATCATAAACAATTTTCTGTAATGATTAAGAAGCTGTACTCCGAATGCACTTTATTGCACCCACATCTTTGAAAAATAAACCTTCGTGAAAATCCTGTGCTTCTCAGCTATCTGCTCCTGTGCAATCATAAATAACTCGTGGGACCAGGGTGAGAGAGCAAACTTATAAACAGACAAATGCAGTAACCACAAAAAGGGCGAAGGAGATGGCTAGTGTGTCCTCGAAACATCTGTGAAAAAGCAGTCTAACTCATGGTCACAACTCCTCTATTGACGACTCGTTCCATTTTCTGGAGTCGTGTCAGACGTTCTATATCCATTGAGAGGCTGTTATATTCAGAAAGGCTGTTGGAAACTTACAGCACTCAGAAACGCTCTTGAGACATATAAGAGTGCCTTTGTTTAGGATGGAAGATAGCATGCCTGCCAAATTTGTAGGTTTGAAACCACTTTCACTAAGAATTAAAAGGCCCTCTTCCTTGCTGAAATAGGACTATCCATAGATGACTCATCTGCTCATAAGAAATAGAGGGTTCTTGTCCCCG
The DNA here is from genome assembly GCF_050624435.1 of Tenrec ecaudatus. Classification (NCBI taxonomy): domain Eukaryota; kingdom Metazoa; phylum Chordata; class Mammalia; order Afrosoricida; family Tenrecidae; genus Tenrec; species Tenrec ecaudatus. Next base: position 108,620,633 of record NC_134530.1, read on the forward strand.
AGGTCGCAATGTAGTTTAAAGTCACTTTTATGATGACAGGGTACAGAAGAGTGATAAAGCTACCAAGATGACAGTCTAATCTTCAAAGATGACCGATCATCGATAAGAGATTAAATGACATGAACCTCTAAAATGCAAGATTACCAGCTTGCTGGCACATTCTCAAGTATTGAAGTATGCTGAGACACTACTGATAAATGGAAAATGTTTCTTCCTGTGAACCACATGTTATGCAGAATCCTGTCCATCTTCAAGAGAGGTTTGAGTTTCAGATATATATGCATTTTTCTCAGTAATGCAATAAATGTAAAATGCTAATAAGTGATGTACTATTAAGTGATGGTAGTTCTTTTCAAGAAGGAAGCTGTTCAATTACTCAAAATTAAACATCACTTAATCATCGTTCTTTTGAACTCGGATAGAAATTTAAAATATACATACAAGAATGATTAGACACGCCGGTCCTATGAAGCTCCAAATAAAGTTGTTTTCTGTGCTAAGCCAACATCTGAAAAGTAAGTAATAAATACAGTTTGTAAATATGTTTGAGTACACGTCAACACAGCCACAGCCTGAATCATATAACAAAGCACACTGAGGATTACGTTTCAAATGCGTAGCTTAACTTACACTTTGGTGGTGCCGTAGTATCTATAGCCCAGTGCTGCTGAGAATCCAACCACCACCGCGGGGCTTAGGTAGCCAAAGATATAAAAATTCTTGTGCAAAAATCCTTTGCTGTAGATGACTCCCACGACAATGAGATAGAGGTGTATGCCCTCGATGCACATCCAGGCGAAGGCAGCCAGAAAGAAGTAATGGAGCAGCCCAGCAATGACTGAACAGAAGAGCTAAAAGCCAAGGAAAAAGGATGCCGTAAGCAATATGTGATTGAAACGGAGCTGAACATACACTATAGGCTTTCTCCGTGAATTACGCCACCTTACATACGAATAGGCCTTTAATAGACTCTTGCATGATGTCAATTGTTCGACATGTACTATTGCCAGCTGATTTTGTGACGTCTTTGTGGTGAAACTATATTGCTGCTCCAAAATTTTTACACTTATGCTATGCAGTAAGCTGTGGGTTCTTCCCAGGTAAACTAAGAAGCCTTGGTGAATATTTTCTGATTTACGTTGGTTCTGTTCTGGAGATTTTTCTCTTTAGTTAATAAAAAAAAACTTTATTATTTACTTAGAATAATAAAAAACGTGTTGATCCCAACTGAACAACATAATGATTTCTGAACTAAGAGACAAATATTAGGTTTAAAACACAGGTAAGGCTATATTTTGGGAAAATATTCATTGTGCAATAACTTTAAGTAGCGTGTAAAGTAGGTAGATTTCCATCGGCTTTCAGATAAACACCCAGAACTGGGGTTAACGTTATGAGAAAAGAAGCAGAAAGAGAAACAGTTAAATGCCTCTCTGTTTTAATTATAAAGAACAACAACACTGCTATGGAGGCGACGCCAACTCTAAGTGACCTGTAGCATAGGATAAAACTGTCACTTTGTGTTTCTGCGACTGTAATAAGGAAGCAGAATGCCACTTCTTTGGAGGAGTGGCTGGTGGATTTGAACTATAGACCTTGGGATTAGCAGCCCAATGTGAAACCACTGCACCAACAGGGCTCCCTTCTCTCAGAGGGTTCATGATATTTGTCTTTTGATATGCTATGTTCCACAGGATACCTACCACTATGCTCAAGACCTACACATTTACTCTTTTAGTCTTTGTCTACTGCCACGCTCCATCACAACCTGCTCCCTGTGCTGGCGATTCTCAGATTTCTTACCCTGTCTTTCATACGTCACTGCAGGATCAAAATGGCTTCTAATTTTTGATGCCTAGTGATGTATCTAGACCCAATTGTACAAGAGCTTTATAAAAGTTTCTGGAAAAGTGCAATCGAAAGATACTTGACTTTTCCCATGAACATTGTAAAGCCTCTCTCATATCTTATTTATAATATATTTTATTATGTTATCTTATAATTGGATTGGATTGATCCAATGGATGTGATAAGTATGTAAGTATATGGGAATCAGTAAAATTTACTGCCAAAATCATAGAGCTATCTATTATGCATATATCAATTCGAAGGGGCTAAGAATATTGCTATGTAAACAAAAAACAGGTGAAGTTTATAACATAGTGTGTGCTAGTTACAATGGGTGCTCTGTGGGCATCCTCTCTAAATGAAAATCTTGTTAACTGATTGTTAGGTTCAGTCCTTGAAAGGTTTGTAAGGACAGAGACGTGGAAGCGATGGACTGTTTTGCATCTAGAAAGATGCACTCCTCCAGGCTTTGAATGCTGGGCGGGCAATTTCCCTTTGGCTCCAGTGGCTGCAATCTGCACCCATTGTTGCGTTATATTTTCCAGAAGCTTCTGACAGACCAGGACTCAGCTCGGGAGGGTTCCTGTGAGACATGACATTTCTCAGAGAGGTATCTTTGCCTCAAGAACTCCCCCCAATACTCTTTGGCAACGTGGCTGAGCACCCCTTAGAGCTGCATGCTGAGCACATGCCTCCCAAGCTCGGTCTCCCAGATCTCCCAGCTTCTCCCTTCGCCTTGGTTGTCACGAGCACTTTCTCTAATACAGTGATTGTGTATTTATTCATTCTTGGGGTCTGCTTCTTGGAAACACTACTTGGAAAAGAGCTAGGTAAATAATAGAGGGAAATAGCAAATTAGAAAAGTGTAAATAATAGGAAGAGTCATTCATCATACTTGTACCTATTTCCCCTAGTTGCTTAGAAGTTTAATCCTAAAACAAGACAATATTCCCTGCACTCTTCCTTCTGTGTTTGTTTCTCATTCAAAAACACAACAAATGAAAAAGACAATTCTTCAGGTGGTTAAAAAGTTTTCATTTATCTCAGTGCTTTGTGGTAATGCTTAAGAAGTACGTTGCTTAGCTATATTAGTTTTATCAGATTAAGTAAAGGCAGTTTTACAACAAACTATAGAGTAAGTTTGCCTGGGTAAGGCCCTATGCCCAGAAATAGTTAATTAGGAAAATACAGATTTATATAACAAAGAGAGAGAAGAAAGATCTACATACCTTATTGGTATTTGTATTGATCCCAACAAGAAAGACAAGTTCAGCAAGGAATAGGCTACAGCACAGATTTTTATGAATTGTTGTCCTGGTGCTTTGAATTTCACTGAAGAACCAGAAGGTGAAAATGCACATGGCAAGGCAAATCAGTGAAATAATTATTCCTAGCTGAGTGATCCTTGTAAGAATATTATAATCTTTAATACCCTAAGGGAAAATAATAATAACACTGTTAAGAGAATAACTCAAAGCTGTCAAAGGAATTATAGCATATAATGAACTTCTTTTTTGGTGAAACATTAATCAAAGTGTTCATAAAATGTAAAAAGTACAAATGTGCATTTAGATGAGAAAGATTTTGTGCTTTAGAAAATGTTCAATATTCAGAGAAATCTGATATAAATCATGTAGCACTTTAACAGTTTCATAATTAATGATTTTTTTCTAGGCATGGCATATATTAGTATATGGTTTTACAATGTTATTGTCATCAGTTTCATGATATTAGAAAGGCAATTCATTATTGTAATATGAAAATGGTTAATTAAAACAGATTTATCAGTAGTAAGAACACGTATTATTTCTAAGCAGTGATTCATCTAAAACATATTAAACAAAGTTATTAAAATGCTGAACACATGGAATATCAAAATATATCAGTATAGTTTAGAGAATTTGAAATAGCTAGAATTGGTTTATTCTAAATGGATGAGTAATATAAACACACACATATATATCACAATGTGCATATATAATGCTCATATATAGTATGTGTACTATATATTAGAAAATATGTTTCTATTTCTATATAAAATGCATTTCTTTTGAGCTGATTCAAACTTATAATGACCCTAGGAGCAGACTGCCCCACCTTTTTCTCTCAAAAGCAACTGATGGATTCAAACCATTAACCTTTTGATTAGTAACCAAGTGCTTAATTCCTGATTTTATATATATTGATGAATATTATAAATGCAGAGAAACAGAATAGAGGCTTCTCTGACTACTTATCATTCAGAAAAAAAAGTCACGTTTAAAATACGACCAACAATAAGTGAGGGCAGATTTATTTAGATATTTCATACCCTGAACAGTGCACTTTAATTGTATGAGGAGATGTACTTGCAATCTAATACAAATCACATAATCAGAAATGATTCACCATAGCGATGGTGCTGTCGGTAAAGCGTTGGGCTGCTAAAGGGAGAAGATGGGAGGTTTAACCCCGTCAATCACTCCACGGGGGAAAGCTGAGACTGTCTGCTCTCATCGAGGTGTATAGTCTTGGAAATCCTAGATAGCGTAAGTATCAGTTGGATTGGACTCCATTGCAATGGGTTTGTGTTATTTGATATATCATAAAAAAGGATACCACTAATGTAAAGGAAACATTGTGAAGCTACTCACCTTAAGCATAATGTGCGTGTTCTAGAACAGCATGAGTGTCTACTAACAGATTGCTAAAATACTGGTCAGCTGTCAAACATTTTTAAGTACCGGTACTTTGTCATTGGTAAACATAACTTTGAATAGCAAGACAAAGGCCCTAAAGCGCAGTGGCACAGAAAATATACAAACGGTCCTTTGAAGCAACCTTAAAAAGTAACAGTCAATGCATGGATAGTTGAATTAGTGAACAACATGCAAGGTAGTGCTTGATTTCCAGAATGAATATGAATGGCCCAAACCCCAGACCAAATATTTCCCAAAAGTCAGGGAGAAATCTAAGATTGAAAAGGAAACAAATAATTTGAGGCTTTAATCAAGCACTGTAGGCTATTTACATTTTACAAAATCTCCCGAATGACCTAGAACAAAACAGAAAAAGTCATAGAGATAGACTTATAATAAGAGGAGGAGTATGCCTTACAATGGAAGGACCAGAAGACATCAAAATGGCAAAATGTGTCAGGTGATTACATCGGCAGGAGGTGTGGGTCTCATTGGAGGACGTCAGCTCACAGCCCTCTGAAGACCAGCTGCCATTCATCGTGTGAGATGAGTACTTCCAAAACGCACACCGACTCTCCTGGGTATCTGACATCTGAAAAAGAGACATTTTACTGATGGGAAAATGATAACAAGTTACATATATGCTATTATTTTTTTCTATTTTTAAAACAGCATTTTGAATATCAATATGATTAATGCCTCTGAAGTGCAACATTGAATAAATATTAATAAAAATGGAATGATACAATTGCTTTAGCAATGGGCCAAAGCATAACATCAACTGAGGGGCAGCCTTAGGCTGCACAGCGTCTCATTTTGCTGTGCTCTACGGAGAGCTGCTTGGAGTCAGAGTTGACTCAATGGCACCGAACCTAACAACTGTTACTTAGTGGTTGAAAGTCTTTCACGTAGTTATGCTTCAGTTATCAATTGTATCTCACAGAATTATTTATTTTATGTACCAAGTAAGCCACAGTGGCCTGAGCTTTCTGACACACCGTGCAGGCCAAATGCAATAAAGCACCGGGGCATTGAGCCCTAGATCTTGGAAGCGCACAACGTCCTCCAAAGGCAGCCCCAGAAGACCAGATGTGAAAATCCCACTAGGTGGATGGACTCTACCTCAAAGACATCGGAACCCATGGAGTTAAGACCTATATTCATGGTGCTTGGGGAAGCAGAAGACAGTTCTACAAAGAATATTAAACTGTCCGTAGGCACACATCATTGACATACTACATTAATGCCCTACATGCTGTATTAAGATAAATATTATTTCAGCAAACCTGTGATAGGTACTGTCAGTGACTATTACTATAAATTTTCTCTGACAACCAACTCCCATTGATTGTGTAAATAGTGTCCAGTCATGAAAGGAATTATTTTGTACAAGTGAATAATTCAGCTATTACAATATGGAGGTAGCCTGCTTTGGCCCAATGTTACTCTCTGAACAGAGCTTTAAAAATTAAATAAAATCAACAATTAGTACAAGGAGCTAAACAATATTGAGGGAAGATCTTTAAGTTCCAAGCAGATGATCAATAAGACTCTCTACCATAATTTAACGAGGAGATCCCAAAGGGAGCCAAAGACCAATTATAAGAATGTAGATCCACGAATAGGCTTCACGCTCCCACTAAATCCTAGCTCCGATTGATTAGCAATTAGCTCTTACATCATGGTCCTGCTCGATACTCACTTTCAGGATGCGAACACAGACGATATGGGCACTATAGGAAAGGATGGTGAAGATATTAGCTGATGCCCTGCTAGAGGATAAAAGCATCTGGGACTAACATCCCTGACTAAAGGATTGTAAATCACAATCTGAAGATGAAGGGGGAATAGGAGCAGGGCTGAAATGTGAGCTTCTGGCTTCCCGAAGGCGATGGATGGCAGCGGAAGCCCCAAATACTGAGAGCTCCAGGAAGGAAGCCTCTGGGGACTGCCTTCATTTATAACAGAAGGATGGAAACAAGCTGGCTGCCAAACAGAGAGCCTTGGAGAAATGACTATTGGAGATCAAAATGATAAACCTGACTTGAACTATTGAAAACTGGTCATCTGATCCATGTCCGAGCTGATCTGTTTCTCAATCTTTCCTGTGTGGGTGTGTGTTTCGCATATTGGGGTTTATCGCTGATGTATTCTGTCATTGTGGGTAGCCTTCTTGAAATTCTGTTATCTGTTTTTCTTATAGAAAACCCAGGTTTGATGAACCTATGAGCGACAGCAAGTAAAATACGGGTTCCTGCGCAGGGGCTGGGGAGGGGGGCATCTAGAGGGAGCGGATGAGTAAAAGGGGGTTTATAGCAAGGAATTCAAGAAGGAAGAGAATGTTTTGAAACTGATTGCAGTAGCAATTATACAACACTACTTGATGGATCTGAACTATGGGATGATATGACATCTGTATTAGTTCCCTGTAAAATGGCTTTGAAAAAAGAATAATTTATTATTAAGTGAAATCAAGCACATACCACTTAAAAGTGGGCCTGATCCATGATTATCACCTATCTCTACTCAAATGTTGACTATCTACTAGAACAAAGTTATTGACTCATCTTTTGGGAATACAATGCTGACCAATAATCAAAAAATGGTTGCTTTAATTATAGCGATGGGGATGAGAAATTATTAAACCAGAAAATATAACATAAATAGTGGAAGAAAATCAGGAGATGGAAACAAAAGCAATGTCACACATAGTTTAGCTACACTGAGGTTAAGAAGATGGTGATTGGCGAATTAGACAATTTCCAAGTTCTCCAAAAGGAATTCGAGGTACTTTAACTATTTACTCATATTATATTGATACTAAGGAAAGAATCAACAATAAATAGATAGAAAATGATGATCAATTTCAAACTTCCTCATTCATTTCTAGGTATATAAAAAAGGAAAGTTACTTATTATCATTTGTGTGTACATAGTTTAATTACATATGAGTTTAAATAAAAATAAGCGTGAAAATATTTCAGCTAATTTCTTCAAAAAATGCTTTTGTACATTAAGTAATCCTTGAACTTTTCTATAATGAAGTACTGATTAAAATAAATCAATATCCAACTTAGTGAAATTTTTATATTAAATTAAAATTTCTATTCAAATACCTCCCTCATTTCACAGGTGACATTTATCTCATTGGTATTATATTGTGATCCTTATTTTGTTAAACTCATTCATTGAATGTATGGAATTTTTAAGAAATAATGTACTTAAATGTAAAACTAAAACTACAACTTTTTTAGAGTCAAGGGAACTAAATTCTATGATATTAATTAGAAAGTTTAAAGACCATTTACATTATAAAATAGTATTTTCTGAAAAATAGTTGAAACCACATTATTTCTTTATTGCAATGTTGAGTCTATTTTTAAAGATATGCTGGACTTCATATGTAATGGAAGTAACACACAAACACAGAACTCACTTCTCTGAATATATCATAATTATAAATAACAACCATGTGAAAAGAAAACTTACCTTTACATGACTTAATGTGAATGCAACGCTTTCAAGTTCATAAAATGTGGGTGGATTTGAACTAATTGACACAGAAATTACTGAAGAGATGACTCTTTCTCCGTCTTCAGAATTATCATCATTTTGAGGCTCCAATAAGTTGTCAGATGAAGACAGCAAGGGTCCGATACTTTTATAATATAAAAATGCCACTGCAGCATTGCCTATCAATCAAAGACACGAATACAGTAAAAGGCTTACAATGCTAACGTGCATTTGCCATCCATACAAAGTTTAGAACTCACCAGACAAGCTTATACTCTAAAGAAACCATTCAAATATAATCATTCGTGAAATGTGGGTCAAAATCAGCCCAGACCTACATCATCAACTCACATTAAGATATATAATCTCTGAACACCATCCAGGTAAACTTGTCATAGAATGAAGCCACCGCTCTGCACAAACTACTTATCCCAAAACAGATTTTTTTGACTGAGAACTAGGAGGTGAAGTGTATTCAATTGAACACGATAAAATTCTGAGTTAGTTCTTCTATGTCAGCGATTCTCAACCTGTGGGTTATAACCCCGTTGGGAATCAAATGACCCTTTCACAGGGGTCACCGATTCATAACAGTAGCAAAATTGCAGCTATGAAGTAGCAGCAAAAATAACTTTATGGCTGGGGAGTCACCACAACATGAGGAACTGGATTAAAGGGTCGCGCCATTAGGAAGGTTGAGAACCACAGTTCTATGTTCAAATATAGAGAAAATGAGCTGAGTGCTTAAAAAAGTTTTGAGTTGAGGAAAACATTTGCCAGGATAAAATAACCTTTTGTTCTTAGAAGAAAAATTGCTTTCATTCACAAATTAATGCATAAAATAAAACCACGACAATAAGCATTGTGTTTGTAACTTAGAACAAGAAAAACGAACTTAGAGTTAAAAAGAGTTGTCAAAATGTCAGTGAATTTAACCTCGTGTCATTGAAATGGATCCTGGTTAACATCGCTGACATTCAATCTTTGGGTAATAAATTAGTACTTTGTAGGGTAACCATTTATTTGCCCCCTTCCACATACAAACACTCATCAAATGCAAGTACATCAGCATAACCCTCAATACCCGAAATGCCAACTTATCAGCACTGAATACAGTATGATTATTTTATTTTTAAACCTGAACACAATAGCGCTAGAAATGGAATTAAAAATTGTCTTAGGTTTGTGGCAGCTGGATATCACAGATATTAAACAACTCAAAGGGGTCTATTATTGTAAAATGTTCTGTTGTTATATCCTGTTCCCTTGTATTTGTGGCACTGAATTACATGCACTAAAATTAAGACTTTATATTCATAATTGACGTTAGGATTTAGAAGCTCTGCTTTATGTTGCTAAGCCCACCCGAGGCCTGCAGGCAAATCAATGCCATAGTTAGAAATTGAGATTCCCACTGAAAAAAGGGAAGCTAGCACTCTGCACTGTGCCCAGTTATTAGGATGGGTTGAGGTAAATTAGAAGTTAGATAAGAGCGTTCTTTTTATATATGATCGTTACCCTTATTGGCTCGACAACTCTGGGTTTGTTTTATTTTTGGTAGGTCGGCACTGAAACAACTAAGGAAGAATTTTATCATGTTGTTGTTCCCTTATGTTTGTGATATCAGAAAATAATATAATAAGCATACATTAACTAAAATAATAAATACAAATATTGGTAATCTCATACAAAACAAAGAAATACTGTACAGACTGGAATCATCCATAGGTTTGACTATCACACTAGTAAATATTGATGGCTACAAGAGAGAATTATAAGTGTGTGTCGTTGTTTATGTTACTGCAGCTTAAATCAGAGAAGGCATCATAAGAGACATTACTTTGGGGTTTACTGAAATTACTTTACATGCATTACATACAATTTTACATTACATACATTTCCCCCCTGAATCGACCGTCTAGAAAATTTATAGCATTGAAATAAACTAAGGTCAGTATAACAGGATGATATACTAAAGTCAGTATAACATGAAGTGGTGAAATTATGATGATTCCATGAGATTATAAAACCGAGGCCTGAAGCAGACCTGAACACCTTCAGGTTAACCTGACCTGGTCCAGAGGATGAGCTAGTGCTTGCGTTAACAATGGTTTTTCAGAAGGTCCTAACAAGAGACACTGACACTCAAATGAAGCTCCAATGTTAGTGGGTTTTTTTTTTTCTTTTTTAATCTACTGATCACTGATTGTCATCCTTTCCAAAAGAAGAAAACAAGAAAAAATCCAACATCAAGTGTTTTTTTGTTGTTGTTCGCTTGTCAGCAGTTTATTTCACAGCCTAAAGTGGATTTGGCTCAGGTGAGCGCAAGTCCGCTCTGGCCTGCCAGCCCCACCCTGCCACCAAAGTCCAAACAAGAAGGGTTGCATGGGGCATGAAGTCCACCTTGGAGCACAAAGGGGGTCTCCGCGGCCTGACCCCCAGCTGCCAGCATGTTAGGAAGGCACTGGGTCCGCAGACACAATTTACACTGGAGGAGGACAGGGTGAGGTTCAGTGTCCAGTGAGGGGCAGTCCAGGCGCTAGGGAACCACGCTTCTTTGCCTTCCCATCTCAGAATGTTTATGGATAAGGGCATGGGGGTTGGAGGGAGGGGCTCCTGGAGGGTCCTCCTTACATGTTGGCCCGCTCACGCTGCAACCGCGAGTTGTAGGCACAGGATACCGTGCTCCAGGCGTCCATGTAGCGGTCCATGCACATGGCGATGCACTTCTGCTCAGAATTATCCAGGGAGCCCCCAGGCTTTCCTATGCACTTCCGGAAGCACTTGTCCGTCATCCTCTGTAGCAACTCCTGCGCGTTGGCGATGGCAATCTGTACTTTCACCTGCTCCATGATGACACCGGGGTCCAGCTTCCAGCCCCCGGAGTTGCCGAAATCTGAGCCGAAGCCACCCTCCATTGCTCCGCAAAGTCATCCGGAGCGCCGCCGCGTGCGCCGACCCGTACTGGCGGCGGAAGCTCCCAACATCAAGTTTTGACTGTGACTTAATAGGGTAGTTAATGTCACATGGAATAGTGTATGTGTTCCCAAATTTCTGTTTTTACCTGTTTTCGGAATGTTATTTCAGTATGTATCCCTTCTCATCATTTTTATTTTCTTTAATTGCAAATGATTTCTCATTAATTCTAAGCCTGCTATATATTTTTTATTATGTAATCAGTTTTATACCTTCTTCACTAAAGTCCATTTAAAGATTCATCAGGGGCTAAAATGGGTGCTTTTGGCACGGTGGCGTAATGGTTTAAGCACTGGCTGCTGGACCGAAAAGTCAGTGGTGCAAAACAACTAGCCACTCCACAGCAGAATGCTGCAGCTGCCTGCCTCCATCAATATTTACAGCCTCAAAGAAGCTATATATGCTTGATGCTTGGTTACTGAAGCTATGAGTGCCATAGCAAAGTGTGGTGAAGAAACTAGATGGTGCCTGGCTCTCAGAAAGAATTGCTTCGGGAATTTTAAAAGCTTGTTTTTTAAACAAACAGTCCCCTAAGTGAGGCATCAAGGAAGTCCAAATGGTAGGGGTAGGCCAGCCTGTGTGATCCAAGGATTGTAAATATTATAGTCCACAACTAAGGAGGGAATGGCATCAGAGGTAAAATTGGGAACATATGGTTTGCAGAAGGCTATGGATGACATTGGAAGCCTAAAATCCATTTGCAGGGTCCCCATATGGATTAAGCCTTGGCGAATGCCCTCTGATCATGGTTGAGGGATATGAGTAGTCCTGCTATCAGACAGAGAGGGTTGTAATGTGATTATGGCAGAGCAGTTAGTTCAAAATGCATTATCTTATCATTTGACCTCCTTTGAGATCCATTTAAAAGTTGTTTCGGTTGATTTAAAAAGGGGGGAGGATACACTTGGGTTAAACCCCAGGTGACTCCCATCTGACCAGGGATGTGTATAGTCTTGCAAACATGCAGAAATCATTGGAAAGGAGATTGTTGCGGATGCAGGTAGGTTAAAATTTAGCACACTATCATTTGATCTTCCTTATGATACATTTAAATTTGTTCTAGTTTGTAATGTTATTTTGATTTATTTTCTAAAGAGTTTTTATCTGTTTTTTTACTTTGTTATGCTAGTTTTTTTCTTCTGTGTACGAAATGCAGATAAGTAAATCTGTAGAGACTTAACTAAATTAATGGTTCCTTAGGGGGATGGCAAGGTGGGTGGGGGGAAGTGGAGAGCTAAAAGTGATGAGAACAAGGATGAAGAGAGTGTTCTCAAACGGATGGTTAAGATGACTGCACAACTCTCTGGATGTGATTGAACTACCGAACTGTATGACATGTGACGCATATGCTGATACAACTGTTTGGAAAACAAAACAAAACTATGTAGCTCTTCCACTCTGTCCGGTAGGGTCTTTCGAGCCAGAATCAACTCAGCGGAAGTGGATTAGAGAGTAAAATCTTGCAGGGTAATTTCTTATCATCTTACCACCAACCCTAGCTCATTATTTATTTATTTACATCTGCCTTCTGTTCTCTTGTATATCTGTTAATGCTACTATAGCTATCTTAGGAATAAGACTATCATAGCCTTCAATGAAATGAAGAGATTTCATATACACGCATTTACTTACTGCAAACCAGTATGCTAAGTGAGTTATAGAGAGAATACAAAATAAAATCTGCAATGAATTATAACTCCTTAGAAAATCATTGTTGGCAAACTGCTTCATTGCTATTTTCACTTGAGAATAACTGACTTACACCTGTTCATTAAGTCTTTATACAGTGTTCTATTTTCATCATAATATTATCCCAATTCCATAAGCAACATGTAAATAAGTACAACATGTAAACTAAAGTTTATCATCTTTTATCATAAGTGTAGCTAAAAACATTGGATCTTCCTGCTTTCATTCTTAACTCTTGTCCCTCATTCTTCTAATTCAGTCAAATAGAAGAATTGTAAGACCCTTGGACCTCTAGGAACCTCCTAAATTTTGCTACTAATCACAGTTTTCAGATTTTCATTAATACATGTATTTTGTGACTAAATGATTAATACCATGTGATCACTGTTGAGTGGGTTGATCATGCTGTGAAACTTGCCTTTGTTTTAAGACATAGTCCTGAAGAAGCACATCTTTTCACCCTGCCTTCTCAAATGTTGATATGATTGTCTCGTTCATGTCAGGGTTTGCAGCGGATCATTATCTATGACAGTGACAATAGGTTTGGCAGCATCTCTTTGAGATACTAATTTGAATGATGTTGACATGCCACTATAATAGATATTTTCCATGTCCTGCCTAACCCCTGTTCCTCAGTTGTTAAGCCTTATACAAATTGTTTTGGAAATTTCCACAGTTTAACACATTCTTTGGATCTGTTCCTAAATGTTAAAAGTGAGCTTAGTTAATTAGAACATGATGTCAACAAGTAAGAACCATACTGACATGGCTTCATTGATTTTTGCTTTGTTTTATGGCTACACTATTGTTTCTTGCAATTTAAGATACCGTAACAAGAACAAATTAACTAGACAATAAAGATGCATTAGGACAAAAATCTCATATCACTGCTGTAAAATAGTAAAAGACGTTTTCCTGAGGATGAATGTGTAGCAATGATGAATGACACACCTTTTCTGAAAATGTGCCCCTCTATTCATGAACCAATTTGCATAATATCTTTTAGTTATATTTATGATCATCCTTGCATTCTTTGAGAAAATAATTATAATTAATATATTTCCAGAGTAATATTTCCTTTACCTCTATTACCATAACAACTATTAAAAGAACTCTCCTATCAGCAGGCACTGTGTTTATAGAGCAGAGAAATGGTTAGGTTCAAATAGTAGCTGTTCACTTGCCTTAAAGAGAATAAGGGAAAGTTGTTTGGGGTTAATTTCTTTGTTAACTCTCCCTCTTTTCTAGTTCTGGGGGTGCATTATTCAAGTATGTTCATGAAGGCAAGTCCCATAGCATCTCTGTTCCTCAGTTTTAATACCCATAAACTAAGAAGTAACATACATAATTATGAAATTGTTTGCCACCATTTGTGTTTTCTGTTAACATATATATGAAATGTATATCAGAAATCACTAGTATTTCTAATATATATCAGAAAACAGACAATTTGAAGGTAGATGAATATGTATGTTTAATACACATTTTAGTTAAGTTGAACAATTTCCTGTTCAAAGCATAAGATGACAAATAGAAGCAAAATCACAAGCTTAAGCCATAAATATATGTCTTTTTGAACATTATCTCTCTGTCTTATTCACACAGTCACACGTTTAGTGTCACAGTGAAGAATCTGAAGGAAAATAAAGAGGGGAATATTGAAAGCATGCTATGCAAATCACAGCCTCCAGTGCATGATGCATAAAGAGTAGTAATATCAAGTCTCTTTGTGTATTTTTACGTGTCTTCACAATATCAGTCAGTTATACAGCTTGATAGTAAAACAAAAAGTATCAAGATATTATCAGCTAAAAATCTTCCCCCACATTTATATCAGAAAGCAAGCAAAGGCAATGATGAAAATGTTATATATAAAAGTCTCAAGTATTTTATTTATAGGAAAGCACAGAAATAATATATATATATATATAGTATAATTAAATGCATATTATACTTTATAAAAAGAGATACTTATATAAGATAATGCCAAGATCTTACCACCCAAATCGTATGCTGTTTTCCTCTTTGGGAATATCTTTACGTAATCTCCATTCATGTTTATTTGGGGATGAAGATGCTCCATTTGATGTGATTCAAAAAAGAAAACTTCAAGAGCTGGAAAAAGCCATGAGAATAATAAATTCATTGAAATTAGTTTAATAAATGTATTGATTTAATTAGAAATACTTTTATTGAACTTTGGTTTTTTTTTCTATAGTAAGTTGGATGAGCATACTCAACATATTTGGTCTTTATAATTTATAGTTTAATACTATTACTAAAATCTTAATTTGGGGTTTCAGCACATCACACTTGGTTTATTTTAGTATTGATTGAATTAAAGCAAGGCTATAATTAAGCTATGCTCAGAGGAGCTTTAAATACTAATTAATAAAATAAAAACAACAACTATAGTAACTTAGAAGACAGTATCTGCTATCATATTTACTAAATAAAGAATTATCTGAATTCTTGAGATTACTTCTGTTACTTGTGAATCTTTGCCTCTTTCAAGCAACAACATCATCAAGAAATGTAAGGCTCCTATATATTATTCAGAAGCTTGCGACCTTAACTTTGAATAACTGGTGAATCCTGATGTGATTAAGACTGTAGTATATCTGTATTGCATAGAAAGATACTAATATAAGAATGTACTAATATCATAAGCGATAATTATTTCAGAAATGTACACTGTTATTCAGAACTCAAATTGATTCCAGATTCTCAATGTCTTATGTATGAGGTTGTATATAGTAGGACAGATTCTAATTTACTATGTTGATTGCTTCATATTATTAAATGTTGAAAATTTTCTAAGCATAAATTTAAATATTTGACATCTAGAAGACCTGTATGTTGCTATCAGTGGTTAAGATAGATCTCAAGTCCTGAGTTGATTGATTCAAAATGACAAGAGTGTAATCTACTGTGAGCATTTAAATGCCGGACAGTTCAGAAACCGGAAAAGATAGAAATGGCAGGAAGGAGGAAGCACTTACATATTTATCCATCTTATCTTACCATACTCATATAACCCATGTGCTAATCATCTCCAGTCATCTCTCCACTGAGAGAAAACAAAAATAAAACTCTCAATATAATCAAAAGTATTTGAAATAATTTTCCTTCTTACTTTAGAATGACTCATTTGGGGGGAAAATTGCTCTGTAATTGACCTTGGATTCTTACCTACATCGCTTGAGTTAGTATCAAATTGAGTGATTTTTCTGAAATTCTGGCAAATGCTTAAAGTTACTTGTTCAGCAGTGTGCATCAGTTTTGTAAGGTGAATTCTTCTACTATTTGGAGATAATTTGTTCCAAGCCATAAATGTATCCCGTTGAACAAAATTATTCATAGTCTTTACAAATTCCTGTAGAAAAAATTACATCTTTCAAAATGTTGAAATATGACACTAACACAAGGATGATTTTAGAGTTACAGCATATCTAAGATTGAAATATAAACAGACTTACAGTCAGGGTTGAATTCGAAAGAGCCTCCTTGGACGAGTTGGTGCTTTGCATGTAACCTAGAAATGTGGATGATTCAGCTAATATTTCTATATATGTAATGATATCCACTGGCGAAAGACCCGTTACAGATTTTCTATAGACTTCTTGCAGCAAAGCCATAGGCTCGCCTATGGGTTTGATCTGAGGAAAAATACAACCAGAAAAAGAAAACCAATGTTGAGTATTGCACACTTAAAATAAATTAAAAACAAAACAAAAAACCTTCTAAAGCTTCTACACATTGATTTAGTATAAAACAATCAATCATAATTTTAGTTAATTTGATTAGATTTTAATCAGCAAAGATTCACTTTTCATAATATTATAAAGTGAAATTTAATTAACTGATATTTGAAGTCTATTGACATTCAAGTTTTCAATCACATAATTTTATGAATCTCCTACTTTATTTGATCTTTGATAAACATTGACTCTGAAGTATAGACTCCAACAGTATTCAGCTCCATTTCCGTAAAACATGGGAAGTTCCCTGAGGTCCAAGGAAATTTTGCTATTTTTCATCCACATTTTGAAAAGGATTTTTCCATTAAACAAAATAATGAAAAAGTAACATAGATTATATATGCAAGGATCTCATCCAATACTTTAGGGGGTTTCAAATTAATTTTATCTGAAATTCAATAAAAAACTTAGATCCCTGTCCATGAAGTTCAAGTGCTGAAAGTGTTCTTCTGAAATGTAATATTGGAAGGATCTTAACTAAAATGAAAATTAAAAAGTAAAATAATCTTTTAATT
The DNA here is from genome assembly GCF_050624435.1 of Tenrec ecaudatus. Lineage (NCBI taxonomy): Eukaryota > Metazoa > Chordata > Mammalia > Afrosoricida > Tenrecidae > Tenrec > Tenrec ecaudatus. The sequence continues at coordinate 108,637,613 of NC_134530.1, forward strand.
CAACCCATCTACTTACTTTTGTTAAAGTTTTATTAATATTTGCAGCAATACAAGCATTATCCAAATGGCAGTTGGAATTCACGTTTTCTGTAGAAAGAGAAAATAGATTACCTGGTTTCTTAAAATAGGTTTCACTAAGCCTATCATAAGTCCCCATTAATTTTGTATCTTTATTGAAACAGTAAAAAAAAGAGACACATTCTTTAACACTTCTCTTTCCTTACAATTTTCTTAGAATACATAATATTTTATGGACAGCATAAGAATATAGATCTAAGAAATATGTTAAACTGAATAAAACATGCTGACTACATTTTCAAGTAAATAAAATCATGTCCTTAGATTTCTCCATTCAGCCTGATAGAAAATAGACACAACCCTTAGATAGTGCACCTCTTTAAGACTTCATAATTCTGCAGAACATCATTTATCTAGCTTGTTAATAGCGAGTCGCTATGAAGTCCATTCCAACTCACAGTGACCCCAGAGGACAGGGTAGAGCTGCCCACAGGGTGTGCAAGGCTCCAGACTACACACACAGGTTGCCCAATTTTAATCCCACAAAGCGCTCGATAGGTTTGAAAGGCACATTTTTATTTTCAGCACTGGGTCTCCTTAGTTCTTTGATAACACATGCGCTTTAGTAATTTGATTTACCTTGGCAGTAAATGCCACTGTTCGGTGTGAATTGTACGTGTCCTGTTGGCGTCTGATAACCTTCTCCACAGGAGCAGTGATACCCCCCGTCTACGTTTTCACACACTGCGTGATCTCCGCAGGGGATGGACTCACTGCACTCATCTATATCTGGAAAGAGTCGGTATTTTAGCTTGCTAAGTGCCCACATGGTTGTTACCTTGTTGTTAAATGTTACATATGATTAGTGACCTCGTATCAAATTTTATAAGAACATAAGACATACAATACATACACAAACATACAATTCACATATCATACATATCAGTAGTTCAACCACACCCTTAAGAGTTAAACCACCATCACTACAATCAATTCCAGGGCGTTTCTTCTCCGCAACTGGTGTTGTTAGCTCGCCATTTCCTGCTAGTCTCCCATATCATGTTATCATCTTGTTTATGGACCAGCTCCCTGAATTATTTTCTGAATATGATTTTTATATCATATTCATATGATATATGATATTCATATATCACACATATCACACACACAGACACATATATAACATGAAGGTATTTTTCATCATTAAAGATGTAGCTTTTAGTAATTGTCTTATTATCCAGCACCACCACAAGTTGGGAGGTTTCAAAAAGTAAACCTTCTTTTTTAAAAAAATTCTTTTTCCAGGGAGCAGAAGCCTGAATCAGGGTCCTGGCTCTACTGGAAGGCTTTCTTAACATCTCTAAGCCAGAGGCTGCTCTCTGTGTCTGAGCTTCTGTGCCTGCTGTATCCTCCTGTGGCTTGGCATCTCTCTGCTGGCTCTTTACTTTTCTCGGTCATTTGTTTAATCTCTTTTATATCTCAAAAAACACTGATTTAAGACACACGGTACACGAACTAATCTCTCATTAATATAACAAAGACACTCTATTCCGAAATGGAATTATAACCAAAGATATAATGGTTTGGACTTCAAACACATATTTTTGTGGGAAGGACACAACTCAATCTATAGCAATCCTAATTTAATCAAGACCAATTTTGAAAGGACTCAACCTTTCTTCGTTTCATACTCCCTGCCGTTGAGTCTAGACCTACTCACAGAGACCAGACAGGGCAGCATAGAACTGATCTTGTGAGTTTCTGAGCCTGCGACTCTTTACGTCGTCTTTCTCCTGTGGACCGGCTGTTGGTTTTGAACTTCCAACCTTGTGGATTTATTTTCTGCTCTTAACTAAATTGATTATAATAATTCAGAATTACAATAAATTGGGAGATTAAGAAAAAAGACTGGTTTATTTTCTCTCCAATGCTTCAAATTTTTTGCTTGTAAATTAGCTTTCAAACTATGCTATAGTAAAAGATGTGATCCAATTCACTTAAAAATGTAACATCACTTTTTACTTCTTTACAAGGTCTAGTTTACTATGGTTCCTAATATTCAGCTAACATAGAAAAATGAACAAATTATACAGAATTAAATCATATATTTTAGTAGCTATGTATTCCAAATCACAATTAAAGTTGAAGGTTTAAAATTCCCATACATATAAAATTCAATAAATGCAGCAATATATGCTTTAAAATGATTCGATATAAACACTGTGTCAGTATTGGGAAGGAGTTCAGGATATGAGAGCATCCAGATCCATACTTTACATAGTGCCAAGATATTTTGTGTTCCCAAGTCAGACTCTGAGATCAGAGAGGTACTTTATCTTAGATTAATGAATAACCCTGTAATTTTAAATGCACAGTGAAACAATAATGTTTATTGTTAAATCAATAGGAGAGGAGATCTGTCAAAGTCCAATTATAATGGTATCTAGCCAATTACCTTACCTATTTCTATTTTGACTATTTAAAAAATTCAAGAAAGGCAGAGAAAATTTAAAAGCTCACAGCATCAAAAACTAGATACAACAAGTAACTCTCTTGACAGATTCTTGAAAAAATGTCCACTATCTAAAGAAGTGACCATACTAGACTTTAAGAGACAATTAGACGCTGAGACCATACCAGAAAGTCCCATGTTCAATCAACTGTGTATTCCACATCGCTGGTATTCGGAATCCAAGAGCACTGCTTTTTAAAGACACAGGGTAATCACTCTTAGTCCATGCTTCTCATTACTCTGTGCCATTCATGTGTGTGGAACCTAGTCCTATTATTTCAGCTGTCATTTAGGATTTTCAGTGGATAATTTTGCTGAAATATGTCACCAAACCTTTCTTCTGGCTTTATCTCTGGGGCAACTGGTCCAACTGTCCATTTTTAAGTTAGCAGGCAAGCATGGATTTTAACTTCTGGCACTTCCCAGGGATGCTACCTGACAATATCCTTCCACGGAAACAACTCAACATGATAGTCGGGGCGAAAGCCACAGGTGGCCTCAGTATGTGTAGAAGCACCAAAGAAAGCGTCTCAGATGAGGTTACATGCAGAGTGCAGGTCGTAGCACAGACTAAAGTTGTTCCTTTCCGTGTAATATAAAAACAAAAAACATAGCTCTTCCTTTCAGAAAAATGCTGCAGAAGTAGTGCATGATGTATTTCAGCTGTGACAAAGTTCCACTAAAGGTTCAAAAAGACTCACAGAGCATCATGAACACCACTTATTTAATCAGCAAGGAAGCGATCATATTCCTTAAATACCCACAGTTTTTAGATTTAGACACCTTTTATGGTTACGATGAAATCTGGTGTTGTTTTTCTCTAAATGCTAACCTATTTAGGTATGCAAGATTTCTTGGAAACTTCATCCCAAATACTGTCTCTGAGCAACCGAAAATGTTTAGCCTTGAAAATTCGATTTCCTTTCTACTTCTTATACTTTGATCTTAGACTGTTCCTGTCTTTGATCTCATAACCATTGCATGTCAGCTTTTCTTGTGCTCAGCCATTGCCCTTTGGTGTTATGTCGGAGTCTTTGCTCTAGTTCAACCCCTACCACCACCACTCACTTGGCTAGTTGGTACAGCATTTCAGTCCGGGACCACGTAGGGTATGGTGTCTCTTGAATCTATTAAGTGACAGCATTGTTTCTGCTGGGTGCCATCAACTCTGCTCTGGCTCATAGCAGCCCTATGGACAGAGGAGAAGACCGGCTGGTTCTGCTCCCTCTGCACTTTGTTATGGTGGAACCCTTACTGCAGGCCCCTGTCGATTTGTCTCACTGAAGACCTTGCTTCTGTGCACTGACCTTCTACTTTACCAAGCACAATGCCATTTTCCAGTCTGGTCTCTCCTGTTAACATGCCCAAAACATGAGATGCAATCTTGCTCTTCTCATCTAAGGCAAATTCCATTGTACTCCTTCCAAGACAGATTGGTTAGTCATTCTGGCAACCCATGACACTCTTAATACACTTCACAAACTTCATAATCAAGTGCTTCAATTCTTCTTCAGTCCCCCTTCTTCCGTCTGACTGTCACATGCATATGAGGCTGGTGAAAATACCCAGGCCTGGGTCAGTTATTCATTAGTCTTTTGCGGGTACATCCTTTCTTCACAACACTTTACAGGTATCTTGTAAAGCAGAGTTACCTAATGCAATCCGTCACTGGATTTCTTGACTCCTGCTTCCACGGACATTGACTACGGATCCAAGCAAACTGAAATCCTTGACAATTTCGGTTATTTTATCCATTTATCCTGATGGGGCTGTCGGACCAGTTGTGAGGATTTTGGCTTTTTATACACTGAATGGTAATACACATTGAAGGCTAAAGTCCTTGATCTTCATCAGTAAATGCTTCAAGTTCTCCTTGCTTTCAGCAAGCAGGGTGGTTCATAAGACTGTCTCTAACCTTGAGGCTCTTTTTCTTCATATAGGTCAATTTCTCAGCTTACTTGCTCAATGTATGGGTTTAATAAATATGGTGAAAGGATGCGGCCTGATGCACACGTCTTCTGATTTACAGGCATTTAGTATTCCCTTGTTCGATTCATAGCCTTGTTCTGTGCGAGAAAAATGAAGTATTCTGTGATACCCTTCTTTTCAATGTTACCCAGAGTTTGTCATGAGCCACACAGTCAAATGCATGACAATATAGGAATCTTTAAAAAAATAATACATTGGTACCATTTTGGGACCTTAAGGAGCACAGTCCACACCATGTAGGACTGCTAACTACAGATTAATGTTTCAAACCCAACAGCCGCTCTGTGGGACAAAGACAGGGCTGTCTGAACTATGAATACCTGCAATCTGGGAATCCCATAGAGGCACGCTGTAAATTGGAATCAACTTGCTGACAGTGGGTTTTGTGGCAATTGGGCGAGAATAGCATTTAAGATTAGAGTTATCTAATTATTTTAACGTTCCAACTTCAGATATAGTAAAAAAAGAAAAGAGTCAAGGTTCAAACTTTAACCGTTGCATCAAAGTAACACATTAAAAACTTAATACTTCATTAAAGTAATGCTTCCCATACATTTGCCTGGTGTGGTTTTGTTTCTACAACATTTTGCTGAAACACAGAAGCCAAGTTTACTGAATTCAAACACAACTTCAGAATGGGGTGTGTGGCAGGGCCACGTGACTGTGTACAAACTAAGTAAAAAAAGTTCCTACTCTCCTCAGTACATTGCTTGATGATCCTTTGCTAATGAGTAATGTAGAGAGAAACAGGAAATATAAAAGCATAAAATGATATGAAACTGATTTGTCAAAATAAATATGACTCATATTCTTCACCACGATCCACATAATCTTTTCTTTTAAACACTGCCAGGGCCTGACTCTTTATTGTTTAACAAATATACTGTACTCTCCTTTTCACAAGAAAGGGATACTGGATTTATTGATTACTATTTCCCTTTATGTGATTAGACCTCATGGAGATCCTGTATATGATCCAGTAGAGCTGTGCTCCATTAAGTTTTCTTTTTTAAATCATTTTATTGGGGTTTCATACAACCCTTATGACAATCCATACATAGATCAATTGTGTAAAGCACATTTGTTCATTTGTTGCCCTCATCAGTCTCAAAATACTTGCTCTCCACGTAAGGCCTTGGCATCAGCTCCTTATTTTTGCCCCTCCCTTCCTGCTCCCTCATGAACCCTTGATAATCTATAAATTATTATTTTGTCATGTATTACACTGTCTGATGTCATGCTTCACCCACATTTTTGTTGTCTGTCCCCCAGGGAGGAGGTTATATGTAATTCTCTATAATCAGTTCCCCCTTTCCACCCAACCCTCCCTCCACCCTCCTGGTATCGCCACTTTCTGCACCAGTGTACATCCTCTGGTGTAGCCAGATTTGTAAATCAGAATTGGGATCATGATGGAGATGGTGGGGGAAGCATTTAGAAACTAGAGGAAAGTTGTATGTTTCATCATTGCTACACTGCACCTTAACTGGCTCATCTCCTCCCTGTGACCCTTCTGTAAGGGGATGTCCAGTTGCCTAGAGATGGGCTTTGGATCTCTACTCCACACTTCCCCTCATTCACAATTATATGAATTTTTGTTCTTTGATGCCTGATACCTGATCCCTTCAACACCTCGTGATCATAGGTTGGTGTGCTTCTTCCATGTGGGCTTTATTACTTCTCAGATAGATGGCCACTCGTGTACCTTCAAGCCTTTAAGACACCAGACACTATATCTTTTGACAGCCAGGCACCATCAGCTTTCTACACCACATTTGCTTATGCACCCGCTTTGTCTTCCGCAATTGTGTCAGGAAGGTGAGCATCATGGAATGCCAGTTTAATTAGAACAAAGTATTCTTGCATTGAGGGAGTAGTGAGTGGAGGTCCAACGTCCATCTGCTACCTTAATACTAAACCTATACATATATACATGTAGATCTATTTCCCCATCCTCATATATATATATATATATATTTACATATGTACATGCCTTTACTTAGACCTCTATAAATGCCCTTTGCCTTCTAGTTCTTTCCTCTATTTCCTTTCACTTTCTAATTGTCCTACTATCATGTTCAACCTTCATTAGGGTTTCAGTAATTCCTCTCGGTTACATTATCCTTGGACAAGCTCTACTAGGCCTCCTACAACCTCCTCACCAAAGCTTTGGATCATGTGTTGTTCCCTTGTTCCTGGGTTTGTTAACACCACTTCCTTTCCCACCACCTCCCCCTCTCCATGTCCCCCCAGAATTGTTGGTCCCATTGTTTTCTCCTCCAGATTGTTCATCCAGCCTATCTTATTTAGACAGACCTGCTGAGATAATAACATGCACAAAACCGAGATAGAGCAAAACAAAGCAAAAAAAAAAAAGAAACAAGAACAACAAAAAAGAAAAGCTTGTAGTTAGTTCAAGGTCTGTCTGCTGGCCTTTAGGAGTGTTTTCCGGTCAAGTCTGATGGCGTGCCAAGCCCTGACCCCAAAGTCTATTTTTGGTATTACTTGGGGACTTCGTTGCTCTATTCCCCTTGCTGTTCTGTTCCACGCCTTTAGTGTTCTGCCTCGGTGTGGTGGGATCAGATCAGGTGTAATTCCTACACTGTGTCTTCAGTGTTGTCTCCTGTAGGGCCATGGGTCAGTGAGGGATATCGTGTCTCCTAGTGGATAAGCCATATTGTCCACTCTGTTCATTGGCTGTTTGGAGTGGGGATATTGTCCCCCAGGCCTGGTGGGACAGGATTGTACTCCACAATCTCTTCCTCCCCCTCATTTACTCCCGTGTGCTCTGATCAGACACGTCCTGCTCTCTGAGCTGCAGCTTCAGTGCTGTGCTCTGAAATAAATTCTGCTGGGGGAGGGACAGGTGTCCACATAGTTGGGATTGGGGCCAGCCCCTCACACCTCTCCACTGCTACCCCCTCAGACCTACTCCATGCTGGCATTGAGTTTTTAATGGCTCATTTATCTGTTGTGAAAGCAAGGTCTTTCTTCCAAGGTGCCTCATGGATTTGAACTTCCAAACTCACAGTTCGTCACGGAGCATGTTAATTGTTTGCATCACCCAGGGACTGCGATTTTCTAATTAGAAGACCTTAATTCAAATCCTGACGCTTATATTCATTTATGGCATCACCTTGTGTGGTTGTTCTGTCTTGTGTTGATTCCAGCTCACAGTGGCCCCATATGAGAAAGTGAACTATGTCATAGGACTTTCTTAGCTACCAACTTAGTGGGCGCAGACCTGCAAGCCTTTTTCCTATGGAGCTGGTGTTGGGTTCAGGGTGCTAACCCTTCTGCTAGGAGTGAAATGCTTCACTGCTGCACCATCAGGATTATTTGCAATCTTGTGCAGGGAGCCCTAGTGGTGTACTGGTTATGGGCTGGGCTGCGATGCACATTGTCAGCAGTTTGAAAACACCAGCAGCTGCTGGGTGGGACAAAGACTGGGCTTAGACTTCCCACAGACATTGACAACTCACAGGTGGCAACTATGAGTCGGCATTGACTCACTGGCAGTGAGTTTAGCTTTTTGCAATACATTTAAAAATACCTCCTAATTTAAAAATAGTTATTCTTCATGATGAGGAAAAAAAGAAACTAATGTGAAGGTTTTTGCAATCATGCCTAAGCTCTAGTGGGTGCCTGATTCTCCTCACAGGCTGCATTTTCTTAGCAATAGAAGCATCAGGAATAACTAGGCTTGGAGGAAACAAATTAAGAATGAGGACTTCTTCAAGTTGCTATGTCCCAGGAATCCTTAGCGATGTAAAAAGACAAATAACTCTCACTCATCTTCAAGAAAGCAAAACTGTCACTGTATAATTACTCCAGTTAGAATTGACATACAGTATGTGATATTGCTTTACTGGACCATTCATTCACTCAAAGCTGCATAGAACTAAATGCAAGCACTTCAAAACAATGTAATTCACTTGCTACTTTCTCATTAAAGTCATGCTTGCTTTCTAATTTACAATTAGTCAATTGTAGAACATTTGATCATATCTTTTAAAATAAGATATAACTTTAATTATGCATATTATTAATAATCGATCTTTCTAATATTGTGTAACTCAAACTACAAATAAAACTTTAAATATTTAATTGCTGTAAATAAGTTGAAGTCACATAATTCAATACTAACACATTATTCAACAGTGTAAGAAAATCCGAAATTTTCATTCAGGTAAGGAGGCAATGAAATATTCTTATAAGGAGTAAACATTGCTCTAAAGTACAGAGTGAAAGAAGCTCACTTACTTTCTATGTATTTTCCCTTGAGAAAGTGACTTTATAGCTGAGTGTGAAATGCCAACCTGGAACTAGGTGTCTAATTGGGCAGCATCTTAGTTCTGGGTTACCGTGGTTCCCAGAGGAGGACCATCATGCATGGCGCTAATTCTTACCCCAAACTCGAGGAGTAAACTGACCTTATTTGTAGTACTCTATTTGAATATGAGCTAAAGGTGCTATATTTTGCTTAGGTCATATCTGGACCTGAGAATTCTTCTTTTGTATGTACAGGTTCCTAATGAACCAGGCATATCAAATTTAAGACTCAGCTAAGATATTAATTCAGAAGTGATATTCTATGAGGTGACATATTAACGTAAAAGGAGAACAGACTTACAGTTCTCTGCTCAAAATCATGGTCTACAACAAAAATTACTACAAGACTGGAAAAAATAGTTTCCCTCTTTCTAAATAGGCTTAATCCTAAAGGACAACAAAAATTGGTAGGAAATAACATTTTTTCCCCAGAGAATGGGTTTTTCCCTGAATAATCCATCATACAAAACAAGTAAAAATTGACGGCCTCAACATTTTGCACTATATTTTAATATAATTATTGTATTTACTGATTATTTAAAATATTTAAAATGGGCATTAGCAAAAAAATAGGTAGGGTATTCTGCACTATTGCAAAAATAAGAAAGTATTGGGAGAAAGAGTCCTAACTTAAAAATAAAATATGCTATATTTCCATAAAAATGTTGGCATTCAATCATCCTGTGTCTGCACTTCCTGGGTGACTATGATTCATTTTGTTCTAATGTAGATATTCTGTATTTGCAAGGAGCATGAAAAGACAGGGAAATAAAGCCCTTTTTGAATAGAGGGGGTTAAAAACAAGCATGATCAGATGAAAAAACAGATGTCTTCCAGAGACAGGAGACATGGGGAAATGGAGAGAGCAGAGTTAAAACTGTATTAAATTTTGTAAGATATTGCAACTTAGATTTCCTCACTAATGGGGACATTTCTATTTAAGCTTACAGAATTAGAACTTATTAAAGACAAAACACACATTTTATAGAGTTGTGTGAATATCATTACAATTATAGATGAGATGAAAAACACATCGAGGTACTCAACATTTCTGAAGGAAAACACATTGAGGTACTCAACATTTTCTGAAGGAGCCCTGGTGGTGCAGTGATGAAGTGTTCTACTACTAGCCCAAAGGGTGATGGTTCAAAACTGTCAGCTGCTCTCAAGCAGAGAGATGAGGTAATCGGTTTTGCATAAAGATTTTAGCCTTGGAAATCCTGCGGCAGCAACTCTACTCTGCCCTACACGGTCTCTATGAGTCAGAACAGACTCAGAGCCAATTACTTTGGTTTTTGATTGCATGTGTTCTGAGCAAAATTTCATTAGAGTCCTATTCCCTGCATATATTATATTGCAGCTCAATAAATATTGTCAACAAATGCTAACTATAAAATTATAGCCAAAATAATAGCAATCTTTCTAGTATTTTTTATCTGTATCCTCAAGCAAAACTTGATTCAGATCAATAGGAGAGATTTAAATAATTCATCCATTGAAGTCTATTGTGGGAATAAAAATGGATTTATAGTCACAAAATGATGATTCTAATTCTACCTTTATCTTGAATGAGTGCATCTGGAGTAGCTATTAAGCTTCTATGACTATAAACTGAGGAGAACAAAATCTTTTCTATTTACATATTAGAGTTATGAATCATAGGTACATGAGATTGAACAATTTGCTTGATACTGACATCTCAGTGATTGGTTTTCTTTCAACATGAACTTATAACATATAATGTGTTCGCAATAATATGATAAGATGCCCTCATAGTTTATAAATGAGATTATCACTGGGGATCTAAGAAAAAGCTATAGTGTGATCTAAATTTTCTTGAGTACTCGTATTTCTCTATCTATCCATTTAAGGTAGTGTGGCCCTGAACTATTCTGAGTTTCATCTTGAGTCCTGAAATCTTGTTCCATCTCATTCCCTGGCTATGTGATCAACCTTGCAGGACCTTGTTTCACCTATCAATTCTGTAGACCATGCCAAATAATAACCAATTTTGCTAACAATTGATGAATTTGACATATTCTCAAACCTCTATGAAGATGTATGATTTATTTTTAAATTAAAATATTGGCTTCCATAAAATTGCCTCTGAAATTTATTTAACAGTTGAAATTCTTAAACAATCTTTTGTCCTCACACCACAATCTAAGTTACATAACATCAGAAAAAACATGCATTACCAAATTACATTACATGGATGTTTGCTAAGTTTGGCTAAATCTCAGGCTCAGAATAATATTTGCTTACAAATTTAATTGAAATTAATATCACCAAAGAAGACATTTAACAAATACGACAAAATGCTTTCTATAGAAGTCTGGTTTTCACATAAAAAAATTAATACGAATTGAAAATGTGCCTAACATCAGCTAAGCAGACACAAAAGCACTAGGGAAATTCTTTTGTAAAAATTAATTTCTTAGCACATTTTAAAGCTTAGGGATCACCTCAGAGTACATGTTTGAAAGGTATCAACACATTCTGATACAAGGGTTCATATTTTGTGTTAATATATTATAATGCTAAATAGCTTTGCCATTATTTGATGTAATATGCTGTCTGAAGAAGCTCCAAAATTGATTAAAATAAAGCTTAATTTTTTTTAAGTTTGTGGATGAATTACATTAAGTATCTATGTGGGTGTATGTAGGCATATGCATAGATATATTTGGTATACTATTTGATTATTTCAAAAATTTTGCTTTTGTTATGCCACTGGATATCCCATAGGAACTGGTTTCATAGAACTGGAAAATTAATGAATTAATGCAGTTTCTGAAGTTTTGAACAGTTATGCTAAAATCAGCAATTGGCAGAATTTGGCTCAATTTTTTTTTCTGAATAAAAGAAGCATTAAAAGACAGACAAATGACCTTACCTATGCAGATTGTTCCATCATTAGTTGTAAACCTGTCTTGGTTGCTGCTGGACTTATAACCAGGTGCACACATGCAGTAGTAGCTGCCCTCTGTGTTGGTGCAGTTAGCATTTTCTCCACAGGGATGGGATGAATTTTCACACTCGTTATCATCTGTGGATATATGATTTTAAAACACTTTTAAAACATCTGTATTTGGGATGAATTCATAGCATGTTCTAACAGTAACTGAAAGATTTTACATTTAAGTGATTTAAAGCAGTCTAATGTATATTTCTAAGTAGAGGTAATGTTGGAGTCCATTTTTATTCTTATCTATAATGTGAAAACTTGTTCTCAGTTACAAATATGAATAGAATTTATAAATTCAAAATTACTAATTATACCTCTTGATTCCTTATTACAGCATTCTCCGGAAGTTTACATTTAGTTTAATTGTAACATTGGCATTATATTTTTGATTTGTAACATTCATTATCATCAATCATGAGCATATGACAAATTATAAATGAGAGAATAAGAAATTATAGCACGCAAGGCTCTGTTTGTGTCCTTTAATTCCTCATTTGTTCCCCAGAAGAAGAGGATGAAGCCCAGGCTGCTGGCTGCACAGGAGGGAGAGCGCAGGGTACTTGTGAAAAGAGTTGCCTTCTTGGGAGCACTCTGGCACTTTCACCGCAGGGCTGGGTTCAATTTGTAGACTCCGTACTTTAAGGCTACTAGAAGTCAGAACCAACTCTATGGCCAGTTACCTTTTAGTGCATTTTGATTCATAGAGGCTGCACAGGACAGAGCAGGACCGTCACTTTGTGTTCCTGGGTTTGTTAAACTTTCCCGAAGCAGGCGGTCTCATCTATACTAGATGGTATAAAATCAGGAAAGGTGCGTGACAGGTTTGTATCCTCCCATCATAATTATTCAGTGTGTATGCTGAGCAAATAATACCAGAAGTGGATTATATGGAGAAGGATGTGGTAACATGATTGGAAGAAGGCTTATTAACAACCTGTGATATGTCAATGACATATGTCAATGACACAACCTTGCTTGCTGAAAGTGAGGAGGGCTTGAAACACTTGCTGTTAAAGATCAAGGATTTCAGTCTTCAGTATGGATTGTAACTCAATGTAAAAATTACCGAAATCCTCACACCTGAACCTGAAGGTAACTTCATGATAAATGTAGAAAACTAAAATTGCCAAGGATTTTGACCAGTGGTGGTTCCATAATTAATGCTCATGGAAGCAATAGTCAGGGATCATAAGAAAGGTTGCGTGAAGTCATCTGCTCCACAAGACCTCTTTTGAGTGTTGAAAAGCAAGGATGCTACTTTGAGGACTAAGTTGTGCTTGACCCAAGCCCTAGTATTTTCAATGGTTTGATATGAATATGAAAATTGGATATTGATGAGAGTTGTACAAGTCCCCAATAAAATGATTTAATTATTAAAAAATTGGATATTGAATAAGGACGACCAAAGAATAATCGATGCATATAAATGGTGGTACTGGAGAAGAATATTAAAAGTACCATGAACTGTTTAAAGGACAATTTTAAGTGTCTTTCAACAAATAGGGCCAGAGTACTCCCTAGAAGTAAGGATGGTGAGACGTTATCTTAAATACTTTAGACTGATAGTCAGGAGAGACTAGCTCATGCATAAGGACACCAAGCTAGGTGCAGTGAAAAAGCAGAAGGCTGGCGATGAAATGCGTGGCACAGAGGCTGAAGTGATGGGCTCAGCATAGGGACAATGGTGACCACGGCACGACTGGGCAGGGTTCCTTCTGCTGTGCACGGGTCACTACGGGTCTAAAATTGCCTCGACGTCACCTAACCACCACAACCACATATGCATGGTGTTACAGAGATTAACAACAGCAGAAGTATGTCCTGGCCTTTTCCTTCATACTGCTAGACCACATTTTATCAGAGAAGCCATTGGTACATAAATCTGTTAAGATCAAGAAGCAGGTTTACAGTATCTGTCAAATAGCAAGAAAGAATGGGCTTCTACTCCAGTAAAGAGGTAACTGTCTTGGAAACTCTTAGGAGCAGTTCTACCTTGTCCTGCAGAGTCGATATGAGAAGGCATCTACTTGATGGTGGTGAGTTTGAGTCAAATAAATTTATAAACTGGAAAAAAATGCTTTCAAAGGGATCATCATGGAGAAGGGATGAAGAATATTAAAAATTAAAAATCATGATTTCAGAAGTGGTTGGATGTTTGAACAAATTGGGCAATCTAGAATAGATAAGTAATAAGAACACTTGCTAAAGAACTGCAAATTGCTGGACAAAGGTGCTGGTGTAGGTGATTTAAGCATCTTTAAAGGTAAATAAAAGTCTAATTATGGCAGCCAGAGAAAAATCTTACAGGCATAGTTACTATAAAACCAAGATAAATTTGAAAAAATCTTTAATTTCTATTATTCATTTATTCAAACAGGACTTACTTTGTTTTTAAAAATATTTAGTTGCATGGGATGCAGACATTTATTTAATTTGTCCAACAGTTAAACACATATAGTTATAACTAAGAGGTAAATATTTTCTGACTTTTATAAATATTAATTTTTCTAAGTTTTACAACAGTTCTATGTGGTAGGTAGAATTGTTGCCGTTGTTTAATGTATGAGGAGGATAAAGCAGAGGATAGTAAACAACTTGTAAAGCTTTTTATGTCTAATGCCAAAAAAACAACACCCCAAGTAGGTGGACTACAAAGTCCATGCTTTCCACTGCTGTTTCCTGTGCCCCTGGAAGAGGATTTGAATAAATAGAAATGTGTCATACGTATACATCTGAGGAGCCATGGATTGATTTGGAGCGAAGGAAGGGAATCTAGGCAATGATTTCTGTAGGAAAATGTAAACTTTAGTTGCATTCTATGTTTAATAAAAGTATTCTTTTCTTGTACTTTTTTTTAACCATTAGAAAGTGTTTAACTTATTGAAGCCCTCGACAAGCTGGGCCGGCACAGTGGCTGCAGCAATGAGCTCCAACCGAAGACAAGTCATGATGCTGGGCGAGACCCGATGGCATTCATTCTGCTGGACACAGACAGGGTTACTGAGGAGGAACTGACTCGAAGACACCCAACAGCAAGGAGAAAGAAGTGCTGGCAGTGCAGTTGGATAGCCCACCAGGAACCTGGGGAGAAAGATGAGGCCCTACGATTCACAGGCTCTGCAACACCACACAGAGGCCTGGGAGCTGCCATAGACTAGACTGCCGTGGTCCTCTGGACAGCAGCTAGCATTGCGTGGACACCTCAAGGGAAATCACGAGAGATCCCTTTGTTTCTGACTTAACTAGTATGGAAAAGTTGAGTAAGACTAGGAAGTCCTATCTTTAAAATACTAATCTTGTATAATTCTACTCCAAAATTACTTTTAATAATTCATTTATTGCTTTGACTTATTATACTACATGCAGTACCAATTCCTATAAATATGTGCCCCCCAAATGGCTCATCACTATAAAATTATTTTCTGCCTAGGTTATATACCAACTGATAGACACTTCTTCAGTGATTCAGGAACCCAATTTTTGTTCCATCTCCAGACTTCGGGATCACATAGAGCAGCAGTTTTCAACCTGGAGGTTGCGACCCTTTTTGAAGTCGAACAAACCTTTCACAGGGGTCTCCTAAGACCATATTTCCGATGGTCTTAGGAACCGAGACACAGCTCCTCCCCGTCTCCAGGTGGGTCCAACCAGATACCCCACAAATGGGGTCACCACAACATGAGGGACTGTGTTACAGGGTTGAGGCCTTAGGACGGTTGAGATCCACTTACATAGAGCCTTCATTTTCTCTGTCCAGCCAAGCAGGGTGGCCATGCCGGGGAATGAGCTACAATCACTGTCACCCAAAAACTGTTCATCAGAATTCGTTAAGAGATTCATACCACCGAATTGTTAGGGAAAGTCCCTTGGTGGTACAAACGGTTAATACGTGTGGTTGCTAATTGGGAGGGTGGGCATTCAAGTTCATTCATAAGTGACTGACAATCTACATCCGAAAACCGTCATTGCAAACCACGTAGAGCATCCATAGCTCAGTTCTGATGTACACGGGACTGCCATGATTGGGATTGACTGGGTCTGCACGGCATCTGGCAAAACTTGCGAGGAAGCTGGTAACTACTACTAATTTGTCTGTTTCCCCAGGAAGAAGGGCACTAGAGTCTCTGCAGCCTCTGCTATCCTTACCTATCGCACAGCAGAGCACAAGCTATTATTGTTTCAAATACAGTGCTGACCCCTTTCAAGTCAGTTCTGACTCCTAGTGACTCCACATCGTACGACCAAGCGTAAATCTCATTGCAGCAGACAATGGCATCTTTGTCCCAATGAGTGGCTGCTGGAAATTCAACTGCTGACTTTCCAATTAACCTTTTCAATGCTTAACTCACAGAGCCAATGGGCTCCTGAAAATAATGGTAAACAAGAAAGAGCTTCATTAAAATTTATCTCTACAAAGAAAAACCATCTTGATTATTAACAATAGCTGAGAAAAGCAAACTCACTGCTATTGAGTCGATCCCATCCCTTAACAATTCGGTACAACAGGGTGGAACTGCCCCTATTGTTTTCTGACACAACTCTTTTGGGAATAGACAACCTTGTTCTGCTCCCACTCACCTTGCAGTTAGCAGCCCAACATGTAGCCACTATGTCACCAGGGTGTACATTTATGAGCACTAACAAAGGAATGTAACATTACATTTGATACATTATTAGAATTTTTTAAATTAATAAGTGCTATTTGGGTTTAGTATATGCATTAATGTTTTCTACTTCACCCTAGGCCTACCATTTATTTTGTTTTTTCATGTATTATTATTATTATCATTATCATCACTATAATTAATTTGTATGTGTCATAGGAACCCTTTTTGGCACTGAAGATAATGCTTGGCAGGTAACACAGAGGTTGATGGTTCAAGTCCACCAGCCTCTCCACAGTAGAACGATGTGGTGCTAGGCTTCCGTAATGATTATAGGCTAAGAAACCCTTTGGGGTGGTCCCCTGTCCTATTGGATCACTATCAGTCGGAACGGACTCTATGGAAATGAGCTTTGAGTAATCCATATACACACAGTATATATACATATACATATATAATTTTCCTTTTCTATTCATTTTGATATTGTGCTTGCTGGGTCTCTGTTAGAGGATAAAATAACTACCACAGCAGACGCTCTGCCTTCCAGAATCTGAGTGTGTTGCCAGTAGGACAGAGATGTAAGCAAAGACGGGAAGTGAGGTGCCAGGATAGGGAGATTGACGATACCGAAATGATGGATTCAGTCATTTCAGTTTGTTTGGAAAAGAAGTCAAGAAAGATTCCATTGAGTCTTGAAAAATGAAGTTTTCCTGAATCATGTTCTTATATATCCTTTAGATATGATTTCATATACCATGGAATGATGAAAAGATGGCAATAATGTAGTTGACTCCCTTCTACCTCTTATTTGACTGCAGAGTGCTTTCCTCACTTGGGCCTTCCAGAAGAACCCCTCCTAAGACATGAGTGACAAGGCTGAGATTATTAGAACACAATTATTGCCATTAAGGGCTCCCATGAATCAGTGAAGCACTTCATTTTCCTCATCTGACAGGTAGCTTAATCCTCACATAAACCGCATGAGGCAGACATTATGCCCACTTTACAAATGAGAAACCGGAAGCATAAAAAGTTACAGTACCATGCTCAAAGGCACCCAGCTAATATGGGGTTCAGTATGAATCAAGCCCAGGGCAATCTGAATGTCAAAGCAATCTCATTTTTCTTAAATACTACATTATAAAAGGACTTGATAGTAGTAATAACTATTGAGTGTTTATTATATGCTAGTCCCTGTGAAATGGAAAATTCCTATAAACTGGAAAGTGCATAGTGCCTACCTCGGAAGGTTGTTAAGAGAATTAAAAGAATTGAGGTTAAAAAATAAAACAAAAAGTGAGGAGTGGTAACACATGAAATGAAAGAACTGTATGTCTCGTATCCTTCTGATTTTAAAAAATGCTATTGAAGCAGCCATCTTTATCTAGGTGTAACCGATGCTTAAAATCCTTCAATAGTTAAGTGCCCTTTAGCATATAATATAAAGCCCTTTATAAACAATTCAAATGTATTACTTTTCTATGAGCAAATGAACTTCCAAAGTGTGGAAACGGGCTTCAAGCATGCATCTGTACATATATATGATAGTACGAAGATACGTGTGAGCATCTCTAACTGATGATCTGAGCATGCAATTAGTAGAGTCAGGATACAGCCATATCAATTAGAGGAAGTGATCAATATTAATTCCACATAATTTAATTATTTTTAATTCCAATAATTTAATGCTGCCATTTTTTAATTCTTTGCAATAATACAGAAAAGGAATGAAAACAGAGATCATTTGGAATACTATCACACAGAGAAACCGCTCATCCTTTGATTCACCTCCTTTCTAAAGATAAGATGCACCATAATGATGTTTGCATAGGACTTTATACAATACCTATTTATTAGCAGTGTTTCATGAACATTATGCTATTAAAAATACCCGAAACATCACTAAAATGACAGACAGACATGATCATTGCATAATATGGATATAATTTAAATTATTTGTAAAAGACCTCTAGAAATAGTCCCCCTAATATTTAAAGTCGAGCTTTCCATGAGATTCAAAATGTGATAGATTTTGTCTTGTTTGAAAGTTTGTTTCTATTACTAAGATTTCCATAAGTGGCTTAAAATAAGATCTGTATCCTGGTGAGACGTAGAAGCCCTGGTATTGCTCTTGTTGAAGGTGAGGCTCTCACAGAGATTTACAAGCCTTGAAACCTGATACAGACTCACAGTGAGTAGGAATCGACCTAATGGCAGTGAGCTTGACTGGTTCCCTTGTGAAACTAGGTGGATTTTGAGCTAGTGTCCACCGCAGGCTTCTTCTTAAGACAATGAAGCCAGACAGCAGCACTGCAGATGCTTCCTCCCAGTCAAAAGTCCAACCCCAAACTCATGGCCATTGGGTGGATGCTGACTCCCAGAACTCTGTAGGACAGGTAGAACTGCCCCTGTGGGTTTCTGAGTCTGTAGGTCCTTATAGGAGTAGAGAGTCTTTATCTTTCTTTTGTGGAACAGCAGGTGATTTCCAACCGATGACCTGCATTTAGCAGCCTAAGCCCACCAAGGTTCTAAGGAAGAGCATTTTCTTTATGATCTAGAGAGAGATCTACCGGGCCTCCCACTTAAGACTTTTTCATGTTGTGACACTAGGGACTTTACTACCTTTCTTTAAGTACCTCTCTGCAAGTTTGAGCTATAATATCTATTTTGTTCCATTGAAGGTTCTAATCCCTAGCAGGTGACTTGATTTGAGTAAACAGAATGAAGTATAAGATGTGGCTTCCCTAGAAACCAACAACCTGGAAACAAAAAGGGACAAGGTAAATCTTGAGACTTTGCTAATAACTCAGAATGGAAAAAGCAAAAGTTGAGCTCACAAAAGCATTGTATAGGTCGGGCAGATGTGGTAGTTACATAATCTGGTGTCAATTTTGGACTTGAGAGGATGAAGTGTAAAGGGGTGGGGTCCAGTCTGTTAATAGGGTCATAGCCAATAAGGACTCTGCGTGGGCATGGCCTTCTCCTGAGGATTCAGAGAACTTTGGATTTCTTCCTTGGAGGCAGGAGACACTCTGACTCCCTCTTGACTCACTCCCTGTGAGACATTTCCAATAAGAACCCACATGGACCTATCCTAATGCAGCCCTGGGAGCTGGAGAAGCCACGTGGAGACCCCTGCCAGTGCGAAGATGCTTATAATGCCAGTGGATCCACAAGACTTCTCACCCACTGGCCTGCGATCTTCCTGCATTTGGCATCATGGCATGTGTTTCATGAGTCTGAAGAGGACTTTATAGATTATTATTGGACATATGGGCTAATATCGGACTTATGGATTGATCTGGAGTGGGCTGGGATGTTTTCTCAATATTCAACTGCTCTTGTATACAAACCTCTTTCTTCTACACATATGAGGGTCTACCTGGTTTGTAGTCTAACACAGCAAACTTAAACATTTGACCCACCTGGTGTCAAACTGGAGGATATGGTGTGGCTGATCATACTACAAACTACATACTAGACCTAAATATTTCATTTTTTTAATGTAAATATGGTATACTTAAAAGAGTTTCTTCAAATATGGTGTTTGGTCAGCTGCGCCTAAGTAACCATATATGGAATTTGAAAGAATTGAGTAAAGATGCTAAAGTTAAGGCAAGAGAACAAGAGAAATGATGAACGGCCTTATATAAAATGGCTAAAACTTAATGCTTGATTAACATTTGAATCGACTTGATGATGGCAGATTTTAAGGTTCTCAATTCTGTATAATTGTATATATGTATAGAATAAGATTCTGTATATTTATATCTATATATGGCTGTGTATATGGTCTATGCATGCACATATTAGAAATTAGGCACCAACAAAAACCAAACTCATTGCCATTGAGTTGATGCTGACCCACAGCAACCAATAGGGCAAGTAACACTGTTCCTTCGAGATTACAATGCTGTAGCTGAGTATGAAGGTAGAACGCGCCGTCTTTGCCCCGAGTAGCAGCCGGGGGTTTCAAACTGCTGGCTTTGTAGATCGTAGCCCACTGTACCACATAGACTCCTGCAAAATCAAACTAGTTCCTTAAAAATATCTGAAAGTAGCTGTCTAACGGAATACAAGTACTTAATTCAAGTTAAAGAACACATTTCCACCCATATTGGGTTTGATTAAATCATTCCGTTACTCAAATATTTATGGAGATTCCAAGTTCCCAAATGTGAACACATCGACACTGGGTAATAAGTGAAAATTAATCATAAAGTCGAGCTCCATGCCCTGCGGTCAGAGTTCACATTCTAAATGCAAGTTAACACAGAAGCATAAAATTGAGTTTTTTATTAAAATAAAAGTTTTCATTTTTATCTTTAAATTTGATGGTCTCTTCAGCATACTGGGAGAAGTCTATAATAACTTTGGACAAAATTGTGCTCTCAGATCAGTTATTGGTAATATGGAGAACGAAGAGAGTTGTATCCCTGGTGGGCTAGGAGTGCAGAAACGATATGCAAACATAGGGACTCACTAGATAGGAGGTATTGGCCACCGAGTCCAAGAAAATGAACCACTTTATATTACCTGTATTTCTAAAAATAAATTAGCATACCCATATGCTATATGATTTATGAAACATTTTACTAGGCTTGCTGATACATTAAAAAACTGTGTAAACAAAGGGTGCTGATGGAATTTTATATCTTGTTTTACTACATAGTACTGAGAGCTTCTTAGTTTCTTATCAAGAATTTGGAAATTAACAAAAAACATTTCTTTTTCTGTCTTCTAATCTTTTGTATTTGAAATCCAATATGGAAGAATTCCCTAATGATACTATTGAAATATTTTTCTGTAAGATACCACTTATCTGAAAGTAGCTTCCTATCTGCCCTCAAGATAGTAGAAATAGTCAAGAAATTATCTTTGTGAAGTAATATATAAATATGAATTATTTAGATAGCCTTAAATTTTCCACTGTCCAGTTTTATTGTAATTAATCTTCAAGGAGAAAGTTGCTTTGAATGTGTGCACATAATACAAAAAAGGAAAAGTGCACTTCTGTTTTGCTCAAAGTTAATTTCTATTGTTAAAATAGCCTTTCCACTGTTATGATCCACTTTGTTACTCTATTCTTAGGCCTTTTGGAGTAGTTATAAAATGCATATTTCAATTATGGTTCCCCTTGAAATTTTCATTGTACTCTAGTTACTTTAGGTATACATTTTACAAGTAATTAAAACGTCTTTAAAGAAAGAAATTTTAGCATTATTTCATAATTAGAAAATCTACTAATTTCTAAAATAGTATGACAAAGTCTCATTTCTAACATAGTGTGACAAAGAAAAAGGCTCTGATATCAAGTGATCGATGGCTTCTGGAAAAGATGGGAAATTCCTCAAGTTACTGGAAAGTAGATATAAACATTACCCACCCTTGGGTGGGTTATGACCTGTTCCCCCATCCACATCTCTTTTTAGTCTCCCTTCTTTTCCCTCCGTTTTAGTTGGCTGCCATATGTATTTCTGGATTGGGTTTGACCCCAACTGTCTTCTTCAGTTTTATTTCATATCCATCTCCCACAGATGTGTGAGGTAAGTGAAAGCACCGTGTCTTGGGTCAGTAGATTTTACTCCTCGGTGCCAAGCTGCGCCTCCTTACTATAAAGTCACCTTGTGGAATCGATTTACCCACTGCAATCCTTGGTTTGATTTTTTTCACTTCTGCTTCTTTGAGCATTGATGGTGGATCCAAGCAAGAAGAAACTCTTGACAACATTGACTGCCCCTTCTCCCCTGCCCCCCCATTTATCATGTTGAGGTTTAGAGCACCAGTTTAAGGACTTGTATTTTGTTTACATTGAGTTGCAGTTGAAGTCCATAATAGAAGCTGTAGTGCTAGCTCTTCATCAGAAAGTTCTTAAAAGTGCTCCTTGCTTCCAGCAAGCTAGGTGGTGTCAACTGCATACGAAAAGTTGTTGATAAGTTTTCCTCTGATCCTGATGTTGTATTCTTCAGCTAGGCCAACTTCTCAGATTATTTGCTCAGTGTGCTGAAAGGTGACAGGCCTGGTGCCCACCTTTATTTATTTTGACCAGGCAGTGTTCCCTTCCAATAACTGATTCTCGATCCAGGTACAAGTTTCCCAGGGAACACAAGTAAGTGTTCTGGACTTCTCGTTCTTCTCAAGGCATCTATTGTTTGTTATGGAGAATCCATAGTCGAGTACCTTTGCATAGTGGAAAATCACAAGTAGACAACTTTCTGATATTCTCTTTTTTTCAACCAGGATCCATTTGACATTAGCAATGATATCCCTCATTTCAAGTCCTCTTCTGAATTGACTTTCAATATCTAGCATCTCCATTTCGATACACTGCTGCAATTGTTTCTGAGTTATTTTCAGCAAAAATTTACTGGTATGTGATATCAATGATTTTGTTTAATAATTTCCACATTTTAATATAAAGGATTAAAAGAACTAAAGCTGAAAAAAAATTAGGAATGCCTTCAAGGAGCTGAATTGGCAGCATGACTGCGACCTGGGGTTCAAGCACAGGAACAATTCTGAGGATGTATGCCGCCCAGCTCATATTTCTTTCTGTTGGACAGAAGGTCACTAGGGCTCAGAACTGACTCCATGGCAGCAAACAACAACAGAGAAAGAGTACCAGTAGGGTCAAGGAGAAATGGAAATGAGATATATTTCAGCAATGTTTAGTTTTTAAAAATTAGTGATTCGGGGATAAAATTTATAGATTGGGGAAATTTATTGATTCTTTTTTATGTTTGATTTTTTCATAATGTGATTTTAAAATGACAGATGCGTGAATATAATTGGATGTGAGTTTGGAGTTGTGAGAGCCAACAGGCTCACTTGGGTTCTGATTTGGATAGATGTACTTGGCGTATTAGTTGATTCTTTATCAGGACAACGAGCAGCAAATGAGAAGGTTCTATCTATCCATAGTAACAATTCTGAGTTCACTTTGACCATTAAATGATTGTGATGCCCTTATAATATTCAGCTGAAGATGTCTACCCAATTATATAAGTTGTGTAACTAAACACGGTGGAATAATCATGAGAAATTTTAAAAATCTCTTCTGTTCTAGATTAGGTCAGAAATAAAAGCATCGCATTTCGTAGACTCCAGGGCAAACGGTAGGGACTTCATTTGTCTCAGAGTAGACCCACTCTCCTGATACCATGTACTTCCACTTCAGTTAAAATGAACTTGACTGTGAACTTCGATGTATGTTTTGTACTTTAATTTTTCTCTTCATATGTTTTTTTGGGGGATGGGGTAGAGTGGGGTGGGGGTTATGTCTGTACCAACTGAGTGATAAAGTACAGAAAACAGAGTTCGGGGCATAAAGCTAGCAGAAAAATGTCCAGGAAACTCTGTGAAATAGTTAAGCTTTTCTTCGAAGGTTATTCTCAGCATTAATTGGCCAAAATATGTTGGAGTTTCACGTAAATCAGCCCAGAATACCACATGGAAACTTAGAATATTAATCAGAACTCAAATTAACTGCTATACCCACTGTCAATACATTTTTGGGTAACTTCTTCCTATGGTTTGTGGTGGATTACTCAACTTCGTTATCTTAGGTTTATATCAGCAACTAGGTCAGCATGATTTACACTAAGAATCTAAAAGAAGAGTCACTCTGATAGATGATTCATCTTAGCACTCTGCTAGATGATTCATTTTATTGTTACAATAAATGTTACAACAGTGCAACAATAGTGCAAAGATTGAAGTATTTCTCTTTTACTGATGAGGAAGTAAAAACTCAAGACAGATGACATCTTCATAGCTTAGGGAGAGAATCTAGTGTACGGAATTTTATATTTAAGATGGTCTGGTAGCAAATGCCAAGTCAATCCTTTGTTGTAGGACAAAATAAGCCATATATTGAAGCGGACATCTAACTCTCCAAATTCAACATTATAATGGCATCTTAACATATGGTTATATTTATTATCTATATAGAAAATGTAACAGGATCTAGGTGACATTGGCCTTATAGAGCTGACCAAGGCTTCAGTTTGCATCCTGGTTTTCAATCCATTGACTCCAGAAGGAGGAGATGATAATTAAAAGGAAACATATTCCTTTCGTTCCCCAGCACATAAGCTATTACTGGCCGAGCTGCATTCAATAACAGCAGCCTGAAACCCTGGGAGCTTGAACCGCGGGATCCCTCTTGCGCACATTCTCCTTCTGGACGCGACGGTCTGTCCTGCTCTGTAAATGTGGCCGCTAAGACGACTCTGCCGTATGTGTTTCCTTGGGAAGCAGGCAGGTCCTCTCTGTCAAAGGTGAAGCAACAAGGAAACGATGCTTTCCTGTCTTTCTTCTTATTTCTCTCCAAGCCCGCCTGCTGAGCTTATTTGTTTTCGGTAGCACACGCGATTTTCTTCCCACACCTAGAAGTCTAATGAATTTAGAACAACCACCATCATTAGCCTCCTGGATTACAGATGTTCCGCGATGTGCGTTTTTCTTGTGAACACCAAGGTGAGCACACAGGTAGGGAGGGAAGTGGGAGAGGAAGCTCAGCAGACGGGAAAGCAACAGCGGAGATCTGCAATGAGACGTGGACGCGCGCAGTCAGTCAAGGAAAGTAATGGAGTTATTGTTTCCACGCGGGCACTGATGTCATTACCAGCCTGTGTCTAAGGGAAGAAATGGAATTGTATCTTTCTTCCCCTCTGGGAATTTCTTCAAGTGCAGAGCCAGATTATGAATATGACACACATAGAAAACCATCCCTCCACAAGCACATGCTCACATATACTGAATTATTGATTTTTTAAAAGACGAAGAAAATAAACTCAATATTGTAGATAAAGGTCTGACTTTTTGTTGTTGATCATAAAACATGAAGGTATTAATTCATGTTTCCCATGACCTTGCAGTTAATATTCTAATTTATTTAAGACATTGGTCAGCTACCTGAAAGGCTAGATACTATTATCTGAAAGGTAACAGAATAAAGCCCTTTAATGGGAGTGTACTCCTATTGTTCAGTTTCTGGTGCGCAAGTGTGATCTTGAAGCTGTTCCAAGCAGTACCTATCAGGTCAACTAAAGGGATCTGTGTCTTTACATTATTTTGAAAATAATTCATAAAAATGTAATCTTATTAACTCTTTAAATCATAATCCATTTATTTCACTGTGAAACAAGAGGTAGGGTTATAATCACTCGCCCCAAATGAGCAACTCATAAAAATTAACTTTATCGATCTCCGGGAAAGCCGAGACTCCTGGCGTCTGGCCCTTTTAGACGCAAGGTAGCAGGCCCATGAGCAGGTAAGGGGGCGGGAGGGGCCTCCTCCTGGGAAGGAGGCAGCCCAGCTGAGCCTGGTGCTCACCTGGTAGGAGGCTCTAGGGTGTTTCCAGGCGAGCCGAGAAAAGCTTCCCAGGCTCAATTTGGGAACAGGACTTATTCTGGCAAACGGATCACTTCTAGGCATGATCAACTAGCTTGCCAGCCAGTGGTTGTGATCTCAACTTACTACCCTAAAACTTACAAGTTCCAGTCCATCCAGTAGCCCAGCAGGAAGAAAGCCCTGGTAATCAATCTGCTTCAATTAAGAAGCAGCCCGGCGCCCCCCCCCAAAAAAAATTAACTTTATCATCATTTATTGAATAGTCAGTCATTCATTCCCCGACTTCAAAGGTTGCTTTTCTCATATACGAGGGCCAGTTTTGTAGCTGGCCTAGTTTCTGAAGTACGCGTTCATCTCTGAAAGCACCTAGTCTTTGCTTCTTTTATCACAAAGATGACTTGTATCCTTTACCACCTTCTATTTTCTTCCTCCTTAGAATCGCCTCTGGCATTGGCCAATAGTATAGAGCATCACGGAAATAGCCTGCCATGTCATTACACACTAATTTGAGATCCCAACCATGAAATTTATTTTTCTTATACTTGGATATGCTAAAACATTATTAAAAGTCATACACATATCTAGGTCCGGGTAGCATTTTCCTTTTACTAACATAGAATCTCATCTTTTTTCCTGAATGCCTGATCTAGCACTGAGACATTCTGTGGTTTCCCTAGAATTTGATTTGAAGCACTGGCAGACATTTGTCCAGGGCAGGCAGGTGGCCCTTCCCTATGCCTATTCAAAACCAACCCCCCTGATAGCAAGCTGATTCTGACTCACCGCGACCTTATATACGGCCTGTGAGCCTCTAGATCTTTGTAGGAACATGTAGTCTCATCTTCCCCCCATGTAGATGCTGTTGGAGTTCAACTACTGGCCATATGGCTAGCAGTTCACTGCTTACCTCCCAGCACCACCAGGGACCCTCACCTAGCTTTGCACATTGTGTTATTTAATCCTAGTAAGTTGATTATATATATGCAATAAATGGCAACAAACTCATAATGCATTCTGCTGTCATCCACTAAGTTTATATTGACATAGGCTAATTAAAAAAAATAATATTTGTCTATTTCTTAGCCTTATTTTCCATCTAATTTTCCTCTAGTCTTCTATACTTTGGTACTAAATTAGTCTGTCCCATTATTTTTACAATCTATAACAGAATAGTATGGTCAATATGTATAAATTAAATTAGATATGAACAGTATAAGAAGTGAATCGAAAGGATCTTATTAAAATATTGTGTAGTGTTTAGAATAAAACAATGACAACCTGCAATCTATATCAAAGTGGAAATTCTGTACCATACGAAGACAGAAATATGAGTAGATATTGCACAAAATAAAAATAGAAATAACTAGTGGCCCTGTACATACATACTTATCTTTACAACTAATCAAAGAAACCAAAAATAGCAAATGAAAGACCAATTGGTGGCTATCAAATGGACATTCTATGTTTGAAAGCTTATACTTAGTACTGATGAATCCACTGGGTTCCTGCTAAAGAAGAGTAACAAAGACCCCGACTAAACCCATCTCTATAGAGTGGATGAAAACTTACAGGGGCCGGTGGGACAGAGTAGAACTCCCCCATAGGGTTTCCAAAGTTCTAAATGTTTATGCAAATCAACCATCTGATCCTCCATCCACAGGTGGGATCAAACCTGGTGGGTTCAAACCTGGTGGGTTTGAACTTCTAAGGCTTCATTTAGCAGCATAACTAACCTACAACGCCACCAAGGCAGGACATAATAGACATCATTTCTCCAGGGTAAGATTCTGGAATAGTGTCTTCTTTTTACTTTTCAAAAATTCCAGTTTTTTTTTTCAGTGATAGTTATATTCTATTTCTAGCACAAGGAAGAATGTTTAATGGAATTATCAAAAAGTTTCATATATTTTGTAAATTGCAGGGATAGACTAGTGACTGCATTCCTGCTCTGCTAACCATCTTTCTACTTATTCATACAATAGGATGCAATTTTGTCTTCTGTTCGGGGACCTCAATCATATTTATAAAAGGAGCCGCGGCAGCACAGTGAACTACATATTCTACTACTGCTCCAAAAGCTGATGGCTGAGCCCCCATAGAGATAACTTGGGAGAAAAATCTAACGATTTGCTTTCAGTCATGGGCTAGACAACCCTCCGGAGCCGTGGGGTCCATGGGGTCTCGGACAGCTGTGGGGTCTCTGAGGAAAAATGGACTCAGCAGCAATGGCTGTACATTAGTTTCGTCTTCTGGAACATTAGCCTGGCGCCATCTGGTTGGAGTTTTAGCCTATGAAAGGGTTCTAGTTCTTAGTAGAGTTACTTTAAACACACCACACACACACACACACACACGCACACACACACACACGATTTCCCTATTCATTGCTTACTGATTGGTTGAAATATCTCTGGTATTTCCTGAAAAAAGATGCTTATTTGGAGGCATATCCTCAAATGTAGCTATTCCCCTAAAATTAAAATGTTGCTAAGTTTTTTTAATTGGCACACCTTTTTAATTGCCTTCCTTTTAACCCAGGTTGATAGGCATTTATCCTCTAATTAGTAATTTATACTCTCTTTTACTCTCCTAACTATGAAAAGATGTTTCTTTTACTGGGAAAGCCTTTGTTTGACTTCTTACCATGGTGGCCTCACACAATTCTTGTGCTTTTATGATGGACGTTTTTCACTCTGCAGCATGAACCCTCTTCATCAGTGGCTCTCAACCTTCCTAAGGCCGCGACCCTTTCATACAGTTCCTCGGGTTTTGGTGATCCACCCCCAACCATAAAATTATTTTCATTGATACTTTATAAATGTAATTTTGCTAGTGTTATGAATCGGGTGACCACTGTGAAAGGGTCATTCTACCACAAAAGGGGTCGCGACCCACAGGGTAAGAACCGCTGATGTAGATCCATTCGTGTTAAGAATTGTTTCACAGATTACTCATTATTTTTCAGTACTTTATAGCATTCTTTTGTGTGTATGTACCAGTTGATTTATTCATTCTCCCACTGATGGGCCTTCAGGTTGTTGCAACTGTGACTAACACTACGATGTACATGATGTATCTATATCTATATCTATATCTATATCTATATCTATATCTATATCTATATCTAGATCTATATCTATATCTAGATCTAGATCTAGATCTAGATCTATATCTAGATCTATCTATATCTATATCTATATCTATATCTATATCTATATCTATATCTATATCTATATCTATATCTATATCTATATCTATATCTATATCTATATCTATATCTATATCTATATCTATATCTATATCTATATCTATATCTATATCTATATCTATATCTATATCTATATCTATATCTATATCTATATCTATATCTATATCTATATCTATATCTATATCTATATCTATATCTATATCTATATCTATATCTATATCTATATCTATATCTATATCTATATCTATATCTATCCATATCCATATCCATATCCATATCCATATCCATATCCATATCCATATCTATATCTATCTATCTATTCATGTCATGGATCTTATTTCTCTAGGATATATTCCAAGCAGTGGGACTGCTGACTCATAAAGTATTTCTCTTTTTAATTTTAGAGGAAATACCCTACTATTTTCCACACGGTTGTACTATGTTCCCCTCCTATCAGCAGTGCATCACCGTTCCAGTCTTTCCACATCTTCACCAGCATTGGTTGCTTTCTGTGTGGGGTGTGTGTGTTTGTTTTGGTTTGCCACCAATGTTAGGGTGAGATGATATCTCATTGTTATTTTGATATCCACATTTCTAGTGCCCAATGCCTGGTGAAGCAGAGGGACAGAGAGAGAGAGAGAGGTAGATCCTTAACGGGACTAATGGGCAGAGTGACTGTAACAATGGGCCGAGGCATAGGAACAAATGTGAGGCTGGCATAGGACTGCACAGTGTTTCCTTCTGGTGTGCAGATGGTCGATGGGACCTAATAACAGCAACAGCAACTAATGATCATTTGCTTTCCCCTCTAACTTTGTCAATCATCTTACTATCTTCTTTCGTGAAATTTCTGGTCATGTCTCCTGTCCAGTTTTCAGTTGGATTATTTTTGTTGTTGGGGTGTTGAGGCTTTCTATAAATTTTTAAATGATTCCCTTGTCCAATAGATCATTGCCAGAACTTTTCCCCAGGCCTAGTTTTGTTTTTGTTTTGGGTCTGCTGTGGCATGATTTTTCTAAAACCATTTAATGTTGCCAAATATCGTCAAAGATTTATTCTATATCCAAAAGCAGTTTATGACTTTATCTATGATTTATTGTAAATTTTATCTCCAAAGGTTAAAAATATTACTCACACCATAAAACATATACAAATTAAACATCTGTTAACCATTTGTCTTTGAAATACACCCTAGCTCTAACAATAAACATGTTTTTGTTTATTTTTCCCTTGAAACATTAGCGATAACCCTAGCGCCCTAATTGACTTATCTAGCACAATTTTCCTGCATCACAAATCATGCATCTATCAAGGCCAATTTTGAATCAAGGATTTAATTTCAATTTAACAATTGCCAACTGGGGTAATGTTTTCCACACTCTGCTTACAGTAGCCTACAGTAAAAAGCCTACCATCCATCTGCTAACCTGCCGTAATGCAGTGATTGAGTGTTGACATAATGATGGAAACTTTGTGAATAGTAGTTCATGTACTTGCAAGGTCATCCATGGCACACAGACTCCTGAAAGTTTCCATGAAGATCAAGTAGAAAGAAACGCGGAGCGATCTGCAGTATTTTTATGCATACAACATATGGTCATACTCTATTTTTGCAAACGGCACAATACCTTCATGCATTAGCCTCACATGCACACTGTAAACTTTATATTCACGTTATTTACGTGGTTGTGTTATTTGAAGATAATACCATACTTCCAAAAATTAGCCAATTGAAGTCTTTTGGATCACGACAGAAAATTATTCAACTTTCTTGTTTTGAACGCAACACTAACAGGAATCGACCAGTGGCTGTGAGCAATGTTTGTGGTGAAGTTTCGAGTCAGGGGTGGTGAGAAAGATTTCCTGAGAGGTGCATTTATACATTATTCCACCTGGGTGGGCAGGTGACTCAGGACTGTCCAACATTTCATTTTGTTGCCCACAAGGTCATCTTCAGTTGGAGTGAATAGTATCACTCTATATAGTAAGGGAACACACTGTACGTCTTTGCTTATAGAATTGAACACATAAATATTTATATCCTAGGTCTCAGTGAGCTGAAATGGACTGGTATAGGCCATTCTGAATCAGAAAATCATATGATTTACTACCCCGGGAATAACACAATCAAGGCAAATGGCATTGCATTCATTGTCAATCAATGACGTTTAAAAGTCAATCTTGAAGTACAAGGCTATCGTGATAGGATTATATGGATCCTCCTTCAAGGAAATCCAATCAATACAACCATTATTAAAATTTATGCAGCAACCATAATAGGTGGTGATGAAGACATTGAAGAATTCTAACAATGACTTCCATCAGCATTTGATCAAACATGCGATCGAGATGCATTGATCATTATTGACCCTTGTACTGCAAAAGTTGGAAAAAAGAGGAAGGAACAATAGTTGGAAAGTATGGCCTTGTCAATAGATATGAAGCTGGAGATCACACGATAGTACTTTTCAAGATCAATGAGTTGTTCATAGCAAATACCTTTTTCAAGAACACAAAAGACAACTATGCACATGGAACACACAGAAATCAAATCGATAACGTTTGTGGGAAGAGACGCTGGAGAAGGTCAATATCAGATATTATAAATGGGCCAGGGACTGTCAGAAGAACAGATAATCACTTGCACATATGTAAGTTCAGGTTAAAGCTGACAAAAATGAAAACAAATCCATGCGAGCCAAAATATGACCTGGAGTCTATTCCACCTGAATTTTTAGAATATCTCATAACAGATTTCATACAGTGAGCACTAAGGACCGAAGACCTGATGAGCTGTGAAAACATCAGCCCCATCATTCATGGAGAAAGCAAAATGTCATTAAAAGGAGAGAATTAAAAGTGGATGTCAAAAGAGTCTCTAAAACTTGAGCTCTTAATCACAGAGTACCTAGAGCAAATGTAAGCTGAACGGAAAATTTCAAAGAGCACCTTGAGAAGACAAGCCAAATATGCTCATGCAAAATGCAAAGACTCAGAAAACCGAAAGGAAAGAGCATGTTCAGGCTATCTGAAACTGAAGACCTCCAGGAAAAAAAACAAGCCTCGAGTTGTAATACTGAGGATTCTACAGAAATCTGCCATGAATCACATAAATCATCACTTGCGCCTACTTAGTGTGAGCTTCACAATTTATACACTGCCTTTTGTGGATGGCCTCTTATGTAACATCCTTTTCATTGGCACTAACCAGCATGTCTAACCTCAAGACGGAGCCCTGGCGGGGGTGGTTATCCATTGGGCTGGGTTCCACCAGGATCAGCAATTGGAAACCATCAAGAGTTACAGTATAGGTTACAACAGGGACGATTCTCCCGCTCTATAAAGCGTGAGTCAGTTTAGACTTGATGTCAGTGAGGTGTTTGTTTTAACCCTGTGACATGACACCGTCACACAGAGTGCAAAATGTAGTTGTTTGGTAAGTAGCATTGCAGGTCTGCGACACATTGATCCCAGCTGTGTCTGTGAGCGAAGATTGTGGATCCAAGCAAGAAAAAACTCCATGACAATTTTAACCTTTCTGTAGATATTCCCCAGTACTTTGATCAACATTTCCTTACATTTAATAAGTTACGTTTTGCCCCTTATCTAGTCTTCAAATAAGGCTGCCCTTCGGCTTCCTCATGGAGCCTTGTTGGCAGACAGGTTTTGCCCTGGCTGTCAACCTCAAAGTCGTCTATTCAAAACTACCTGCCAGGAAAGGAGTTACTCTGAGCAATTCAACCCTCTCCTAGGGTCACTGTGAATTGACATTGACTCGATGGCAGTCAGTTTGCTTTTTGGTGGGCTTCTGCATCTACCTTTTATCACGAGTCTAAATTCTAGATCATCATTGTACCAGTCCTGCCCTAGAACCAGCTTGAAGTGATTTTTATTCCTCCCTCTTCTTTGTGTAATTGATTCAAACAAACTCTGCATATTTAAAATCTCAGATTCATATATTTTCTTTACCTATAGATCATGACATTTCTTTTTAAATTACAGTAAAGTGTCATTTATAGCCTCTGCTACCAAGCTACACATAAGGAATGGCATTATTTCTAATTATTAATAGAAAAATATATATTAAAATAATATCAATAACTTCAATAATTATTTTATCATTTTGATGAGATTATATCAAATCTATAAATTTTCATTGTTATGCAGGGCACATGTTACATCTATCTATACCTTCATAAATATCATTAAATGATATATTTTGTTAATAAAAATGTAATACCTAACTACTTAAGATCAATGACCTAAGGCTTATCTTTTCTGAATAAACCTGGCATGTAAATCAATCATGTGGGTGAAATATTGTTTTCATGTCATATTATAGTACTATTAAATTATAATTAACATTATTATTTCACAGTTTATTGTTATACACTGGTGCATTCTATACAAATGCTTGATTTTCACTTATATAATTCACTAACAAAATAGTGAATTGACATTTGTATTTTTAGACTTGAGCAAATACCTGACACATTGTAATTGCACAATAAATGCTTGTTCATGCATCTGATTATCTCAAACACCCATTATTATCAAGTTGTTTAAAACTTGTTAGAAATATAAATCATGCTCATATTTCAAACTGTACAGAGACTGAGCTATCCAACGGGCCACTCAAACCCCTCACTTCTCTTATACCTCTGTGTGCTAGATGCCATCGAGCTGTGTCTGCCTTTCTGTGACCCCAGGCAGGACAGAGTAGAATTGTGCTCCATGTGGTTTTCAGGGGCAGATTTTTCATAGGTTGACTACCAGGCCTTTCTTCCAAGGCAACTCTGGGTAAACTGGAATCTCCAACTTTTCAAAGGCATCCAAGCAAAATAACCTCCTGCACCTCCCAGGGAGTACACGCCTTCATGTAGTTGTCTGCTTCCCCTTCCTGATGACAAAGTCTGGGCTCAGAAAGGAGATGGCGCCCAGTCAAGAGCATCCTCACGCCAGGTGACCCAGACTACTGTTCCTTCTCGTTCTATGTTCATTTAGGAAGAGCAATACCTCTCATTAGTTTGTATATTTAGGATATACCCTGTGTCTATCAAAAAATTCATCTTGCACTCCATAACTTTCACACTAGCAAGATTACCTATCACATTTGTTCATATTTTAAGACAAATCTGTCCTTATCCTACAGGATATAACAAAACTACTCACTTATCTATGTTTGGCAGCCAAAATCATCTGCTTTACATAATTCTTCAGTTAAATCAGATGAAAATAAATTTACACGTAAGGAAATTAAGGCCCTAAGAAATAATTAAAGCATGTAAAGAAACATTGTTTTATGGGGCATATAATCAACCTATGGACATTTCTGCAACTCCCGATAGAGTACATTGATTTAAAAATTGTTGCTTTTCAAAAAAGTGTAGGTAATTTATAGCTATTTAGTTGAAAATGATACCAAGTAATCAAATTTCTGGCTTCCAGCCCTAAGATAATTGCCTAAAGGGTCAGTTAGAAATTGTTTTCCTCCAACAGTTTTGTAGCCTTATACGAGTGGCCGAGCACACTGAGCTGTGTGAGGCTGATGTAGCTAATGGTACAGACCCTGGAAAAAGACATGATGCCTTATTTTCTGGACCAGTGAGCTGGCCCAATATGGGATGGTAAAACTGATTATATAACTTCAGATATGAATACTTAAGAGCACAGGAGACTGACTCAAAACTTTGTCCAACTTGAAAATGAATCTTCAAGATCAGGATGATCCTGATGTGACTGAAAACTGTACACTTCCTTATCACCCAAGTGCTTTAAAAAAAATTTTTTTGCTCAAAGTATGCCGTTACTGCATTTTTTCATGTTTAATAACAGCCTTTTATGACAAGCTACTGAAGTCTGAGAGGTATCTCATTTTTATTTCTGACACTATTTCTGATTAAAGTACAAAGCAAGAGAGGTCGCAACAATAACCTCAGAATTAAGTTGTTTACAGTGCTGTAGATGATGCCAGAGTATGTGAAGGCAGCATGGACAGTCCAGGCAGTTTGTGTTAGGCTGCGCTCCCACTATCTACTGAAAACGTTTCCATGTTTATTTGCCCCCAGTGCTACTGTTAGCAATGTCATTTCAAAACCTAATAAAATTCTTCCATTTATAGCCTTTCTTCCTAAAATGTCTCATCCATCAGAGTCAAACTGTACTCTCTGTCATGGGGTAAATGCAAATTGGCTTGCCAAAAAGAGCATCAACATGTCCTCCTCCCACCCTCCATTGGGCAAGGATGACAGCCCGGTATTAGCTGAGATAGAGTTAAGCTCATCAAATAAAATACTGTTTTCTGCTTCTATAATGGTTCTGATTGTGGAATCAGAGTTGTTTCTTCAATAACCCATCTAAAGATACCTTTCATTGCCGTTAGTTATTTCTAATGACTGTTGTGTGGACTTTCTGAAGATGGAAACTTCCAAATTCAAGATAAATGATATTCCAGTTATCTTGGAAGAGGAATGAAAATCAAAACATAACTCTGCTATATAGCCGTGTGTTTAAAAGTACATAGAAATTACATGGGGATGGAAATCTCAATTGTGGTTCTATTTATTAGCAGTTTTTATTCTTGGCAAGTCATTTGGTTAGTTTTGAGTTTCTATTTTCTTACTACAAAGTAGAGATTTTAATATGGCCCCTTGCTTAATTTCTGTAGGATTGTTTTCATCAATAAGAGAGACGCAAACCCTCTGCCATCAAGTGAATTCCAACATGACCCTACAGGGCTGAATAGCGCGGCCCTGCAGGGTTTCCCAAACAGTCATGTTCAAGAAAGCAAGATGCTACATCTTCCTCCCACAGATCAGGTGGTGATTTTGAACCACCAACCTCTTATTTCAGAACCCAGCGCTTTAACTATGTGCCCCAGAGCTAAATAAATATCACTAATTAAAGTTCAATATCTATACAGTTAAAGGATTACTGTAATTTAGTCTTTAAAAATAAAAAATCAGATATCTCATAACAGAAATTCATTTAATTCTTATAATTATGTAGTCTGGGATTCTAGTAAAATGCAAATACATATCTTGGGAGATTTCTTTTTATAGTTAAAATTGAATTTGATCCTTAAAATATTTTTTTCTTATTTTGGAAAAACTCAGTATTATTTGGAAAGAACTATAATATGCAAAATATTTTGTTAAAAGAATAACATATGAGTGAGAAGCTGATTATTCAATTTTAATAATATTACAGAGATGAATTTCTGGAGTACTTCCTGTTTGCATTGTTTACAACATGCAAACCTTGAAGGGTATCAGAAAAATAAATAGAACCAATTATTATGCTATCTTTTCATCATTTCTTGGTGTTATCCAAACAAAAGATCATTAAACTAAGGAAAAAATAAGAGCATTGACTTAAATTTAAACATATTAATTTTTGATAAGAAAAAGCATAATAGACAGCATTTAAACAATCTACTAAAATAGAATAAAATATTGGAAGTTCAAAGTGAAGTAAAAAATGTATTGCTAATAAAGTTTCAGTTTATACATGTGTAGTATATTCCAAACAAAACGTGTTTAAACAGATTTCTGTCATTGGTAGAAAAGTGCTGACCAGTTCAGTGATATCATTTTTCTTAATCTCAACATTTCTTAAATATTTTTTCAACCAAGAGTGGTTTCCAAGGGGATCTGCTGGATCAGATGAATCTGACAAATCTCCTGGATCAGATAAATCAAAAAAGACAAATCAGCTTACAAGGTTGTGCTGGTTGATTTGGGGGAGAATGCAAAAGTTTCAATTATGGCCCAAGCTATTGCCCCACCTCCATGTGAAAGCTGGACACGGAACGAGGATGACTGGAGAAGGTCAGGCGTCTTTGAATTAAGGTTTTAGAAAGAATATGGAAGGTGTCACGGATGGCCAGGAAGCCAAACAGGTCTCTCTCAGACAAAGGACACTTAGAAGTGTCCGTAGACATATGAGTGAAAACCTTCACCTGGAACACTTGGGACACGTTATCAGGGGAGATCCGTCCCTGGGAAGGACATCATGATTGGCCAACAAAGAGGAAGACCCCCAATCTGATACATTGGCAGTTGACTGCAACAATTGGCTCAAACATAACAATAATTATGGAGATGGTTTTCTTGTAAATATGGTAGCTTTAAGTCACAGCCAATTAATGGCACCAAATAACAAAACAAAGATCAGTTAATACAGCCATTACTCAAATTTACATACCAACCCTCCTTTTCCCCTTTTACTGCAAACACGGAGAACCAGTACAAAGCCAAGGTTGCACCTGAAGAACAGCTCTCAGAACGTGCAGTGTTCACAGCAGAACCCAATCCACAGCACCTAGAGACAGCGGTGCCCTTGCCCCAAGTCCTTTATTCCCACGGAGGCCTGGCCAGTGAAGTCCCGGGGTCAGCCAGTGGGTCAGAAACACCCCACAACAAAGGGGCGGGGGTGGTTGTGCCCACGTCTAGAGGGCTGAACTGTCGCCAGGTCAGTGGACGTCCCTGTAGACCATTGGAGTATTGATTTGAGTGTAGACACAATTGGAGCGATTTCCTTCAGAGTGAATTCTCATTTATAAATGAAGCTTCACAGTTACTCCTGTTTGGGAGCAGAAACCGGTGGGCACACAGCTGGCCTCCTGCAACAGCGCAGCTGTCCAAGGTTCTTCACATTCACAATCAGTGGGCGTCAGCTTTGGGAAGGGAGCAGGCGGCGACTGCTGCTGGAGCATCTGCGATGTGCTAGGCAATTTGCAGGTTTGACTTCAGATTCTGTCAGCAACCCTGGAGGGCGGGAAGCGTTAGTCCCATTTTATGGATAAGGAAGTAAAGGCCCAGAAAGGTTAGGGACGCCATCTTCAGTCCACACCAGGAAGTTGCTGACGCAGAATTTGGAGAGAGGACGGCCTTCGATTGCACTTGTACTGCTACCCAGTGCTTCCGAGGCTCCACACTGCTCAGCAGAGGCAGTCTCCGCACACACGAAGGCAGAGGGCCCCGGGTAACTGTTGCCCGGCGGAGGTGCCGAACGGACTGCAAGGAAAACGGGGCTTTCCCACAGCGCTTACCCTCGGAAGCTGTGCCGGGTGCTGGATTCTCACGGTGTTCATCAAGTGAGAGTGTGGATTAGAGCATTAGCAAACTCCCCTCCCGGGGGAAAAACCCCAACTTTCCACTCTAGCCCTTTGTAACAGGCAACACTAAGCAGGCACACATTGGCCGTTGGAAAAAATAACTAAGAACTAACCTGGGTACTAACCAGTCAAAGGCTCACTAAACAGATGGCAGACTCCTCCGATTCTCCTCGGAGAAAGGCCGAGGAGTCAGGGAAGGGATTCACATTATGACCCAGACAGAGGCACTTCAGGGCCTGCCCAGCTACCCAGCCTAGACTGTCAATAGCCGTCACATCACGGAACTTTCCAGATTTGACCATCAGTGACAGGAGGCTGTGCCCTCTGCAGAGGTGGTCTGCAGCTTTGCTGCTGTCAAGCCTGGTCCCCTCGACCAAGACACCCGTTAGTCTTAGTTCTAGGCTACCAGGCGGCCACTTCGGAGCTAGGAAGAGTCGAGTCGGGCAGAGTGGTGCTGGCTTGTTCCAGGGCATGGAGCAGCTGTGTTCAGGTGTTGGACGTCCAGACGTGCATCTGTTTGGCCTCCTGGTGCACGTGCCCTATGTCAGGTCTCTAGGTGAGGTCAGGGTAGATGCACATGTTGACCAGTTCCCGTAACTTTTCAGAGTAATGTTCTCCAGGGAGAGGGGGGTAGTCACATTGTTCGGTCTTCTGGCAGAGGGAGAAGAGATTCATTTTATCTCCGTAGAAGGGGCTTTGGAGGGCTGCCATCTCATACTGCCATCTCATACAGACCAGATGTTTGACTTGAAGTTGTAGCCGTTCTCATGGATCCTCTCTGGAGACATGTAGTATGGGGTTCCAACTGGAGGGCTCCCGGCTGCGCATCAGGACCTACAAGTAACACGTCCTCCGGCCGTGCCTTTTCCTGGGAGTAAGTCACTTTAAAGGTGCCCCGGTGACGTATGCAGTGGTTACAGGTGGGGCCGCTAACCACAGGTGGCCTGTTTGAAACTACCAGCTGTGCCAGGGCGAACGAGGGGGCTTTCTGTGCCTGTAAAGAGCCGCGACTTGAAAGCCCACTGGGCGGCTCCATCTTATCCTAGAGGGACGCTGTGCGTCGGCATCAAACCGATGGCCGCGAGTCTTGGTTTGGAAGTCACTTCAAGTCTCGGTTTGTAGGGAGCATGACGTACAGTGTGTGCGAGGATTTTCAAGACCAAAGAGGCGGCAAGGGCATCGCAGCTGGCAGCAGCCCTGGAAAACGTGTCCCGGCCCCCGAGGGAGACAGGACGCTGGGGAAGGGAGAGCGTGTACGCGAGAAGAGCCCACGGAGCGGCACGCGGGCCCCGAGGCCACGCCCCGGAAGGGCCCGTCAAAACAGTGGTTATTAATCTGTAGGTCATGACCCTTTTGGGGGTCCAACGACCCTTTCACAGGGGTCACCTAAGGCCATCAGAAAACACATATTTCTGATGGTCTTAGGAACTGAGACACTGCTCCTCTATCCGTCTCCAGGCGGTTCCGCCCACAGGCAGATATGCCCACCTGCGAGTACCCGGCGTGAAGAATGTTATCCATGCTACACCATGCTTCAAGACAAAATCTCATTTATTTGTCGTTAGAAATAAATATTTCACAATATATAATTACATATCCTATTGTGATTAACCACTATGCTTTAATTATGTTCAATTTAAACAGTGGAAAGGAATCCTGCATATCAGATATGAAGATGACGATTCACAACAGCAGCACAATGACAGTTAGTAAGTACCGACGAAAATAATGTTATGGTTGGGGGGTCACCACAACATGCGGAACTGTACTAAAGGGTATGGGCATTAGGAAGGTTGAGAACCACTGCTCTAAAGGCAATGAAGATAAATTGAAGAGTTCTACCAACTTCTTCAGTCTTAAATTGATCCAACACACAATCAATATTAGTCTTGATTAGAATGTAAAAAATTGGAAACAAAGAGAAAGGATAGGTAATTGGAAATACGGAGTTGGTGATGGAGACACAAGTGGAGAGCATGTGAACTGCTCTGTTGTAACCATTGTGAGGATGTTGCTGGACCAGGCACATGAAATCAGTGAGAGACATGGCTAGATGTATGGATAGAAGGCACCTAACAACAATAACAAGCAATAAAAACAGCAGAGAGCAAGCCCCTTCATTGATTTGCAGTACAAAATCTGACAAAAAATATAGGTTAGTATTCTAGGAAATAAATTATTTCAATAGAGAAGAAATGAACAAAAGTATGCACTTCCATATTAATAAAATATACCTTTAATCTACAGACTTTTGCAACTATGTCCATGTGGAACAGGCTTGGGAATCAGTAAATTGGGAATCTAAACATAATAGAATTTCCACTTTGCTCATAAACCATAAGTTATGTATGAAACCATCCACATTACTGTTGAGTTCAATTTAAAGGTAGTCTATTGTAATCTATGTTCCTCTTAATCTCTGTGCCTATTGACAAGTCCCAGATTTCTGGAGTTTGGGAGGTGCTTGCGGGATACAGGATCACACAGATCACCTCTTGTCATCATGGATGACCCATGTACCCACACATTCTTTCTTAATGTGTGGCCTCCATATAGCTGACAGTGGAAGAGGGAAAAGAACTTTGCCGAAAAGTGGACGAAGATGAAAAATTACAATTTTCCAGTGGAAAATTGCCCACAGGAATCAATTGTTCATTTCTTCTATGTAATTCCAATGGTACTTGCTCTTCAATTCTATTATTATTATTATTTTCCCATTATAACCATAATTTTCATCAGATATGACATGTACTTCTCTCTGAAAAAGATTCCCCAAGAAGCCTTACTATACTTGACAAATATTCACAAATGTAAAATAACATTTATTGAGTACTTTCCAGTTGCTGAAATCATTGTTATTCATTACATATGTTATTTCATTTGATCCTCACAAAAATTCCTCTAGGTACAATTTTTAAAAATCATTTTATTGGGGGCTCATACAACTCTTATCACAATCCATACATGCATCTACTCTGTCAAGCACATTTGTACATTTGTTGCCCTCATCATTCTCAAAACATTTGCTTTCTACTTTAGCCTTCCTTCCTTCCTTCCCGCTCCCCCGTCCTTCATTAACCCTTGATAATTTATAAATTATTATTATTTTATCATATCTTACACTGTCCAACATCTCCTTCACCCACTTTTCTGTTGTCCATCCCCCAGCTTTTCAAAGTTTACAAGACTTTATATTTTCAGTCAAAACTAAAGTAGAAGTTAATGTAATTTCCAAGACCTTATTTTTTTCCTTCTCTATTTGTGTTCATCTGGGTTGACTAGAGAAACAAATTCATAGGCAGTCAATGTGTGTAAGTGAGAACTTTATAAGAAAGAGCAATTGTATCTTAAGAAAACATCCCATCCCAGTCCAGATCAAATCCATACATCTGATATTAGCCCATATATCTGATACCAGTCTGTAAATTCTTCTTCAGACTCATGAAACACATGAAATGATGCTGAGTGCAGGAAGATCGCAGGCCAGTGCCTGGAAAGTCTTGTGGATCCAGTGATGGTAGAAGCATCTGAGAGGTGGCATGAGTCTCCATGTGGCTCTTCCAACTCTGAGGCTCTGGATGCCATTGTCATAGCTCCATGTGACTTATCAAAAGGAATGTCTCAAAGGGAGATTCTGTGTATCTCGTACCCAATGAGCTATTTATCTGCATATGAAGTCATCAAGCTGTGACCTGATTGATAGGCTAAACTCCACTCCTTCACTCTTAATAGTCTTAAGTTGACAAGAGATTATGTATTAATAACTAATGTCAATGATCCATATTTGAATAATTTTATAATAATGATATTGGTTATTAAACACTATCAGTTGTAGCAGTAAAAATCAGTGATAAATAAATATGAATGAAAGCACATCTCCAGATATACTTGGTTTAAACTAAGAAAATAATATGTCCTTCTATAGATCCCATATAACTATTCCCATAATGCCACTGACATTCCTGGAAAGTAAATCCAATCTTTTATGATAATAGATAAATGGACAAACTAGCACTGCGAAATATATATTGTTCAGACAGCCATTGGAGTTATAGCTATATACCATGAAGTTCATCATATTCTTTCACTATGAAAAGGTTTATGAAAATAAAACTTTGTATGATCCAGACATTGCAACAACTTTCTTCTGACCCACATTTTTCTTCAATATTTCTAATAAGTCAATTCTTCCAATATTTAGGGCAGTTACATTCTGCATGTTGGAAATATTGAAGCACTGTATGACAAGTAGAGAAGGTGGCTGTTCATGCTCACTCAGAGAGACTTCAAATGTACAGTTTGATGATCTGCTTCTGAAAATCAGACATGACAGCCCTCTGGAACACATTTCCACTCTCCTCCCT
The DNA here is from genome assembly GCF_050624435.1 of Tenrec ecaudatus. Classification (NCBI taxonomy): domain Eukaryota; kingdom Metazoa; phylum Chordata; class Mammalia; order Afrosoricida; family Tenrecidae; genus Tenrec; species Tenrec ecaudatus. The sequence continues at coordinate 108,680,080 of NC_134530.1, forward strand.
TGGGGTCGCCATGAGCTGTAATTCACTCAAGACAAAGTAATGCTTATGTGTTCTCCAGTGTAGTCCTAATAGCACAAGTTCAATTACTCATCTAAATGTGAGCATTTTGAACCCACCCATTGCACCACAGAAGAAAGCCATGGAAAAGGGCTCTCATAACAATTCCAGACAGACCATGTGCAATAGGTCTAGGCTAGTACACATGTGGTTGCACGGGTCAGAACTCCAGCAAATGACTTTTTTTTACATTGTGTTTTATTAAGTCATTGCAAACACTAACCAGTGGAAACTGTGTTCCTTACTTCCAAAAATACAATGCGTCATATTTCTAATCAGTTGATCACCTTGTTTTAAGTATGTTTCTATTTGAAAATTATTTTGAAAATATAAATTTCCTACAAATTAATTGCACTCAGTATTCTGTACTTATAAAACACTAGCAAAGAAGGGTTTAATGCTTTTCTTATGTTGGATAAAACAACCATACATTCTTTTAGCTTCACAATAACACTGTCCATTATTGGTTACTCTTTTATGAATCAACACATTTCACCGACTTTCCATTTTTCCATAGGTTTACCAAGCACTAAAACTGTTACTTTATTACTTTCTGGATTAGCCTCACGTACAGGTTAGCAAATTTCCTCTTCATTTTTCTAGATGAAGCCTCTTGTTGATTTAGTAACTAAGAGCCAGGAACCAATAGCACTATAGCACATACCTGAACAAAGCTTATTGAACACAGGGTTTTCTCAATATGGCATGTGATGATTAAGGTTTTGGTCCCAGTTGTTTGGGCCAGGATCCTCAGTGGCTTGGCAGTTAAGACCTAGTAAGCCCCCACGATAAGATCTTCTTGAGGGCGTGGCCTGCTTTTAAAATAAGAAAATACTGTGGTAAAGCTTGCTCAGTGACTTCTTGTCCTTTGGATGTATGCCCACTGTTTGCCATATTGCCTGCCAATCCTGGGAGTCATTGTCAGCCTTCCATCTTACCTTGGATTCATTTGCTTCTACCGCCTCAAAATGTTGACTACTGACTGATCATGGGTGCACCAGTGCCTGTCTGCAGTCGGGCAAGGAAAGCCTCTAGTCTAACATCTGCCCCATAGAACTGGACCTTTCCTACTACCACAATTGTGTGAGCCATGTACTAGATATACACACCTCTCTAAGCTTTACTGTGTTCACTTTTCTTGAGAACCAAAACTAAGGAATAGCACATCACAACCTTCTTACACTTAGAAACACTAGCTTACACTACAACACTACACTTGTGGGGTCATGGTAAATAGCAACACTACCTCAAAGAATAAATTTAAAAGCACAAAAAAAGGTCAAAGCCAAAGCTAAAATTCATAACTAACTAGCTTGTGAGAAGGACACTTGCATGCAAGATAAAATAGGAAGGTCTGTGTGGCTGAAATTTAGCTGGGAATGTGCCTACTCAGTGACTCTAATTTTCCATCCCTCTGCTCATGTCTCAGGAAAGCTGGGAAAGCACTTAAAGTATTACTTTGTGGATCACAAATAAATTTCAGCGAATAAACACCTGTGCAAAAAAGGATTTTACAGACATCTAAGATCAAATAATATGCACATAAAAAGTGTCAAACATGTTATGTCTTCCACTTTCATAACCATGAAACATTGCTTGTGACATTGTACATTATCTCTACTTCAGTAAAAAATACTAACATTCCAGGGCACAGCTCAGGTTTCACCTTTTCCAGCAGTTTTTCTAACTTATCTGCATGCAAATACCAGTTGGGGTGGCATTTCCTTTTGCATGTTACCTTTGCTCATTGTACTTATCAGTATTGAGCTCTAATCATTTTTATTTATTCTCTCACATTTTACCCCCCCTCCCCCATGTCTTCTGAAGGGCAGGAACATCTTTCTTTCCGGAGCTTAACACATTATCACCCATAAATAGACACCAAATAAATGTTTATTAAAGTAACACTGTTGTTTAAAATATAGCACAGTGTTTATAAAGACCTATTAATTGGTTGTATTAGAGTGTTTCACTGAAAAGATTTGAGTTGTTCTAAAAATAAAGCACCTTACTTAATTTTCTTAAAACAGAAAAATTCACAGCTACCGAGGAGTTAAAGTTTTGTTTCTATAATACAGTTAGAAAGTAGAATAAATTTTTACCAACCAGTTTACCATTGAGATTTTTAGGTCTAGCCGAATGGCATTTATGAATAGTGCTGAAGAAATCATTTATTTCTTTAAAAAATTACAAGGTTGGAATTGAACCAGAAAGGTCACCCAGTTCATCTCTCATGTTTAAATCATTCCAAAGAGATCAGAAACTATACTATTTGTCAAAGCCTCCAGAAAAGTAGATATGACAACTTCTCTTTATAACTCATTCCAGCACTTAACACCCTCACCCGAAAAATCTTTCCATGCACATAACTTAAGCTTCTAGCGCTCAGTGTGAAACCAGTTCCTCTTGCAAGATCACTGCTGAAATGTGACAATAGCAAGTTAATCTCTCCTATGTGGGAAACCACCAGACACATATAGGGAAGCCCTGAGTAGTTCTGTATCAGGTTGAATAGATATTTCCAAAATTTTATTCATCTCTGTAATGCCTTTCAGAACACTTGCCACAGTCCCCAGCCTCTTTTACTGGGAAAACTGTTAGCAGCCTTCCAATTGCCACTTCTGTTCCCTAACAATCACTGTGTTAGTCTGGGCAGACTAGAGAAACACAATTCATAGACACTCATGTGTATAAGAAAACACTTCATATACAGAGTAGCATCTTTATATAGAACATCTCAGCCCAGTCCAGATCAAGTTCATGAGTCCGATATTAGCCCGTATGTCTGATATTAGTCTGTAAATTCTTCTTCAGACTCACGCAACATATGCAATGATGCAGAATGCAGGAAGATCATAGGCCAGTGGGTGGAAAGTCTTGTGGATCCACTGGTGGTAGAAGCATCTCAGCATTGGAGTGTGTCTCCACATGGCTCCTCCAGTTTCATCAGCATATAGGTCCACGTGGCTTGTCAACAGGAATGTTTAGCACAGTTTGGGTGTCCCTCCTCCAGGGAGGAAGACAAGAGTTCCCAGAATCCTTAGGAGAAAGCCATGCCCACACAGAGGCCTCACTGGCTGTGACCTGCTTAACAGGCTAGATTCTACCCCTTTGCAAGTTGGCAGATTATGTAACTGCCACAATCACTTATCCCCAAAGGTAGTCAAATTTTCATGCAAACAATGAAGGCAATAGAGTAGAAAAACCCTCCAAAATACCAAGCTCACTGTCATCAAGTGGATGCTGACTCATAGCTAACCAGTAGGATGGGTCAGTTTCTGAGACTGTACGTCTTTAACAGCAGCAGAAATCTCTGTCTTTTGCCCAAGTAGTGGCTGGTGGTTTCACACTGCTGACCTTGCAGTTAGCAGCCCAACATGTAACTACAATGCAACCCGGGCTTCTAAAATAAAAATGAAAATAGGCTAATCAAGGTGAACTGTGTTAGACACAGTGGGAGAATAAACTAGTCAGGAAACAGTTGATTGTTAGGAAGACATGATTTTACTATGGCCAGTCCCATCATGGTTTTTAATTCTTCTGTGCTGGTTTATTTTACTATTTATTTAGATATAAAATAAAATAGTACACTACTCTGAATAAATGTTAGTTGTTATTATTGGCATTATTGCCAGTGCATTGGCTGTCTTTAAACATATGAAAACATTAGGATTTTTGTTTATCAAAAAATATCTGAAATGACAAGGAGCATAGTTTAATAGAAATAAATACCTACTTTATAACTTCAGCATTCTTATTTTTTAAGTAAAATAGCATTAAAATATCACTCTTAAGGGTTAGTCTGACATTTCATAACCTATGTTAATCTATAATAAATATATATTAACCATTGAGATTATTAAACAATAGATTCATATTCTTCTCTGTTCATCAATGTTCTTGATATAATTAAGGCAGGTCACACAGATTTTTCCCTTATCTTTCTCCATATATTTTACAACTCATTTTAGATTTTCTCTTTCTAATTTTTATTTCCAAAGTTCCTTTTGAAATCTGCTCACCTGTCTCATTTTTTTTCAGAGTTCAATTTTAAGACTTTTAAATATATATGGTAGTATTATTTGTTTCCTTAAACTTTAAATAACTTTTGCATTGATTCGTTTTAATTAAATGTTATTTCTGGATGATTATTTCTGATCAGTTATCGAATCTTCACCTTCAATCTCATTCCCTACCAAACTGCTAACCTGACATTCTCTACTATTTCCCTTATTTGCAAATACAACTCCAAAATATGTGAGTCACTTTTATTTGAACCTGCCAAAGTTCCGACAAATATGGCCTTAGAGTCAAAGGATGTGTAGACAGTGGAAAATCTAAACAAGTTGGCTAGAGATCATAAAAAGGTGTTTTGTACCGTAAAAAACAGAGTATTCACTTCGTAGCTTAACCTATGTGACAATTTAGCTTACATAAGAAAAAGTACATGACAAATTTGCTACAAGGCTGATTAATTTGCTTGTACAAGTAGATAATCCAGACTTGTCCCTGCTCTGCCATCCTCAGTTTTGATGTTTTGAGTTTTTTTCTTCTTTGTTTCTTTCAGGACAGCCTTCTTCATCATCACACGGTGAGCAACACTGAGACTTGACTTTTTTATTCTAACGTTATGAAGACCGAATAACCTCAATACTTTTTCTCCAACAAGAAATCTACAACATGGATAAAGACGAATCAAATAAACATACTCTTCAAGACGAAAGTGAACAAACAAGACACCGAAGAATATTTTCAAAGGGAATAAATGAAGAGAAATATAAAAAGCAAAATGTGCAGCACATGTTTCAAAGGGCTTTGTGATGTAATCACTGTTAACGCTTTCCCTGGGACAGGAGACAAGCACTGGGTCTATTAAAGGTAGAGTAGACTTAAACATTTCTCCACCTCCTACTTCCTAATAAAAGATTTGATATATATTTGCCTAGAACTCTGGGGGAATATCCTTCAGGAATCTATAACTATTTACCGGTGGCTATGGAAACCAGAAGCTGTCAAATTATCAGATAGCAAGCTTAATATGGTGGTGATGGCAGTAGAAGGGTTAGGAAAAGCAGATACACTGTCTCCCAGCATAACACACCGGTTGACCAAAGCATCACAGTACTGTCCCTTCCCGCCAACACAGATTGAGGGAAAGAGAAAGAGAGAATGGCATCCTGGCCCACCAAGCCTGGAGGACTACATTCCTTCTCCCTGCTGGCTGGTCTGAGCATCCTCCCCAGCCCCACCCCGCGCCCCACTCCCCATAGAGGGGCAAATCACAACTGAACAGCAAGGGGAGTAAAGTCAGGAAGTAGCCCAGGAACCCTGAAAATTGTCTTTTGACTTGGGGGCAGTACTTAGCACCCCATCAGACTGGTTGAGAGGCATGCATAAAAGTCAGCAGATAGACCTGGAAGTATTTATAGACTTAAAATTTCTTTTTCTTTATTTTTTTTAAATCGATCTTTCGATCTATATAAGATAGGCAGGATAAACAATTGCATGGAGAAAGCAAGTGGACAGATGGTCCTGGGACAGGCACAGGAGAGGAGGAAGCAGGGAAAAGGGAGCAGAGAGCCAACAAACTCAGGAACAGGAGAACAGAAAGGGATGTAAAACCCACTGTAGGGAGGGTGTAGAATGCCTCCTGGTGTTTGATCCATGGGAATGTAGCTGAGAGGATTTACTGAGAGGGAATGAAGGGTGAATGTGACTGTGGGGCCAGAGGAAAATAAAAGGAAATAGAGGAAATAACTAGGAGGCAAAAGCTTTATATAGGGGTATAAATGTAGGCAAGCATATATGTAAATATATTAATAAATGATAGAGGTATTGATCTATGTACATATATTTATGTGTTAAAATATTAAGATAGCAGATAGACTTTGTGTCTCTACTTAAGTCTTCCCTCAACACGAGAACACTTTTTATTCTTATAACCTGGCACTGTGTGAGACCTTCCAGACTGGATTGCTGGAGACAAAAGGGGTGCATAACAAATGTGATGAAAGCTGATGGTGCCTGGCTACTAAAAGATATAGCATCTGAGGTCTTAAAGGCTAGAACTTAAACAAGCAGCCATATAGCAGGGAAGCAAGAAAGCCCAAATGACAGATGCACACTAGCCTGTGCGATCATTAGGTGTCGATGAGATCAGCTAACAGAAGATCAAAAAACAAGCAATTATATCGAGTGAAGGAGAGCAGAATGTCGAGACCCAAAGCCCATCTGTAAACAAATTGTACATTCCCTCACAGAAGGTTCATACAGAAGGGACGATTAAGCCAGAGTACAATATAGCACCAAAAAATATGCAACATTCTTCTTGTTCTGTAACAATTACTCCCCCTTGACTATCATGACACCAATTCTACTAGACTAACGTATGTACATTGATACAGAGCTTTTGACACACAGAATCCAGGACAGGTAAACCCCTCAGAAACAGTAATGGCAGTAGCAATACCATGAGGGTGGGGGAGGGTGGGAGGAGGGGGGAACTGATACAATTATGGATGTGTACTCTCCCACACCCTGGGGGAATGAATAGCAGGAACATGTGTGAAGGGAGTCAGTGGATGGTGGCAATTGGGAGAGGGTGGGGGAGGGTGGGGAAAAAGAAGAGCTGATACCAAGGGTGTAAGTAGAAAGGCAATGTTTTGAAATGACGATGGCAACAAATGTACAAGTTTGCTTGACATCATTGATTTATGGATTGTTATATCTGTAAGAGTCCCCAATAAAACGATTTTAAAAATGAACCCATTGTTTTACAGGAAAATGAATAAATTAATGATGGGTATGTTGCGTGACAAAATTAAATTTACAGCATAAGTGTCACAATCATTCATTTTAACAATGTTGGCCCTTCATCAACTCTAGTGATTTCAAAATTCCAGCTCAGAACACTACTGTGAAGAGCTTGATGACACTGTGCACTCAGTGCTCCCAAGGAGCTCCATGATGGCGATCAGGAGTGTAGGTGGGAAGTGCGCCTCGCCGCCACCTTTCCTATGCCATTCCATTCCAAGCATTGGCTAAACTACTTGTTCATTTCATGTCAATCATGCATTTACTGGTTACCTTTTCTTTCCGTGTCACAAAGCTCCTCTCATTTTTCTTAGCAGGTCATATTTATACTCCGTTTATTTATATTCGCACTTCTCATCAAAACGATTGTAAATAGCATTTAAGAGAGCTCCAAATATCAAATGTGTGTCTCTGCCACCAGCAGCTTGCCCTGCACAAAACCCTCATGGCTTGCAGTCCCGTTCTTCTGGTCTAGATGCCATCCAGTTTCATATTGTTGTTTTAACAGTTTTATATATAATAATTCATATATTTTGTTAGTCTGAGTAAACTAGAGAAACAAATCCATGGACACATGTATGTGTATAAGAAAGAGATTTATACACAAGAGCAACTGAACATTGAGAAAACATTCCAGCCCAGTCCAGATCAAGTCCATAAGTCTGATATTAGCCCATATGTCTGATACCAATCTATAAAGTCCTCTTGAGACTGATGAAACACATGCAATGATGCCAAATGTAGATCACAGGCCATTGGGTAGAAAGTCTTTGGATCCATGGCATTGGAAACATCTCAGCACTGGCAGGGGTCTCTGCTTTCCCTGAATTCTCAGGAAAGCCATGCCCACACAGAAGCCTCATTGGCTATGATCCGATTAACAGACTAGACCCCACTCCTTTACTCGTAATCCTCTCAATTTGACAATTATATAACTATCACATCGATTGTATAATTCAATAGATCAATCATGTTGAGGAAATTTGTACATTCGTCACCATAATGCTATTTAGAACACTTTTTTCTTTCCTAAGAAAACATTAATTCAGGCACTGTATCTGTATATTTATGTATCACCTATTTCTTATACTGAAAACCTACAAATGTTTAAAAGCTAACAGCGATAGCAACTTAGAGAAAAACCTCAATCGAAAATAAAGCAGGAGATGCTAAAATCTAGAGCAACTGTAATGGGTCAAGAAGAAGAAGATCCAATGATAAAGTGTTATATTTTAACCTACCTGCACCTGCAGTCATTCACTTTTCAATGTACTCTGCATGACAGCAAGGCAATTCACTTGGATTGGGGTTGCATTTAATTCTAGCTCCAATCTAAGAACAATTAGCTCACTGGTGGGATACAAATAATTTAACAACTGGTTGGCTGACCTAATGATCCTGTTAAGCATTCCCTACCCCCATGGTTGAAGTGCTTTTAAAATGAATTGTGCAATCACGACCAGTTCTAGTGCTCTCTACCCACTCATGCCTTTGGTGCTTACTCCTAAAATCCATTTCTTCCCTATTGCCCATCCCTCACCCTGCATTCCCTGTATCACCTGTATCAATTCTTATCATTATACTTCCACTCTTCCCAAGCTTCATAGCTGGGAAACCCCACAGAAAACAATGAATAAAAATCATACTAATTTGGTAAGGATAAGATCCTATTAGTACAAAAACAAAAATATAGAAGCACAAATGCGTCAGTGGGAGAAGACCCCCATCAACATTCACTACTTCATTTTTTAAATCTTTTTTCTATATTCCCAGCATCAATATCTCTTACTCTGCGAAATAATGTATGGTTTAAGGTTTTAGGATTTCGCCTTGAGCTCCCTGTAATTTCTCACTAGCTGATCTGTTCTAGTTGGTCATGTTTTCTCATGCTTCTGTTATTTTCAGTAGTCTGTTAATGATTCCAAAATATGTTTAAAATGTCTATTTTTTAGATTCTTCACTATTATTGTCTCCACTTGGAGAAATGGATAGTACATCCATCACACCATATCCAAAAGCGAGGTAATCATTTTCTCCATATACAGCCTTTCCTCAGGAAATGACATCAAGATCACTTACCCAGTGTAGTAACATAAGTGTCACCCTGCCTCCATCTATCTTCTCCTGCATCACACCATACAAAATCTTCAGTAAGTTTTATCAGTTTTAATAATAGGATCATATGCAATAAATAAGGTTGTAAGGTAATTACATGTAATATTTCCCATACTACATGGATACTAACAAAATGTTTTTATACATTTTACATTGAATTACAATATTAATTACAATATTAATACTTGAGGAGAATCTTTTTATTTCACCTTGTTTTAATAACTACTTAATTCTCTAAAATATTGATATAGATGAATAAATGCTGGTTACCACAATATGATAGCTAAAATACCAAAACAGGTTGACACAATCAGCAATTATAAAAGAACTGGTAGCAACAAACACAACAGCATGTGTTTGTAGTTTAGTCAAAGATATAATCTATTTAAAGTGTTATTGTAAAATGATTACTCTGACTAGTGTGTTTTAGATGATACATGCAAACTTGGCTTACATAAAATTTTCCCATTTTTATAACTAACTACAGAGGTATTTGTATTTAAAATAATACACTCCTGCTAAAATACTGCACAAAAATTTTATAGGCAGTCATTTCAGTTTCCACCCCCTTGACAGTGTAACTCAGTGTGGTCTGCACCCTCTTCCACATTCCCTAAGGATGGCTCTGCATCCATCCATCCAGTCATGCTACCAACTTAAGAGATATTATTCATGCATCCTTTCCTAACTCTTGGAACATTTAATTCATCCTCAAGACTATAGATCTCTAGCTTTATAATAACGTCCTCTTTGTCCACTGTGGTAGTTACACAATTTCATGTCAACTTAATAAAAGAATGAAGGGATAGAGTTTAGGCTGTCAATCAGGTCACAGTGTGAAGATGTCTCCTCATGGGCATGGCCTAATCATGAGGATTCTGGGAACTCCCTCTCTTCCTCCCTTGAGGTGGGACACACTCTCTCTCTGTCTTGGTCTTCCTGCTGACAAGTCACATGGAGCTAGGCTGATTGCAGGCAGAGCTCCAGAGATGCTTCCACGACCACTGGATCCACAAGAGTCCCACCCTCCAGGCTGTGATCTCCATCATTGCAGGTGCTGTGAGTCTAAAGAGGAACTTATGGATTAGTATTGGACATATGGGATATTGTCAGAATCATGGACTGGATCTAGCCTGAGCTGGGATGTTTTATTGATACATAATTACTTCTTGATATAAAGTTCTCTCTTATGCATATATGAGTGTCAATTAATTTGTGTTTCTAGTCAACCCGGTCTAACAAATCCACTCCCTATCTTAGTGATCTGCACTAAACACATTTTCTATTCCTAGAAAAATTATGCAGCCAGCATGAGTCTGCATGTCCACTTTCCTGACATCCATCTCATTCCTTCATAAGAGCAAGTAAGATCTTTAAAAGATGTGAATATCTAAAAATGGAATATTATTTTGCTATTGAGGATAGAAGATCCTATATTATACAGCTCTTGACCAACTTTTTAGATAAATCTGTTAACATTCAACACTTTGCTCACTGTATCACGTCATATCCATTCTGTTTCTGGGATTTTCATTATTTTATTTTCATTAGCGCTTTCATAGGTGCATGCAGATCATTGGCTAACCCTCAATCCTATCATTGATGCAATTCCTGGTTCAATGTTCAACTTACACATCATCTCCTTTAGGAGGCTGCCTGACTACTTGAACCATTCATATGATTAGGTAATTATTTGCAGGTAGAGATTTCAAAAATTCATGGGAAAATGAAATTTAATGATAATAGATGTTTGTGCCAACCTTTTGAAGTCCCCCATATAAATGCCCATTCAATTTATCCCTATTCTGTTAGAATCCATGAGGGCCAGGAAATCTTTTTATCACTTTATCTTTAACCATATCTGTGTACCAGATACAGAGCAGGTGGTGAACGTGTACCTGTTGATGCATAAATACATAAATTAATGATTGGTTAATGATGCAAAGGTACTTCTGATGAAAGTCATCCTTTTTGTTCATTTTAAAATCTATTAATAAAGAAAAGTCACATGTAGTGACCACACAACGGATTTAGATAGGTGTCAAAGCATGTGTATCATATTATTTATAATCATTTTTGAAGCAGAAACTGCCCTTTTTGTTTCCATTATTCAAGAGTACTGTTAAATTAATATTAAATTTTCAAAATGCAGTAGAATGCAAACTACTGAAGTTAAACACCCAGCACACCAAGTCATCATTTAGTGCTTTCTTGACATATTAAAAAATAAATGTATGAAAAAATGTCATTATGCAGCAACTTGCAAGAAATCATTTCAGATGACTTTAAAATAAGTTTAATTGATTATAAGTTACTTGATGATTGTAAATAATAGCATGGAAAAACTGAAAAGATAAGAGTGAATTTCAATTTAGGCAGAGCACCTGCTGGTGTTTCCACCACTGGCCAACTATAGTTATGCTTCTTGATAGTGGATATTGGTTCCATTACCTTTGCATTTACCAAAATCCACATGCATTGTGCCTTTTAAATAAAATAGCTTAGCTCTATTTACATATAACCTGGAACATCCTCCTGTATACTTTGCCTCATCTCTAGATTAATTATAATACCTAATGCAATGTAAATCCTGTGTAAATAGCATTTACTCCCTCAGCCTTTGAGGGATTATTTTGACCACTTAATTGTTATGCCCTGCCACCCACCTCAATATTTCCAAAGCTCAGATCCCGAAGCTATTGAAATGGAGGGCCTACTGTAAATGCTAAGTGGTCTGTTGTGATTTAAAAATAAATAAAGATGAGATTTAGTTTCAAAAGGATGTCTTTTCATTCCTAAAATCAATTGAATTTGCATTTACCCTTCCAACTTCTTATTTATCAGAAAGGCTTCTAAAATTTTTGGAAAGGTTCAAATGCAATGAGTAAATATTTGATCATCCCGGGTTAACATAAGCTAAACAGTAATTCAGAAAAGCTCCACACCTGAATGTGTCGGGACATATTTATATCAAATGTGTCTTTATTCAGCATAAGATCGTATATTGATGAACACTTGTACAGCCAGGGAGATGCAGGGTTATGAGAGAGTAATTCCAATAATTCTTTCCTTTCCACCAGTTCCCATCAATGAGAACATTTTATTTTTCAGAAATTCTGAGAACCTTGCTAAGTGAGTTGTCCTATTTCTCAGCTTGAGTCCACCTGAATATTTTGTAGACCCCCTCCTCTTAATAAGGTACTACATTCTAATCTTGGAAAAATGTTATGCCAATTATTAAATCTGTCCAGACTAAAATATTGTTTTTCTTTCCATTTTTATCAGAATGATCATGTTGAATAAACATTTATGCTTCAGCAGCCTAATAAGCATAAGCTGATCCTTTGCAAATTACTTTATAGCTGGGTAATAGTAATTCTGAAGCCCTTGTTCAGGACAAGTTTGCATGTACCTTCTAGCCTGAAGGTTGCAGTCGGGACCCTCCCAGCAGTGCTGGGGAAGAGTCGCCCGGGCATCCGCTGAGTGAGGCTGTGTACAATACACGGGACTGCTGCGAGTCTAAGAGACAAGACATGGAAACATCTATTTACCTATCTATCTTCATATATGTCTGAGTAGCCAATTTCAGTGGGACATCTGTTAATTTACCATCAAAATAGATAGGACATTATAACATGGAGATTTTGTTTTCATTCCATGTAAATTAATTTTTAAAAATAACTGCAATATGATATGTAATCATTATCATATGAATATATGGAAAATATATTTTCTGAGAAATTATGTTTTAACTGTTTTTCATATTGTACTTTATATCCTCCATTGCACTATACCAAATATAATTTGGGGGATGGTTGTTTAATAATATATATCAGGTAATATCATTATTTTAAAAGATGCTAATTTTAACTATTTTAGAAAATATACATTTATTGAAATATAGTCTTCCATCATGCTTATCAGTTGAGTACCAAAATGCCAAATCACAAAACCACCGTCATTGAGCCTATTCTGACTCATAGAGATCCTATATAGGGTTTATATCGGGCTGTAAATCATTACAGGAACAAATAGCCTCAAATTTCCCCCGAGGAGCGAATGGTGGGTTTAAACCATCAACCTTGCAGCTATCAGTTCCACACTTACCCCACAATGTCACCAGGCCCCTTGACCAGATGATTAAGGGGGGAAAAAACAACAAAACTCTCACTGCCTTTGAGTTGAGGCTAACACACAGCGACCTTACGGAACAGGGTAGGACTGGCCCTTTGCGTTTCCAAGAACGTAACTCATCACAGGAGCCAAAAACCTGTCTTTCTCTCTCCGTTCCAAGTGGGCTAGTGATTTCAAGCTGCTTACCTTGAGAATCGCAGCGCAATAAGTAATCGTTATGCCAGCAGAGTTCCTGACCAGGTGGGTACCAATAAATAGGTTGGTTTGGGGGTAATTTGGTTTTCTTCTCTCTCTCAGAGAAAAGTGAGTCTGCAAAGCCAATATTGAACATTAACATGTGAGAGGTCATGTGTTGTTATTCCAGGGATAGGCTGAAGAAAGCCATGCTTAAATTTTACCTTAACTAGGGGAAGCAGAAGATTCTCTTATTAGCATACCTGTAACATTAGGCACAGGGAGAATTTTAGTCTCAGAAACCTACCGAGACATTTCTAGCCTGTCCTATAAGTTCGATTGGGGTTAGAATAGACTCAATGTGAGAACATTCGCCATAAACCCTAAAGGCCTAATTGATTGCAATCTGGTTTTGTGAGGTAGCTTAGCCTAGGGTATTGGGAAGTCCATTTACGCATGCCCAGGAGAGCCAGCATAGGACAAAGCTGTGGATGGGCATTACACCTGGAGCAGCCCACCTGGGCCAGGTGATTGCAATTCAGCCAATGGGTTCGACCTGGGGTCGTTCACCACGCCTATCCCGGGAACCCTTGAAAAGGCAGGGACTGGAAGGAAGAGGGGCTTGTCTTGCTTGGTGGTCTGGTCATCTTCGTGGGAGGAGAGATCCTTGCATGACCTGGGGCAGTCTCTGCCAGGCCGCATGGTCAAAGGAATCCTATGGGTGCCGCGTAAAACTCTCATTAAATTCACTTGGATCACGAGTCCGGCTTCGGCGCGAAATCTTTCTCGCGCGGAGCCAAAGACTGAGGCTGCAATCTAGTCCTGGAGAGAGAGACCTAACAGTTTCCTAGAGAGACCTGAAAAGCAGGGGAAAAAAACAAAAAACGAACTTACCAAAAACAGGTTAGGCAAGAGGTTTGCATTTTTAAAAGCCTATCATTTATTGAGGTCCTTCAATGGCCTCCTGACAACTGTCCCGGTTGTCAGAGTCAATTCTGACCCACAGTAAACCTGTGTACAACAGCACACAGAAACACTGCCGGATCCTGTGGCATCCTCAACTACTTCTGAGAATGAAGCCCGTTATCCCAGCCATTGTGTCACTTTGTCCCTTTCATTGGACTGGTCTCTCCTGACACATGTCCAAAGCACACGAGACAGTCTCGCCGTGCTCGCTTCTAAGAAGCATTCTGATTGTGTTTCTCACAAGACAGATGTGTGTGTGTGTGTGTGTGTGTGTGTGTGTTTTCCTTTAGGCAGTCCATGGTATATTTTCAACATTCTTCACCAGCATTGTAATGCAAATTCAGTAACTTTTCTTCCATCTTCTTTTCACATGGATGTGAGACAATTGAAAATACCATGGCTTGGATCAGGCACAAATTAGTCCTCAAGATTTATCTAAAGCAATGCATCATTTGATCTCTTGATTGCAGCTTCCATGAGAGTTGGTTGTGAATGAAAGCAAGGCAAAATCCTAGATGATACACATCAATCTTCTCTCCATTTATCATGATATTACTTCTGGTTCAATTGTGAGGATTCTGGTTTTCTTTACACTCAGATGTCATCCATAGTGAAGGCTGCAATCCTTGAGCTTCAGCAGCAAGTGCTTCAAGTCTTCTCCTTTTTAATAAGCAAATTCTGTCATCTGCATATCAAAGGTTGTTAATAAGCTTTTCTCCAGTGCTGAGGCTGTAATCCAACCTTTCTGATGCTTCGCCTGCATGCTGCTTGAATAAGTATGGAGAAGAATACAACCCTGGTGCAAGCCACTGCTCCTTGTAAGCCACACAGCAGTCTCCTGTTCCATCACACAGAGGCCTCTTGGTCCATGTACAAGTTCTGAATGGGCAAGCTGGGTGTTCTGGCATTTCAGTCTTCAGAAGGCTCTTTTGCCATGGTAAGTTTTGATCCACACATACCAATGCCTTTGCAAGGTCAATAAGCTGCAAGTCAACATCGTTGCAGTAGTTTCTGCTTTCAGCCAAGGTTCATCTGACATCAGCAAGCATATCCCTCATTCCACATCCTTCTCTGAATCTGCCTGAACCTCTGGCAGGTCCTGTTGGTGGCCTGCTGCAATTGTTGTTGGGTGTGATTTTAATACATTGATCATGGTACCCTAGAGTGTGAGCATTCTATCAGATCATCTTTCTTTGGAGTGAGCACAAACATTCATCTCTTCTCTATCGGGAGCCACAGTGGCATCAGCATTTGCAACCTCCCGTCGCTCCCCAGGGCACGGATGTGGCACACTCCCGCCCACCCCACAGGGAACTAACTTGTGGCAGTGAGCGAGGCATCGCAACTAAATGCTTTATTTGTATTATCTGCTTTAATCCTCAAAAACATGATTGTTATCACTCTTTAAACTGTATACACTTTATAAACTTGTATAAACATCAACAAATGACAAAACTTGTAAAAGCAGAACCAGGATTGAATCCCAGGGGTGCTTTCCCAAAGCCATTGCCTTTTTCTTAAGCTCTGTCTTCCATGATATGCTTTGATTCTTCTTCCTAGTGAATATAAGGATATTTTTTTTTGTTTGTTTGTTTGTTTGTTTTTTAAATTTTAACAATTTATTGGGGCTCATACAATTCTTTTCACAGTTCATATATATACATACATCAATTGTATAAAGCACATCTGTACAGTCTTTGCCCTAATCATTTTTTTCTCTTTTCTTCTTTTACATTTTATTAGGGACTCATACAACTCTTACCACAATCCACACATATACATACATCAACTGTATAAAGCACATCCATACATTCCCTGCCCCAATCATTCTCAAGGCATTTGCTCTCCACTTAAGCCCCTTGCATCAGGTCCTCTTTTTTTTCCCCTCCTCCCTCCCCCTTCCCCCCTGCCTCATATGCCCTTGGTAATTTATACATCGTTGTTTTGTCATATCTTGCCCTATCCGGAGTCTCCCTTCCCCCCTTCTCTGCTGTCCCTCTCCCAGGGAAGAGGTCACATGTGGATCCTTGTAATCAGTTCCCCCTTTCCAACCCACTCACCCTCCACTCTCCCAGCATCGTCCCTCACACCCTTGGTCCTGAAGGTATCATCCACCCTGGATTCCCTGTGCCTCCAGCCCCCATATGCACCAGTGTACAGCCTCTGTCCTATCCAGCCCTGCAAGGTAGAATTCGGATCATGGTAGTTGGGGGGAGGAAGCATCCAGGATCCGGGGGAAAGCTGTGTTCTTTATTGATACTACCTCACACCCTAATTAACCCATCTCCTCTCCTAAACCCCTCTATGAGGGGATCTCCGTTGGTCGACACTTGGGCCTTGGGTCTCCACTCTGCACTTCCCCCTTCATTTAATATGATATATATATTTACATACACACACTTATATCTTTTTTTTTGCATGATGCCTTATACCTGGTCCCTTGGGCACCTCGTGATCGCACTGGCCGGTGTGCTTCTTCCATGTGGGCTTATTTGCTTCTGAGCTAGATGGCCGCTTGTTCACCTTCAAGCCTTTAAGACCCCAGACACTATCTCTTTTGATAGCCGGGCACCATCAGCTTTCTTCACCACATTTGCTTATGCACCCATTTGTCTTCATTGGATTTTAATCAATCTTGTTTGAAACTGTCAATAATCAATATACGATGTGAAAAGCTATGGACTAGATTTTCATCAAACTACTTAACTTTAAATTTACTCTAAAATAATAGACATTCCTCTTCTCTCCTATGTATGTTGTCTATCCTTGATACTTGTTTTAAATCCTTATTATAAGAAATACAGCCAGAATATTCCTCAGAAGCAAAAATGGCAAGAGTTTGCATCATGCGCTTTGGAAATGCTATCGAAGGATGCAGTCTTGGAGAAGATTATGCTTTTAGTGTAGAAGGTTGGTGAAAGAGGAAGGCTCACAATGTGGCTGACATGATGGGTGTAAACCCAGCCCGGGCTCTGGCTACTGTCTCATGCTATTGCAGGTGGTCATTGTGAGGCCCAGCTTTCCCTGCGAACAACACTTACATTCGCAATTCCACTTTCAACTGTACTTCTAAATGTGCCCGGTTTCCCTTTAACATCATATAGTGTTATAAGAATAATTCATACTCCATTAAGAAAGAATCAATCCACAATACCATTATTAGGAAAGTGAATCACAGTTTATAAATTACTAGAGTTTTTTATTAAAACTAGATCACCAACAATTGATAAGATTTTATGTTCTCGCCATAATAGTGCCATTGTCCTGTAAACCACTACTTAACACTTGCTTAATTTCAGATGAACTACATACTTATTTATCTTAACAAAACCCAACAGATTATTTTGAAAGGATTCATGTAAGTGGGGCTATTGACTCTCAAGCAACAATTAATGCTACTGAAAATATTCTGAAATATTTTATACTAATAAACTGAAATTCAAAGTATAAAACACATTTAAAAGACCATTCTTCTCCACATGGTATTTCCTTATGAAATTGCTGCAATGAACCCAAATTAGTTCAACAAGCATAACACTATCATCGAGCGTCTGCTTGTCTTACTGCGTTACATATACAACAGAGATTTGTTGGACTTTTTAGTATTCTCAATAGATTTCTGTGTTTTTAAAGGTCCAGAATTATTCTTTATACCAATCCTCTATATGCCATAAGGAAACCTGGTATGAGAACTTTCCTGACACAAAGGATATACAACTCTATTTTTTTCTAAATATATTGAAAACACTACAAAAGCAAAACTAAGAAGTAAATATTAAAAATTACCCATCTTTCTGTTTGACCTCATCAAAACTGGTTTACTTATCTGTATGAGGGAGCTTCAAAATGTTCATTAAAAGGAAATGTTGTCTGCAAACTCTGTAAAGACTTCCACTCCCTTTTTAGTATGAAATTACCCAAGATATGGGCTGTGTTCCTGTGTAGCACAGGCTGAGCAGTGTGAAACCTCTATAAATAAGAAATAAAAATGAAGAATGCATTTGTCTGGATAATCATTATAGAGCTACTCCGTCTGCTTCATCAAATCCAAAAATATCATCACCCCTGCCAATCATCAGTTCTGACTCAATGACCGACACAGGGATTCTGAGACTAAATCTGTGGGAATGGATAGCCTTCTCTTTCTTTCATGAAAGAATATCAGGGAGAATATATATATGCATGTGGGTTCAAACTAACAATTTGCTTTAGAGCTCTTTTTCCCTACTGGGTAAGGATAGCTACGTCTGTTTCTGTTAAACAAATTAACAGATAATTTAGAGAAATAACCCCTCAATTTTTTCATGCTATTTAACCTCTCAAAAAGTAGATTCTGCAATTTGGTAAATAATTTACATAACAAAAGAAACCTTTATAGATATCTCATTGTTCTCGTGAGGACACTTTCATATTTATGCTTTTATGACATCTTAATTAATTTTAAAATAAAGTCATGTAAATATGTGATACTTAATATGACTCAAATAAATTTTGACTCCATCATCACTATAGTCAATCAACTAAATAAAAAATGATTCAAACCTCATTTGTAACACAATAGAAGTTTTTTTAGCCCCTACAGTGTCAAAAATTAATTTCCTTCCTCCTGTTGGCAAAAGAGTGATTAACTTTTGAGTTCAAGGTGAAGAAATAATATGGTTCCAAAAATGTATGTCTCCTTTGACCTAGTCAAGACATATTGCCAGATATTTCAATTAATGTGTACCAAGGTCACAAAATCAATTTCTTATCAGCCAAAAACACTCATACAGTAAATTTTATTTTCAAACCATAATCTCTAAATTAAATCTATGTACCTAAAAAATACTGTGCAGAAACTCAGTCATTGGTTTTTCTCCCTGATGGCATTTTCACAAATGGCACAAGGTTTTGTCAACTATATTTAGCCTACAGTGTTTGGTTAGATTCTAATCTTCCTACAGAAGCCATTATCTCTTTCCATGGCAAATAAACAACCAAAGTGTTAATTTTCTTCTTAAAATAAATACAATATTTGAACAATTCTAACATTCTGCCTTCCAGCAATTCATTTGGGCACTGTTAAATAATTATAAAAATATTCACAGAGCTGTATACTAATATGGATTTCTTGGTAATATAAATTATGTATCTGAACATGAGATTGGGTGAAAATCATGTTAATATGGAAAATAGCATTGCTTTGCAGTGAATCCCATATAAAGGTACAGTGTAGGAATTGGGCTTATCTGACCAATGACACTCAAGATAATCACATTTTTAATGAAAACTCTTTGACATGAATATAAAATATCATCCTCTAATACATTCAGGTGTTGAAGTTCTTTCCCTATATTTCAATTCCTCAAAATGGATTTTCACCCTCTTTTATGCTCATTTTTATGCTACTCACAATCACACCTGAAAATACAGTAATTTAAGGTTGGCTTTCATCTATGCTTGGTCAGAGTTGCCTGAAACGGTTAAATGAGAGGACACATATTTCAGTAATCTTGTCTTAAAGTTTTAATAATCATAAAATCATAATTTTCATGCTAGGAATAATATACTTTGTAACATTACAAATATTTGGCTCATTTGTGCAAATGAAACATTACATATAGTACACAGCAGTGCTAACAAATTATACAAATCTATTATAACTTCAGGTCCTTGGGACCAAATTGATGTTTTATGGCCGATAAAGCACAGGATACAAAATCTTATCTTAGTTAGAGAGAAAGTATAAAATTATAAGGGATAATACCTTTAGAGTTTCTCCAATCATTTCCCTGAATATGGAATCTTTTAGTTAATTTTAGCACCACTAAACTAATTGGAGATATTCTTCCCTAGAATCATTCCGTGGCAAAATTTGGCAAGGGTTAAATTATGATTCTTTTATTTTAAATTAACCACGTGTGTGTATACAATCAATATTTTTTTCATAACCTTATGTATTGGGAGAATCAAAATTCTCATACTCTTAAATTAAGTGGATTGAAATATTTCCCTGATTCATCTATGTTATCATTTACTCCATTTAATCAAATTTAAAACTTGATGTTGATAAAAAGCAAAAATATCTTCGTGTAAAGAACAGTCTTTCACAAATTAATGCAAAATAATAATATTAAACCCCTGTTTAAGTGGTTAGCCAAAGAATAAACAGAGTTCCATGTAATTTATATTCATAAAAAAATTTCATTGGAAGGAGCAATGCGAGACAGCTATTTTAAAAAATAGTACTGTTTTTAATATATAATTTAAGAAAATCTCATCAAAGTACTAGTATAAAAAGTAAAAGAAATTTTACTTTTTTTCATGCCAGCAGTGTCATACTTCCTAGAATATTTTGTGATACAAAAGCATATTTAATTCACAGTATTCCAAAACCAAACCCATTGCCACAGCGTCCATTTCTGTTCATAGCAACGTTAGATAGTGTTTCTAAGGCTGGCAGTGCACAGCATCAGACAGCCTCATCTTTCTCTTGCAGAGTGACTGGTGGTTGGAACCAACAATTTTGCAGTTAGCAGCCAATGCTTCACCCACAGTCTCACCATGGTCCCATTCTAATCCGTGATCCCCCGCAGCAATGACCATAATTAGAAGGATGCTCAGGATTTGGGAGATTAGGACCCGAGTATTTCAAATATAGCAGACCATCACAAGCCATCAATATAACGATGGCAGCTGCCTCTTCTTTTTAGGATAAACTTTTGAAAAACACGATCAATAAATCAATGAATGTTCAATTATTCAGAATTGATCATTCACAATTAAGTAGGAAAGCAAATATATTATGAAATAAGTCTTTGGAAAATGTATGAAGCCGTCTCTCTTCATGCAAATTTTCCAACTTACTTTAATGAGTACTCTTTATTTACAAGAAAATATATTTGGGTGGGATCATCCCTAGATTACCTGGTATGGTATTTTTAAAAGCAATACCTAGAAGTCAAGCAAATTTGAATACCTGATTTATGCACACAGTACTATCGTTTGCTGATGGTGTTGCTAGGTAGGGTTAAGCGGTTTTAATCCTTAGCAACCAAACATGCAGCAGAATGAGGTATTGTCCGGTCCTGTGCCGTCCTCATAATTGTTCTCAGGTTTGAACCCTGTGGTCTGTTCACCTGGTCGAGGAACTTCCACCTTTTTGCTGCCCTAAAACTTTACCAAGCATAATGTCCTTCTCCAGGGACTAGTGGCTCCCGACAACATGCCCAAAGTACATGCGACCAAGTCTCGCCATCGTTCCTTTCAAGGTGCACTCTGGCTGTACTTCTTCCAAGATAAACTTGTTTGTTCTTTGCAGTCTGTGGTACTTTCAGAACTCTTCACCAGCACCATACATCAGATGTAGTCTTTTTCCTTTGGCCATCTTTATTCAGTGTCCCACTTTCACATTTTTTTGAAGTGATTGAAATATCAAAGCTTGAGTCAGCTGAACCTTAGTCCTCAAAGTACCATGCTGGCTTTTCACCACTTGAAAGAAGTCTTGTGAAGCAGATTTACCCAACACATATATTGTTTAAGCTCTTGATTCCTACTTCCAGGAGCATTGGTTGTGGAGCCAAGTAAAATGAAATCCTAGGCAACCTCAATCTTTTGTCTATTTATTATGATGAAGTTCCCTACTTGTGCAGACGTGAGGACTTTGGCCTTCTTTACATTGAGAAGTAAACCATACTGACAGCTGTAATCATGGATCACCATCAGCAAGTGCTTCCCATTTTCAGTAAGCAAGGTTATGTCATCTGCATATCAAAGGTTGTTAACAAGCCTTCCTCCAATCTTGATATCACATACTTTTTCATCTAATCCAGCTTCTCTGATGATTTGCTCAGCGCACAGATTGAATAGGCATGGTGAAATGGTACACCCCTAACATATGCCTTCCCTGATTTTAGACTAAGCCATTTCCCTTGTTCTGTTTGCATTTACTATGTGCAACTAAATTCAGCATAGACAGGAAATGAAAAGAATAGGGCACCAATCTTTCAGAATGACTGCCACCTCGAACGATACACAACATTTTATATAGCAGATCCAAGACAGTTTGATATTTTCCAGAAAGATAATCAAGAATAAGAGTTATTTATTGCCCTCAAAGAGCAATTATTAATTGAGCAGGGAAAAGTGTCATGATGAGTCTCAGTGATCAGTAGGAAGATGGAATACATAAAAACTTCTCAAATCAATTTTCCTATCTCCAAAATAAGTTTAAAATATGAGTAGAGGACAGAGGAAAGTAAACTGAATTTGGAGACGACAAGCAAAATTGATAAGCTTTATTTTCACATTTCAGTGTGTATCCCAAACCCAGACTTTCACCTAAGAAGTGGTTGAACTGTAAATTGATCACAACTCAAATATATGGCTCAGAAAAATAGCATCAAGTAGTTTTATTAAATGGATATTAGTAATAGCCCTGTATAAATGCTCGTTTTGAATGAAGCAAAAACCTTTATGATCTCTATGACTTTTCATGAGACTACTAGGTAAACAGATAGAAAATAAATATACACATACATATATAATTTTATGTGTTGGGAGGACTTATCACTGGATTATTAAAATTTATTGTCATAAGCACCATCTCTTATGCTGTCATTTTTGAGGCATTGAGAAATGAATGCACAAGTGTATTTTGTAGAAGATTTGTGTGCTTCCACTTTTATTTATCCTGATCACCATTGTAAGGCTCTTGTGTTTTGGAGATTCATGCCTTTCTTAATCTCTATGAAACAGCTATATTCTTCCTTAATCTTTTCCTCTCCTCAAAATGTGTCTCACACTTTGTTCAGTTTGAATTCTATTAAGTCCTCCCAGTTTACTTCCCAGTGTTTCTCAAGTTCCTCCTCAAATCACCCATCTCTGTGGTTTGTTCTGCAATAATTTTCAACCCTTTAGCTTTCTTCGATATGGGAATAATACTAGTCAGGGGATAAAGATACCTTATGAGAAGAGAACAGTATATTAGGTTTGCTAAGCAGGGACAACCAAGACCATTAGTCAATGAATTCAGGATAGCACTTGGTGATAACAAACAGAGGGAGGAGAGTACAGGCAGATCATTACAGTATTATAACTACCTAATAAGTGGGTCAAACACAGTTTGGGTTAGATCAAACATGGCAAGTATTACCCTCTATTTGGATAATACACGATGCCTGGTTGTCAGGTTATAAAGTCTCAATCCACACAGGATATTATGTTTGTGGGAAAAACCATAAGCAAATCTGGAAAAAGGCAACAGAAAAAAAAACCAAGAAATTATGAAGTTCTGGGCCACAAAGCAAAATGTTAGTAATTCAAACTCATTCAAGGTGCTTGAAAAATAAGGCCTGATGATCAACTTCCAAAAGGTTACAGCCTTGAAAACTCTATGGTGTAGTTCTACTCTGCATACTGGAGTCACCAAGAGTTGGAATCACACAGCAGCCATTAACAACATCCACGGAATTTCATTTTTGAGAAAAATGAGTAGTAGATTCCAGGAAGAATCTGGGTATAAGTAAACTTTCAAAGGGGGCTATGATTGGGTGATTATAATAAGAAATTGTACTGAGCAGATGACCTGGAGATATGTATCTTTTGATACACTGGATAGTGTAAGATATAGTAATTTATATATATATATATATATATATATATATATATATATATATATATATATATATATATATATAGAGAGAGAGAGAGAGAGAGAGAGAGAGAGAGAGAGAGAGAGAGAGAGAGAGAGTGTTCCTTAGGGGTAGGATGGAGAAGGGATAGGATAAAGAAGAGCTGACAATAAAGAATTCAAGAGGAAATAAAATGTTTTGAAACTGATGGTGGTAGCAATTGCAAAACTCTGCTTGATCTAATGGAATTATGGATTGTTATAGTATCCGTAAGAGCTTCCAATAAAATAACTTAAAAATATGTATCTTGACTAAAGCAATTCTAATTAACATTCACTGATGTGTGAATTAATTCTATGTCTCTAGGTTCTCTGTTCTGTATAGTGACAATCTCTTCTTAGGTGATCTTGAGTTACTGTCAACAAACGGAAATGTTGCATATTCTTGTTAAAGAATCTGCTTCCTTGAGATTGATACGGTTTTTAATAATTATGCATCAGAAGAAATTCTTCTGGTGTTTTCTATATGTTGGCTTGCATTCCTAAAATTTTGCTAGCTTATCGTTTAAACAAAAAGAGGTGGGGTCAGAGGAGGGGGGTGTGCAACAACACCGAGGCAACACAGCACTCCGAAGACAGAACATGTTTAATTCTATGTCAGCAGTTGTAGGAGTCTTGGTTGCAATGTGAACAATCTCCTACTGAAGATATTGGTAGAATTCTCCAATTTCTTCACAACTATCTCCAGTGTGCATACATTTGGAAAAACAGTTGTATTGATTGTATTTCCTTGAAGGTCCACAGACAGCTGTCTATTTCAAAATGCATTTGAGCTCACTAACAACTAGAATATCAATCTTTATGATTAATTCCATTTCATTTTTGATGACTTCCAATTTTTCTAGATTCATACTTCATACATTCCAAGTTTTGATTATTAGTAGATTTTCTTCTCTGTTTCTTCTCACATTGAATTGTGTCCCATCAGCAAATGAAGACCTTGAAGGCCCCAATCCCAGACTTTCCTCAATCCATGCCAGCATGGTCGTCCCGATTAGTCTAGAGGCTCTGCTGAAAGCTGTTCACTTTGGATGGCCTTGCTGGTATTTGAACAAGACTTG
Organism: Tenrec ecaudatus; assembly: GCF_050624435.1. Taxonomy (NCBI): domain Eukaryota; kingdom Metazoa; phylum Chordata; class Mammalia; order Afrosoricida; family Tenrecidae; genus Tenrec; species Tenrec ecaudatus. The sequence continues at coordinate 108,705,070 of NC_134530.1, forward strand.
GAGAACTTGCTGAGGAACAGCAAGGATTGCTAGGTGTTGTATGAAAAAACTGTGCAAGACTAACAACTTGTTCATATCAAATATATTTTTTCAATAACATGAATGGTGAACAGTCATTCACCATTCAAATAGACTTCTCCAGATGGAATACGTAGAAATCAAATTGCCTATGAATGAGACAATGGAGAAGCTCAGTATCAGCTGCCAAATCAGACCAAGAACTAACTTGGAAAAGATCATCAATTGCTCATATATATACTCAAGTTGAAGCTGAAAGAAATTAAATAAATCCACGAATGACAAAATATAACCTGGGATCTATCATACCTGAAGTTAGAGAAAGTCTCAAGCACAGATTTGAAGCATTGAATATTAATGATAGAAGACCTGATGCGCTGGGAGATGACAAAAAGAACACCATTCACAAAGAAAACAAAAGGTTATTAAGAAGATAACAAAGACTGGGCAACCGACAACAGCACATGTCACGCTGTCCCCTTACTGGAGCAGACTGTGAAGGAGGACATTTCTGGGGTCACATGGTGGGGAGGCAGTGTGGGCTGAACCCCCCCAAAATGGAGTGAACCAAGAAGGGGGCATACCAGACCAGCAGCTGTAGCAAGGCAGAGCTACGACGCCCCTGAGGAGCCCCCAAGGGCACTCCAAGCCAAGGGGGGCAGCTCCTGGACAGTCATTAAGGCCAGTGAACAGAACAGGGGTTTTTGTATATTTCTTCTCTCATTTTAACTGTTATTTTATCTTATTAAATTGTTATTATCATTTTTTACATCAGTTGGGGCTATGTCATAGTCGGTGTACCTACCTATATGGATAGACAAGGAAGGCATGGCAAAAGAGAGAGCAGCAGGACCAACGGTCCTGGGGAGACCTAGGAGGTGAGGGAGGTGGGGGATAGGGACAGTGAGAAGCCTACACCATGGACAAGGGAACAACTGGGGTGTTGGAGGCAATACCAAGGAGGCGATAGGGATGGGGGTTGTAGGAGCAACAGCAAACTAGCTAATAGGAGGTATTAAGAGGCAAATATAAGGGGGGAATGACAGTGGGGCAGGAGGAAGGTAAAAGGAAACAGAGGAAGGGACTAGGAAGCAAAGCAATGTATAGAGGTATAAACATAGAGGTGTACATTATGTTAGACAGGGTTCTCTAGAGAAACGAAACCAAAACGCTAATAATTAGATAGCTAGCTAGCTAGATAGATAACATAAGAAATAAACAGCTAATTAATCTATAAAGCAGTACAAATGGCTCAATGCAACTCTTCCATGAGACAGTTGTGAGACACTGGTAGTCCTTCAAATCTTGAGGGCTGCCAGGTAGTCCTCGGTAGAGCAATTCAGGCTATCTGGGCACAGGCAGCAAACAGCTGGGCAGATAGTTCACCAACCATCAGCTAGATGACAGGGTCTGACAGTCCCCAGCTCAAGAGATGTAAATTCCAGTGGTGAGGTGAAGCAGGTCTTGAAGGAACCTCAAATTACAGCAACACGGTCCATGGGTTAGGTGTCTCACAGGTAGTGTAGCTTGCAAATTGAGGCAAAGAGCAAGCAAGGCAGCCGCACACAGGTCCGATGATCAAATAGCAAGAGACAAGAGAGGCGAGGCTCGCTGAGCCATTTATCTCTCTACCCTTCAATTAATCCCACATGTGTTCATTGACCAGGTTGGCACAGTAAACATTAACTATCTCATACATGCAAATACACTAATCCACAAAAATAGAGGTATTGGCCCATGTACATATATTTGTATGGCAATACACTGAGGTAGGGGATGGACTTTGGGCCCCTGCTCATACCCACCTTCAATACAACAACACTTTGTTCTAACCAATCAGTAGTCTGAGATTTTCACCCTCCTGACACTATTGCTGAAGACAAAATGGGTGCATAAGCGTATATGGTGAAGAAGGTGGATGGTGCCCGGCTATTAAAAGATAAAGCATCTGGAGTCTTAAAGGCTTGACGTTACACAAGCCACCATTCAGCAGTGAAGCAACAAGTCCACATAGAAGAAGCAAACCACTGATTTGATCATGAGGAGTCATAGGAACAAGGTAGTAGACATCAGCAGACACATACCAAACAAAAACATATTGTCCAGAATGAGAGGGGCTGAAGCAGAGATCCAAAGCCTATCTATAGACAGTAGAACAATCTCCCCACAGAGGGTCCACAGGGAGGGGATGAGTCGACAGGGTGCAGTAAAGTATGAAACACACTATATTCCTCTGGTTCCTTAAGGCTTCCTCACGCCCCACTACCATGACCCCAGTGCTACTTCTCAATGCAGACTAGACTGGAACATGCACACAGGTATAGATAAGAGATGGGAGCTCACGACACACAGAATCCAGGAGTAGGAGTGGGAATAGTGATAACAGAAGGGTAGGGGGAAGAGGGGGAGGAGAAGGGAGAAGGGAAACTGATAGCAATGATTGACACATAACCCTACACCCCTCTACAGGGGGAAGAACAACAGAAAAGATGGGTGAAGGGAGACAGTGGTCGGCGTGAGAGATGAAAATAATAGCAATGTACAATCTATCGGGATTATGAGTGTGGGGCGGGGGAAGGCAGAGGAGCTGATACCAAGGGCTCAATAGAAAGTAAATGTCTAGAAAATAATGAAGGCAACATATGTACAAACATACCTTATTCAATAGATGTATGGATTGTGAAAAGAGTTGTATGAGCCCCCAATAAAATGATTTAAAAAGATAATAAAGTAAGATCAGTGTGGCTGTCCAAAAGGATCCTGAAACTTATTCTTTGTAGAGTAGCTAAGGCAAATGGAAGAAATGATGAAGTCAAAGAGCTGAACAGAAAATGTCAAAGGGCAGGTCAAGAAGACAAAGTCAAATATTAAATTAAACGTGCAAAAACCTAGTGCTAGAAAGCCAAAAAATGAAGAACACACTCAGCATATCTCAAACTAAAAGAACTAAAGAAAAATATCCAAGCCACTAGTTGAAATATCGAAAGACTTGAAGGGTAAAATTGTGAATGACACAGCAACCCTCCAAAGAAGGAAGCAAAAGACAGGTGTCACTGGGTAAATCTGCTGTACAGGACCTGTTTAGAACACTGAAAAGCAAAGATGTTGCTTTGAGGATTAAGTCGGGCCTTACCCAAAGCATGGTATTTTCAATGGGCACAAGTGTAAACTGTGTAAACGTTTCATCTCAAAGTTGGATGTTGAATAAGGAACATGGCAGAAGAATTGATGGAGTTGAATTGTGGTGCTGGAGAAGAATATTGACATTACCCTGGACTGCTAAAAGAACAAACCAATTTGTGTTGGACAAAATAAAGTCCGTGTGCTCCTCAGAGGCAAGGAGGGTGAGACTTTGTGCGAGTTACTTCGAACATGTTAGGAGATATCAGTGTTTGCAAAAGGACACCTTGATCGGTAAAGCAGAGGGACAACTAAAGTGAAAGGCCCTCAGTGGGATGGATTGACAGAGTGGGTGTTGCACTGGGCTGAGTAGGAACCATTGTGAGGATGGTACGGGACTGAGCAGTGTTTTGTTCTCTTGTGGGTTGGAACCAAGTCAATGGCACTTAACAACACAGCTATTTTCTATAGTCTGTTTGAATATTTTTATACTGAATTTTCCTTACTCTGAGTGTATAAAATAATGTTCCCCCATCTTTTTTTCTAAATGTATCCACTTGCCAGACTGATTTTTCTATTTGTTCTCATTTGTATTTCTATGGTGGCCTTTATCAATGGCTGATTTTCTTCAAATTATGCTTATGTGTCCATGATCAAGTTGGTTACAATGCAAAGTTGGTTCAGAGTTTGCCTAGCAGCCATTGCAGTCTCTTTTGCACAAGAATGAGTTCAGCGTTCTCTGTATATGTGGATGGAGCATAGCAGTTTATATAAGTGCTATTTTGTACAACATATATAAGTGGGCAAAGGCAAAATATGACATTAATTTTCAAATGTAAAAATAGAAATAATCCTATGTCATGGTCCTGGTTTGCATTCTCAGGAGTTCCTTTCAGGTAGATATCAATATTTTCCTGGGGATTATTTTCCAAGGGCTTATGAAGAGAGTAATATCAATGGGAAAGAAAGATGCCAACCTGAGTGGACTTTGGAAAATGTTTCAACCAATCACCTAGATTTCTACTTCAATGCTGAGAGGGGAATTTAGGGACCAAAACAACAAGGAAAAATCTTTCAACTCCTATTCAAACTTCTCTTAGTGAGCAACGGACTATATCCACATTTGTGCCCTCAACTATTTACTGTGTTTATTTCTCATATGCAATTTCAGAATTCAATAACTTTTGGGCTAATTCACTGGATTTGAAGGGAACTACAGGGCCAGAAGCAAAGTTGCACCTGATTTAAGAATTTGATCAAGATATTAACATCTGTAATATGTTTAAACTTTCTTTGGTTTATTACTAAAATATCCAAAATATACACATTATATATGAAGTGAGTACCCCCAAAATCGGTTTTTTCAAAACTATTATATATATATATATATATATATATATATATATATATACAACAAAACAGCCTTATTACCCTCAGAGTAGTCTCTATTACACAATACATTTGTCAAATATGTGATTCCATTCTTGAAAACATTTTTCAAACTCATCTGCACTTATGGAAACAAAAAGAAGTTTCACAGAGCGAGTCAGGTGGGTAAGGTGTGTGGGGAAAGGGGGCCATGCTGTTTTTTGCCCCAAACTAGCGCACTGGATAGCTGTGTGAGCAGGTGCATTGTCATGGTGGTAAAACCAGTTCCCTGTCTGCCACAAATGTGGCCTATTTTGTCACACACTGTTACAAAATCATTTCAGAACCTCTAAATAGAAAGCTGATTAGCAGTCTGACCTGGTGGAATGAACTCCAGATGTACGATACCATTCACATAAAAAAAAATCCCCAAAGAGCATCACCCTTCATTTTTTACTTCAGTTTTTGGTGGAAGGTGAGAAAGGTGCCTTCCACTGCCATGATTGGTGTTTGCTTCTGGAGTCATAAAAATAGCATCATGTCTCTTATAGTAATGACCTTGAAAAAGAAGTCCGGTCACATCAGAGCTGTGTTTCAAGCCCATGTTCTTGTCAGACTTGAAGCACAAGTGCACACATTTTGTCGACATTTTGGTCTGTTTGGGAAGTTGACAGATGTCCAGAATGAGGTTTGTCATCACTCGACATTTCACCTTTTAAGAAATAAAAAACCACTCATACACTTGAGTTTTTCCACAGCGCTGTCCTTGTGATCTATGTTCAACATCACAGCAGTTTCTGTGGCATTTTCCTCAGCAGGAAACAACATGTCACAGCTGTATGTTGTTCTCTTAAATCGACCATCACAAAAAATGACGTTTGAATGAAACTACTTTCATGAAAACATTCACTGTGATCAGAGAGAACATCCCCAGGTGATGCCACTGGGTGCACTGACTTAGAGCGAGTTGCTGGATGCTTGCCTAGTAGGAAAAATGTGTCCTATGAAAGCTCTTCCCGCACAGCTTTTTTCCATTTTGGGGGGATTTCCCCCTTGTATATTTTCTTTTCCTTTTAACTGTATTTATAGTATGTTGGGAAGAAGTGTTTTCTTGTTGTTGTTGTTTTTGGTGGGGAGTACCAAAACATTTTTTATCTCAATGTATTTAATTATCTTATGTGTATCCCAACCTTCCAAAGTTGTCTTGAGTTTCATAAGAGGATGTTTTTCAAACACACACACACACACACACACATATATGGCATAATAATTATTTGCATAATGAGGAAATAAAAACTTAACTTAGAGAGTTGTTTTAGGATAAAAGTTATAAACTCATGTAAAATACTTATACGAGTGCGTGGCTCACAGAATTGCCTAAAAACAATATTATCCATTATTTTTGTTATCAAGCATAAATTCTGAAACAATCATTTTGTAATAAGCTATTTTTAATGTAGCTTTAAAGTGACAGCAAAGAGGAAGGAAAGTGCCGGGAAATAGATAATCTGAAGGTTGAGTAATTTATCTGTGAAATAACCATGAGTTGGCTATAAAAGATGCTGATGTAGCAGAAAACTAAAACTAGAAATAACTGACATCCACAGAACAATGAGCGTCTCATCAATTTTGTGAACTAAAGTTTACAGTTTTAAACTATTGACAAAAGATAGCTACATAGTAAACAAGGCAGAAACATTTATTTTTAAAACTCAGAGCCTTGGTGGGGTCCTGGTTATGCCTTGGTCCATTTGGTGGGCAGTTCGAAAGCACCAACAGCTTCATGGGAGACATACTGGGCTTTTTACTCTTGTCAGCCATATTGGTAGACATGTCTCTCTGGCCCTTGGCTTCTCAACAATGTGGCTCATTGGCCTCTTCCTCTATTGGCCACAATACTGCTTGCAGCACTGCTTCACTACAGCCTTGGCATTGACCCTCTGCTCTGTTGCATGTTCTCTGTTGTATCAGCCTCTTGTGTCTGCTTCATAAGAGAACATTGCCAGAGCTCTACTGGCAGCTGTCTATATCTATAGTCACCGGCTTTACTGTTCTTGTTTCTGAAATGGCTCTCTTAAACTCAGAGGAATGGCGAAACTGGCTAATCTCCTCTTGGTGTTTCATGCACCCTATGTGCATTGTCTCACCAATCATTTAGTCGGAGATAGAAAGACATGGATAAGAGATCCATATGTAAGCAATCACACTTCACCATATTCATAGGTATGTAAGCCTAATGAACTGATGTTTCAGTTGGAAGCAGTAACAAAAATATAGTATTCTACACTGGGAAAAATATTGTCAAGTTGGGTATCATATCTGTGTATAAGTGAAATCTCTTTTAGAATATGTTTAACAGAGAATTTGAATAATTAATTTTGATTATTGAACTTATAATTCAACAAAATGTATTAAAATTTTAATACATTTTGTTGAATTCCCTATGCTTCTATCCAAAACTCACTGCCATACAGCCGATTCCAACTTATAATGACTCTGTAGGACAGAGAAGAAGGGTCTCTTGGCATTACAGAGACTTGGAACATTATTGGAAAGTCAGACATGGAGGTGTGAGGAAAAGGTTTGTTGATAGACCTTTCTGAATGGACCAAAAAAGGAAGATATTTATCATATGTGAATGCTCACCAAAGGGTTACCGCTGTAGATGAGAGCTTTAACAATGCAGTGGACAAGATAACATGTTCTGGGAAAACCAGTCATCCTCTTTCCCCAGTCATTCCTATCCTTGCCAAGTGGGCATTTGAACAAAGCAGGCATGGTAGCAGGAATGGAGATTGGGTGTGGTCTCAGAAACATGGATTTCCACTCACCAAGCTCACTTGGCTACTACCATTTTGAGTGCCCAAACTGCCAGCAGCAGCAGAGACTAACAGAGTCCAAGGTATGGGACTTTCCTCAGGAGGATCAACCAGGTACCTGAATGGCAGTCTGGCGACATAGAATCATTTCCTTCATGAAAAGGGCAGCATTTTAATTTTACTTGGATAGACATTTACTCTGGATACAGATTTGCTGTCCCAGCATGCAATGCTTCTTTCAATTATTACCATTCTTGAACTTAAAGAATGTCTCATCCCCTTACATGGTATCCCACATACAGCTTCAGATCAAAGCATTCAATTCACAGCACAGATAAATGTGGCAATGGGCCCAGGCTCATGGAATTCACTGGTCTTACCATGTTTCCCATCATCCGGAAGCATCTGGATTGATAGAAGGTGGAATGTATTTCTAAAGACATAATTATGGGACAGCTTGGTTGCAACATTTTGCAAGTTGAGGCAATGTCCCTGGAGGCTGCAGATGCTCTAAACCAGAGCTTTCTCCAATAATCAGGATTCACAGGCCCAGAAACACAGTGGTGGAAATGAAAGTGGCACCACTCACTATTACTCCTAGGAGCCTACTCACCACAATTTTGCTTCCTTTCCCTGCAACCTTTGAGTCTGGAGATCTTAGTCCAACGTGAAGAAGGCTCTCACCTGGAGCCACAGCAATGATTCCACTGACCTGGGAGTTAAGAATGCCTCCTAACCATCTTGGGATCCTCCTACCTCTGGAGCAATGGGCAAAAAAGGGTATTACTTTATTAAATGGTGTAATTGATCCTGATTACTAAGGGGGAATTGGATTAGTTTTGTATATTGGTGATAAAGAAGGGATATCTAGAATCCAGGAGATTCCTTAGGTCAACTCTGACTACTACCATGTCCTTCAATTAAAGTCAATGGTAATGTACAAGTCCCCAATTCTGAGATGACTACTAATAGTTCAGACTTCTCTGGAATGACTGTTTGGGTCTCAGAACCAGAGGAAGAACCATGACCAATCAAAGTTCTTTCAGAGGGCAAAAGAAATACAAAATGGGTAATGAATGAAGCTAATTTTAAATACCAGCTATGGCCATACAGCTAGATGCAAGAATGAATGTTTTAATTGTTATGAGTAATTCTTATTTGTATGAATGCATCAATTTTTTTTTCACTTTTAAAATATAAGATAAAATGGAGTTAGGGTGTTTTCAGTTGTACAATTTTAGTGGTATCATGTTAGGTGCAAGTATGATAGTATTATTCTTTCTTTTGTTGTTGTGTAAGGTTTAATAGTTGCATACAGGTGACAAATTGACAAGGGGTGGATGTTGAGGTAGTTAGTTTATTGTGCCAACCTGGCTGATAATTACATGGGGGTTAATTGAAGGTTAAAGATAAATGGCTCGGTGAGCCTTGCCTTTCTAGTTCTCGGGTCTCTTGCTTTGTGATGGTCAGACCAGGGTGCAGCTGCCTTAGCCAGTTCCCTGATCCAGCTTGCAAGGTTCACTTCCTGCAAGATATCCCTGAGGAGAAGCCACATGCACTTACCCCAATGCAGCCCTGGGTGCTGGAGAAGCTGTGTGGAGACCCCTGCCAGCGCTGAGATGCTTACACGTTTACTGACTAGGGTTTCCTCCTGCAGTCAGCATCATTGTGTCTGTTTTGTGAGATGGAGGAGGATTTTGTGGATTGGCGTCAGACATATGGGTTAATGTTGAACTTGTGGGCTTGGGCATCACTGGTTGGGATGCTTTCTTGATGTGCACTTACCCTTTATATAAAACTCTCTCTTATACATATGAGTTTCTGTGGATTTGTTTCTCTAATGTACCCAGACTAACACAGATGTGAAGGCAAAAGATCATGCTAACTATATACTCCTGAGTAAAGATGGTGGGCCCAACATGTCCATAGGGTCACAAACTGATGACAACTCCTTTGGGGGCAGAGGGGTGGGGGAAGCTCTTTTATATATGAAAGAGAACAAGCAGAATTGAATTATTTTTCTGCCCTTCACCTACTGGAGCTTCATTTCGCATCTGGTTCCTTGATCTCTGTCCATCTTAGGAGTTTTTAGCAGAGTATGATGGCTAGTGGATTCGTTCCGCTGACTTCAGATTCATTTACCTCTGTCTGCCCCACCTGCCACTTCTTGCTTGTCAGCTTCCACAACTTAGGAGACGCCTGACTTGAACTGGACAGGACTGAGCTACTTCTATAACTGTGTAGGTCATTTCTATCCATAACTATATTTTTATATACAAACATACACAAGTATCATTTGTATTGCTTCACAAGAACCCAACCTAAGAAGACAGGCTTCCCCTTTTCCCACCGAGCTGTTTGTAGACTTGAACTGCTGGCCTTGCACTTAGTAACTCAATGTGTTACCCACTATGTTACCTGAACCCCTCCCCTATAATATGTTATCTGATATTATGTTTCTGATTCTAAATTCACAATGAATCTATTACAAAATACTGGTCAAAATGATTAAAAACAAATGAGGTTTTTACTGAAAGAAAATTTTCCATAATCCCTCATTATAAATTACTTGGACATTCCAGATCATGAAACTCCCATAAAAATCTAAGATCCCAAGTTATTTTTAGGTTTCATTCCCTTATTATTTATTAAAATTATCCTGTGAAATATATGTGGTACATTATGAGTTGAAAAAGTATTTTGTCTACAATCTATAAAAATAAAACGTGACAAGCCAGATCAGAGAAAATTTCAGTTAAAAAATGTGAAACTGATTAGCAAAACTCATATGACTTCGTTGTTTTGTTGTATGCTGTCCAATTAATTCCAACTCATAGTAACCCTTTAGGACAGCATAGACCTATTGGGTTTCCTAATTTGTAATCTTTAAGGATCAGAGGAGATCTTTACTTCCTCGGTCATTGGTGGATTCAGATTACCTATCATTTTGGTAGCAGGAGGGCTATAATTGTGCAGCCAGATGTCTTTCATATGACACTAAGAGGGTGGGGACAAGAACAAACAACTTCTGCTGTTACGTCAAATGAGACTCATAGATAGCCATGGAATATGGAAACTCATGGTGTTACTGCTTGAAAATGGGACACATAATCCCAATGAAGCGTTCTGAAATTTCTATTGTTTTTGCAGTGATATATACAATCTGTTATGGTTCACAAAATCAGGTGCCTCAGCATAGCCAGTAACACAAAGATGTGTTTGTAATGATCAGTCTTGTATGAGTTACATTTTCTAAGAAGCCAAAAGAAAGTGTGCACCATATTTTATACAATTCTGATACATGACTATGTCAAATTAAACTACAGTTCAAGGTTTCCAAATTTGTGGTAGTGTCTGTTCCACTGTGAAGTTGAACTACCTTTAGTGTGTCAACGGTTATTTGGTTCCAAAAAGTAGCTATTACCCCATGGGTGTGTTATTGCTACTAATTTCCACGAAAAAAATTTCAGTGACATCATGTGTGTAGAGGAAAACTGCTTCCCATGATTTTTAAGGCTTTGATCTTTCAAAATACTCCTGTCTTTTGAAATCGCATCCATGTGTTCAAGTCTTCAATCTTTTAGCTAGAGTTGAACACTTAGCCCTTTACATGACGTGGAAATGCCTGGATATTTAGGAATTATTTCTTTCATATGAATAAAGATGGATTTCCAATTCTTCGGGTACCCTTTATAATTTATGCAAACCTCAGGACCCATTTACTTTAGTATATTGGTATTTTCTTAAACAGACAAAAAAATAGAGCGCACTGGCCCAGAATACTACCCAAAGCTTTCCACAAAGTTCTAGTTTCCAAAAGGAACTAAAGCTAAGTGGACAAGGAAAGTAGCAGAAGAACTCACAGGAGAGCTGATGTTACTTGATAAGGCCTGTATGTTGATTTTCACAACATGTCCATTTAACACACAGTCAGTTGGACTTCACAGCAGTGGATTTTGTTGTTGCTCATTCATTGGTTTGTTGGTTTCAATAAAGACAGTCTCTTTTTTATGTTTTTAAGCATTTTTATTGGCACCTATCCAAATATACAATTCAATATTTCAATCATTTAACCATATCAAGATTAATTATATAATCATTACCACAATAAATTTTAGAATATCTTGTCTCCTATGGCTAAATCTTCTTTAAAATGAGTTGTGTAATCACAGTCAGTTGTAGGGCACCCTGCCCTCCTCCTGCCTTCATTGTTTACTCCTGAGATCCCCTCACTCTCCCTACATCCACTCCCCCAACCCTACATCTTCTATAAACCCTTCCATCAGTTATCTCTATGCAGCCACTCCTCTGTGGCTCACCAAATGGGAAACCCAATAGAAACAACAAAAAACAAAGTCAACATAAATGGTAAGGATAAAATAATAATAACATAAAGATAAAGATACAAATAATGAGTAAGTAAGAAAGGGCCACCCTCAATATTTAAGAAGCCAGGGAAGAATTTTTGTCATAGAACACGCAAGAGCTACTTGCATCTAGAACAACTTCAGGTTGGATCAGCAGGGAGGTAACTTGACCAAGTATCAAGTTTGATCCAGCATAATCAAGATACAATTGATATCTGTCTGACAGTATAGCTGTTCCAGAACCTTGCCTGTGGCTAGTGGGGGTCTGCTAGCAGCTTAATCGGACTAGTTACTCTACAGGAGGGTTTGGGCTCCCACTGTTCTCCAAAGCCTCCCACCATTTGGGTGTGCAAAATTTTAGCTCTGATACTTTTATCATATTTGAATTTAGAAAGAAAGTCTATGTAGATGGACCTGAACCAGGTAGTTTTGATCTACTCTACATTCTTGTGAAGTATGGAACTGACTACAATGATTGATGTGTAACCCTGCCACTCCTGCACCCCATGGAGACAAGCAACAGAAACATGGGTGGAGGGAGACAATGGAAGCAGTGACAATAATACATTTTAATAATTTATCAAGGGTTCATGAGATGGGGAGTGTAAGGAGGGAGGGAAAAAAGAGGAGCTGATATCAAGGGCTCATGTAGAAAGGAAATGTTTAAAAAAGGATGATGGCAACATATATACAGGTGTGCTTAGTATAATGGATGTATGGGTTGTTATAAGAGCTATAAGAGTCCCAAATAAAATGATTTATTAAAATAATAAAAATAAATTGTAAGCTTTAAATTTACCTAATTTTGTTGTAAATTCTCACTGAATAGAGAAAATGATGTAATTATCAGATTTCAAAATTGAACTTCTCACTGCCATTGAGTTGATGCTGGCTCATAGCAACTACACAGGGCAGGGCAGACCTGCCCACCACTTTGCAAGCCTGTGACTCTACGGGGGCAGAAAGCACAGAGGCAGGATGAGGAAAACCCAGGACGCTGTTTCTGCTATTCATTCTTTTCACAAATGTCCTTGAAGAATTTTTAAGTTTTATGGTAACTACTATATCATCATAAATCAATTCTGCTACCCTTATGATATATAAGGTTTTGAGTACCTATTATGTGAGATTATGTTAGGTAGAGGTGGGAAGATAGAGTAAATCCAAGTTGATCAGCCATCTTTTGTGGTAAACTGAAATCAGTAGGCTACTGCTGTGATAAGTAGGTGTAAAGTTTTTTTTTAACATATCTCAAACTATAATAAATTTCAAGTATGAGAAAAATAATAAAGATCACAACTGCTAAAATAAATAATTTTTCCACATTTTCAGTCAAATTATAAAGGTATTTATATTTATTATAAAAGAAGATGCTTGCTCTGCTCCCCATAATTCAATCATATACCTGCCATTTTGCTACATTGCATTGAGTAGTTTACATATTATTTGGATGTATAATTGCATTCTGCGTATGTTTCCAAATAATAGCACACATTAATAATTTCAATGGCTTAGTAGTTTTATCATTCTTATATTTTGAGTTAGAAACAGTAGCAATTTCTTTCAAGTGGTGATTATAGAAGAATTTTTTAAAAAGCAGAGTATGACCTTCAAGTCAATGCTGACTCAGATATTCTACAGATGGTGCTTCTACATGGTTTATGAAGATAATACACCTATCTTTAAGCAATATGGAATATAAGGAGCTAAATGAGAGGTAACAACTTGGAAGTTAGTATCTTTACTCCAATGATCTAGAGGCTGATAATGAATACGTTTTTAAAAATTCATAGCTATGTCATTGAGAAATGAAAGCATTGCAACAAAGAAAATTTCCCCCACCATGACAAAGTACCTGCCCCTACTTTGAGAGCAGTAAAGGATGCTTAATTTCATTAGGAAAGCCTACCTCTTCTATCCCCCCACCTTGCTATTGGCCTTCAGGCTTCTTTTAGCTCCCCAATTCAAAGATCAGTGAAAAAGCACACAATTTGGGGCCCTTGGATTTGTTAAATCTACTTTTCAGCTGTGGTGTAAATAGTCCTTCTTGGGGAAGGGCTAGAGAAGCGGAAATACTTCTTTCAGAAGCCAATTGAACTATAGGGAGGCTAGAAGGAGAAATAATAACTTCACATTTTTACATTGGGTAAGAAATGGGCAGTATTCAACACATATCAACACTAGATTATTTATAAAAATGAATCATAGACTTGATAGTCATATCTCATAAAATTTAAAATCTTCTCTATCTCTACTTTAATCCATATCTATCATACTTAAGTATAAAATATGATACAACTTATTATCAAAATGATACTATATTAAAGGTTTAACTAACAGTTATCATTTAACTAATTGTATTAGCTGATGCGCATGTAAACACAACATACTCACACACGCTGTATGTGCACACATGATTTGCATGTAAATTCAGCTTATACTCACAAAATTTGCCTCTGTCTGATCTGATAATTATTGCTTACACATTTCGATAAGCATCTTCTTTATTATTGATGAAAACATTGCTATGGGAGAAATCTCATGTCCTCAACACTTATATTTCGGCCAAGCAGAATCATGCTAATGGATAATTTACTGAAGACTTCCCGCATATTAATTTTTATCTTGAGAAACTTTGTTTCCTCTATCTTTATCCTTGTCCTTTTGCACTTTAGTGTCCTCTAACTTTCTGTCACAAAACAAGTGCACATTTGGTTATAACATTTCTTTTTAAACATGAAGTTTTCCTCTGAGATGGCAGGCACCAAGATAGCATTGTTTTCTGTAAAGTCTCTGTGTTGTTTCAGAATAGTCACATCCGGAGCTATAGACATAGTTGGGATAAGAGTAAAAGCTGTAAATCACCGCCTGCCTGAACCACCCTGTCCTCACCTGGGCAACTGCCTTTCTCTGGCCCATGCTGATTTCTGAAGCTCCCAAGTAGGTAGTACCATTACATTTATATGTTATAGTAGGAAGTACGAAAAACATGTCTGATTTCTTCTGTTCACCCTCACTCACACATACACTTTGCTTGGCCTTGCTCATTTTCCTAACTCTCCCTTCTCACAGCTCCAGGCAAGCAATCTACATGGATGCTTGGATGTATGCAAAGTTTCTCTCAGCGCCTTGCAAACCTTCCTTCCCTTGTTAATACTTTCCCTATTCCCTAGGGGAAAGATGAAAACTCATTATCGTTATATTTATTACAATCCACACTAGAGGGTTACTGACGTGCGGTTGAAAAGTATAAAGAATAGCAGTAAAAATATGTTCAAAAATTAAAACCACTTATGTTTTAGAGTTAAATATTAATAAGAGTTTCAAGTCTTTGAAAGTACCCCCACCCAGCTTCTCTGTCTTTTCCCTTACAACATCCTTAAACGTCAGCATAACGGTGTCTAATAGATCTATATTCATGCCTGACATATTCATTTCTCAGTAAAATGGTATAATAATACATTTGTTCCTATAGGAATGATATAATTCTCTATGTATCTAAATGTGTGCTCTATTAATCATTATTGTCACAGCAAGACTCTGAGTGATACACACAGCGAAGCACTCTATTGTTCACTTAAAGGCTGATTGGCCAAACCTTCCCAGAAGCTTTTCAGAAGAGAAGCCTGGCGTTCTGCTTCGAAAGGTCCTGGACCTGAAAACTCGATGGAGCTGCTCGGCTCTGCATCCAGGCGGTTTCTGGGAGTCAGAGTCGACCCAGTGGCAATGAATAATTACTTCTGATATTCGTGGTAATCTGGAAAACTGTGAACCACTGCAGGTAAAGTCGAACTTTGTCACGTAGCTTAATGACAGTGGGAAACTCACTCACAGAAGGTTCTAAAGTGCTCTTGTCTGTAAAGGATTAAGCTGGAGCTCAGCGGGTTCAAGCTTCAAATGGGCATGGCAATGGTTCTGACTAAAAGGAGCATGTGTCATTTTTCTCTCAAAATCTTGACAGGAGAATTAAAGGTATGTGTGTGGAAGTGGAAAACAGCAGACTACAGTGCACAAATATAAAATAATAACATTTAAACCAGTCTTTGTGGGATGACCCTTGCTGTGCTATGCTAGAGCCACACAAGTTTCCGATGCATGCAAGACAGCTCTGCTGTTTACTCTCTGCCAAGAGCTATTTGTTACCAGCAGAGCACAACCAATCCCACACCCTTTGTATTCTGACTGTCTTCTCACTACATATGCCCCTCAAGAAACATGCCCTGTGATGCATACCATAGAGACCTGGAGGCACGGCAGATTATGAGTTGCTTTGTTACACAGTTAACAATTCAAACCCACTAGTCACAGTGAGGACGATAAAGGTGAGGCTCTCAACTCTTGGGAAGGTTTACATCCTCAGAATCCTGAAAAGCAGTTCTACTCCATCCTACAGAATCACCGGAAGTGGCAGCCGACTCACTGACAGTGATTCGTTTTGTTGGTTGGCTTGTTTGATGATCATCCAGAATGAAACAGCTGGAGGCCCCCAAAAAATACCCTACAGTAAGTTCTCAAGTTAAGACTTACAAACAACTCCCCAGAATTACAACTCGTACTTACTGAGAGTGGCCTGCCATAAACTCTCTTGTATTAGAAAATAGAATTCAATATGTTGTTTGGGTTAACACGAGCTAGTGTTGCTTGTTGGTTGATCATGAAAACCCTGAGCAGCTTGAACAGTTCAAGAGCACGAGGAAGAGCATGGTTACCCTGGTAACCCTTTCACTTTGCCTACACACCTAGTTGAGGCTGTAACTTTATATTTGGCTAAATGTTTCCTCTTATTTATCATTATACTACGTCTCCATAATGCTAATCTGAGGAAAATAAAGTTCTGGCTATGTTCAAGGAAAAGGAAAACGATCACGATTGAAAATAAAGTATAAATATGAGGTGTCAATGGGATCAGGTATCAGGCATCTAAAACCCAGAAAAAAATCATATTCAATGTGAATGGGTGGGGAGCATGGAGTGGAGACCCAATGCCCATCTGTAGACAAGCGGACATCCCCTCACAGAGGGCTCACAGGGAAGAGATGAGCCAGTCAGGTTGCAGTATAGCACTGATGAAACACACTTCTCTTCTAGCTCTTGGGTCCTTCCTTTCACCCACTATCATGACCTCAATTCTACCTTAAAAATCTGATTAGACCAGAACATGCACACTGCTACAGGTAAGAGCCCGCAATGCAGGGAATCCAGGATAGATACCCCACTCAGGGCCAACAAGGAGAGTAGGGATACCCGGAGAATTAGGTGAGGGTGGGGGGGAGAAAGGGGCATTGATCACAAGGATCAATAAAACCCCCTCCAAGGGGAACGAATAACAGAAAAATGGGTGAGGAGCAAGAGAGGATGATGGAAGATATGAAAATAATAATCTATAACTTATCAAGGGTTCATAAGGGAGGGTGGGTGGAGAAGGGAGGGGGAAGATATGGGGAGCTGATATCAGGGGCTCAAGTGGGAAGAGAATGCTTTGAAAATTATGGTGGCATATGTGCAAATATGCTTGACACGCTTGAATGTATGGATTATGATGAGAGATGTAAGAGCCTCCAATAAAAGTAAGAAAAAATTATAAATTATCAAGGGACCATGAGAGAGGGGGAATAGTGCACGGGGTGGTGGTGGGGATGAACTGATACCTAGAGCTCAAGTAGAAATAAAATGTTTGAAAATGATGATGGCAATATGTGTACAAATGTGCTGGACACAATAAATGTATGTATGGATTTTGATAAGATCTGTAAGACCCCCTGATCATGAGTTGTAGAAGGGGCCAGGTATCAGACATCAAAAATTATATCAGTGGGTGCCCACCTTCCTGATATGATCATTGAAGACAAATGTGTGCATAAGCAAATGTGGTGAAGAAAGCTGATGGTGCCAGGCTATCAAAAGATATAGTATCTGGGGGCCTCAAAGGCTTGAAGATAAACAGCGGCCATCTAGCTCAGAAGCAACAAAGCCCACGTGGAAGAAGCACACCAGCCTGTGTGAGCAAGAGGTGTCAAAGAACAAAAAAATCATATAATTGTAAATGTGGGTGAGTGCAGAGCGAAGACCCAAAGCCCATCTGTAGGCTACTGGACATCCCCTTACTGAAGGGTTATGGGGAGGAGATAAGCCAGTTGGGGTGCAGGGTAGCAACGATGAAACATGCAACTTTCCTCTAGTTCCTAAATGCTTCTTCCCCCCACTTCCCAGCCCCCACTATCATGATCCCAATTCTACACTACAAATCTGGCTAGACCAGAGGATGTACACTGGTACAGATAGGAAGTGGAAACACAGGGAATCTCGGACAGACGACCCCTTCAGGATCAGTGGTGAGAGTGGCCACACTGGGAGGGTGGAGGGAAGGTGGGGTAGAAAGGGGGAACTGATTACAAGCATCTACATATAACCCCCTTCCTGGAGAATGGACAACAGAAAAGTAGGTGAAGGGAGATGTCAGACAGTGTAAGAAATGACAAAATAATAATAATTTTTGAATTATAAAGGGTTTATGAGAGAGGGGGAGCGGGAAGGGAGTGGAAAAATGAGGAGCTTATATTAAGGACTCAAGTAGGAAACAAATGTTCTGAGAACGATGATGACAACAAATATACAAATGTGCTTAGCACTGTGGATGGATGTATGGATTGTGATAAGAACTGCATGAACCCCCAATAAAATGTCTAAAAAAGAAAGAAAGAAAAAAAGGAAAAGAAAGTATAAATAATAAAATGCTAGTTATGAGATGAGACACCATAAGTCATTGGAAAAGCACTAGGATACTGCTGGTCAATGGTTCGAAAAATTTTATGGCATAAAAGGAGGATAATGGAGCATGTGTGGTTTAATTTTTGAAATGAAAAGTCTACAGATAATTTTCTTAGACAGGACGACCCTCTGCCTATTAGCCTTTTGTATAGCAAAAGGCGCAAAGCCTTTTCAGCTACTTAAAAGCTGCATATACAGCAACCAAAGGTGATTATGATGAATAATTTGTTGCGAGTAGAGGTAAGTTTAATCATATAAAGTGAGGGCAAATTTACATAATGTTGAAGTGCAAGGTGAAGCAATAAGTGCTGATCTAAGTGCTATCAGTGATCTTTCTAAACTGTTCTGAAGCATTATTGGAAAAGACGATTTGGGAGACCAGATATTGGATGTCGATGAGACTGCTTTATTTTGTAGAAAAAGGCTGAAAGGACCTATATTTCAAAAGAAGAAAAAAATGCACTGGGGAATAAAGCATCAGAGGATAAGAGAGCATTATTGCTTGGATTTAATGCCTGTAGAGAGTTTCAGGTCAAGTCTTTGTGCGAAGTCACTTCCAAAGCCAAGGGCACTTTGCCTTAATGTTAAGGAATGCCTGCTGTTATTTGAAAATGCAAAAGAATTGAATGATTTTGTCCTCATTGCTAAACATTTTGCAAGTCCTTCCTTTCACCATCGCCTTTGTGCTCCACAATGAGCCGGAAGAGCGCTTGGTGGCATGCGTTCAGCCCCCAAAGCCACATCATCTTTTCAGCCAATGGAGCAGAAGCCCAGGCGTCCTTTGGTCCTCTCATTTCTTTCCAGCCTCCGCAAAAGGAGTCAGGGCTACCCAAGAAAGATTACAGGATGAGCTTGAAGAGGTTCTGGGGGAAGTATAACATAGATGGGACCGTGAAAACGTGTTCATTCTTATGACGAAGTGAAATATTCAAAATTAAAAGATTGCAGTACCAACTGTGCCCCAACTCATTTAAGCTTTTCAGGGATTTGCAGTTGAGCACATCCTGAAACCAGGCAGACTATGGTTGACACCAGCAACAAACTGAAGTTACACATCAGGCGAAAATGACGTGTTTGAGTTATTCCACTGACTGCAGAGCCAAACACGCTTTTGACGAAGATCTGGCCTTCCTCTCAGGGAAGTCAGAATGGCAGAATAGTCCAGGAGCAAGATCTCCAAGCCGAGAGCATCGCAGCTAACCCAACGGCTGGGGGCTTCGTCTGCTACAAAGCCATTCTGATGAAACCTGTGCAAATCTGCATCCACGCCCATATGTCATGAAACTGGCCCCAAAAGCAAGCAGTAAAAAGCTCTGCTTCTCCAGCACCGGGCCCATGGTCCTCAACAGTATCTCCATCATCTTCTCTTGTGTCATTATGAAATAATCATATCACCTCATGAATGCCCCATCATCATGCAAGGCACTGATGGATCATGTCGTCATGACCTTTGTTCCACACCCCCCCCCCCAAGCAGCAAAGAAGAGGGCTCTCAACAGCAGAGATTGATACAGCAGGTGGCACAATAGACCCAAGCACAGAACAATGGTGAGGAGGGCGCAGGACCGTGTGGTGCTCCATTCTGCGGGGCGTGCGTCAGAAACGACAGGATGGCACCTAACAGCAACAACAAACTTTAAAAACAAACAGGTTTCTTTCTTTTTTTCAAGCAGTGGAATATGGTGTTGTGGAATGAGCTCTAAGCTGCTAATCGCAAGATTGTCAGTTCAAATCCTCTGGCCACTTCATGGGAGAAGGATGAGGTTGTCAGTTTCCATAAAGTCAGAAAACTTAAAGACCAATTCTTTGCTCTTTGACATGGTTGAAATGAGTCAGAATTGATTGGATAGCAGTGGGTTTGTGTATCTACACACACACTCACAGACAAAGGTGAGCACATAGATTATTTTTCTTCAGTACAGCCCTGTATGTTTTTATTTTTATTTATTACTGTATTTTTATGTATAAGGTATTGTAGTATATTAAGAAGTGCATTTTAAACCATTTTATTAGGTGCTATCCAGATATCATATCATTCCATAGATCTATCACATCAAATCAGTATGGTACAATTGCTTCCATCAATAGTTTCAAACATTTTCTTCCTTCTTGAACTCCTTGATATCAGCTCTCCTCCATTCCCTACCTCCCCCACTATACCCTCTAAGAACCCTTATTCTAATTGCTGTCTTTATTGCTTCAGCAACCCTCAGTGTTATATACTGAAAAGTAGAAAAACATACAGCAAAGATTCAAGAAGGCTACCCGCAATGACAAAATACATCAGAGGTCAATGAGAATATAAAACACACACACACACACACACACACGGAATATTGAAAACAAGATCAGGTCCAAAGTGTATCAGAGCAGGGAAGAAGCATTTCATATGAATGGAAACACAGTATGAAATGTATACTGTATTCTAAGACAAATATTTGACTAATTGCCATTAAACATGCCTGTTCTGATTTACCTACATATTCAACATCAATACAGACTCAGTAAGGAATTTTGTTTGTAACGAGGGGATTCGTTTTGTATGTTTAACTTCTGGACCTTTGTCATTGCTGATTCCTTTTATTTGAATTTGCTTTGCCATGTTGTCGGTCTGAATAAATCTTGTTGGTTCTTCAAGACTTCCCTATAGCTGTTTGTACATCTGGTGTTTACCTCTATAGCTTTTATAAAATTGCATCAGAATCATTGATAACTCTTTATGTTTCCCACCCAATAAATAATCATTTCCTAGCCAAAAGATCAATTTCTTCTTCATAATTTCACTCAGTATTAATTAACCCAAGGCTTTAGATAGACATCTTCCAATCTTATATCTGACATGTATTTATTGTAGCACTTGAGAAGTTCAATTATCCTATTAAGCTTTAGTTTCTTCATAATTAAATGAAGATGTTGGACCATAATAATGACAATAATAATTGAAGATGTTGGGCTAACAGATATTTTGAGTTCAGAATATAGTAAATATTCACTTTTCTGATGATAATAATGATGTTAATGATAACATGCAACACATACTTGTCCAATAAAAATATAGTTAACTGAAAGACATTCACCACTATTAAAATTTATTTCTATGGGGCTATGTAACTCAAGTTCCAACCAACTGCTTCAAAGCTGACGCTTTGAACTTATAGTGATGTTGAACAATACCATAACCTTTACTGGTACTTTTCTGAGGGAGTTCTGATGAAGATGAAGATGATAAAGGTGCCCAAAACTAAACATCTTCTGCTTTTCAAGCAGTAGACATGCTCTAAGAAGTCCCGGTGGCATAATAATTAAGTTCTGGACCGCCAACCACAAGGTTGGTGGCTCGCAAACATCAGGTGTTCTGTGAGAGAAGGATGAAGCTGTCTGCTAGTAACGATCTACCATCTCAGAATCCGAGAGAGGAGAGTGCTGCTCTGCCCTGTTGGGTTGCTATGAATCTGACTCAACTTGTAAGTACACTCAATAGCAAACTCCTGTCTCATCATTTCTTTATGTTGCACCAATCCTAGGAAAAGTGGGAAATATGAGGAATTTAGAGATGAAATTGCCCACAAAAAGCCTTCAAGCTCAAAATATAACCTGAAGTAGTTTGCAACTGATGGTTACAGTGGCATAAGCTTAATTTTAAAGACCATTATAAAATATATTGGCTATGCGGCAGTGTCTTCCAGAATGTTAATAAAAAGAGAAACGTAAAAACCATTGCTTGATTGGTTCTAAAGGAATATTACAAACTTCAGATAAAAAGAGAAACAAATTTAACACTTTTAAATAAGAAACTTAACATAAGGCTGAAATTAAAAAAACAACAAAATTTCTTTAAATCATTGCAAATGTGGTGTGCACAGAGACACTGCAGGTCACAAGAGCTTGAAGTATTTTTTCCAAAGGAAAACATTTTTTGCTTTTTAGCTGGCTATTGACTTAGGCAGCAGGGGAGGGGAGCATTGCATTGGAAAATGGGAGATTTAAAAATAAACCATTGAAAACATGAGCATACCCATGTTGGCTGCTGAAGGCCCCAATTGTGAAAAATATTGATGTAAACAATGGTAATTATGACCATTGAAAAGTATCTGAATATAAAAAAGACACAAGCTGCTTATGAAGTGCTATGATATCATTTGTAATGATTAACAGAGAAGCACCTAATCTGTTTGGTGCAATATTTTGAAGGTCATGCAACTATCCACTTGCCATAATGCCATTCAATTAAACATGAAATAAAAATCTAGGATTTTTCATGGAGAAAATAGCGTGGTGTCTGTAGAATAGTACATTATAGATTCTGGCTCTATGTAGAAGCAGAAATGCCTGATCTAATGCACCATTAAGCAATTGTAGCTTTGCTCTATATCTTTTAAACATCAAACTAATTATGATGGGGTTTGGTTCTACTATCTACTGCATGTTTAATCTTTTTTAAAGGCCTATCAAATTGAATCACGAGATACAAGTTGTTTATGCTATGAGCAAACACATGCAATATTAACAACATACAATATGCTGGCTTAATTAGAACAAGTCCATGTTGTCTTAAATACATTTAGGAGCATAATGCCATACAGTTCTAATTTAAACTTACCATTTAATTATATTTTAAAGCTAATTTATAAGACTTAGGATTTTTTTTCTTTCTACTATACCAAGTGTTGGTCTAGTAACCCAATTAAAATTAGCTGCTACTAAAAATGAAAGAGAAAGTAAAAGAGATTTAGAGCTGCTTGCGAGGAAGAAAGGCATCCTTCAGGTGGAAACGACAAGAAATAACTTAAAATAAATTACTAAAAGCTGGACGTTTATCAAGTCAATGGGTTATATGACATCTAACAAGAAGCCTTTCGAGCATTCTGTCTCTGGATCAGAGTCCAATGCTTGATAAGGAAAATCTACTTTTTCAGAAAAAGAAAGCCTTTCAAACTCTCTTCCTCTTCCTTGTATTTCATCATTTTCCTTTCCTACCACTTGGGTGTGCAAGATTAAATCCTCAGTCCTTTAATACCATCTCTATATTGAGGTTGTTATTGCTAGACACCATCAAGTAAGTGACTTAGAGGCCATCAAGTAAGCACAACAGAACGAAACACTGGTTCTACCTCACCTTCAAAACATTGTCATGTTTCGGCCTGTGGTGTTAATCAATCTCATTGAGTCTTCCTCTATTTGCTGACCCTCTATCAATCTTAATGCTGTTATTTATGAGGAGTGCTTTTGATTATACTTCTCCTGAGACATGGTAGTTCGTTCTTTTGGCAGTCCATGATATGTGCAATGTTTTTTACCAGCACCATGATTCAAAGGCATCGATTCTTTTTTGGTCTTTGTTAACTATTATGCAGCTTTTACATGCATATGAAGTGATTGAAAAGGCCAAGCCTTGAGTTAGGCACAACCAAAGTGACATATAGTCCTTTCAACACCTCAAAGAGTTCCTTTGCAGTGGATTTGCCCAAGGCAAAGGTATCTCTTTATTTCTTGATTGCTGTTTCTATGAGGGATGATTGTATAGCCAAATAGAGTGAGAACTTGACAACTTCAATCTTTTCTCTGTCTATCATGGTGTTGTCTACTGGTTGAGTTGTGAAGATTTTTTTAATGTTGAGGTATAATCTATAATGAAGGCTATAGTCTTTGATCTTCATCAGCTAGCAAAGTTGCATCGCATGATTCACTGAGTAATGGCTCTTCCTGCAACATGATACTCTTCTTCTTACAGTCCTTGCAGTCTCAGATTATTTGCTCAGCCCACAAACTGAATTTACATATCCAATATGGACAGTGAAAGGATGCAACAGCCCTCATGTAGACCTTCCCTTATTCTCAACCACACTCTCTCTCCTTTTCCTATCTACTTGGCTTACTCTTGGCCTAGAACTAGGTTCTCCATGGACAAAATTAAGTGATCTGGAGTTTCTACTCTTCACAGTGTTACCTAAGTAATTTTTCATCATCTTTTGCGTAGCCATGTATATTCCGGTCATCAGGGTCTATGTATATTCAGGTTATCAGGAAAAAATATCTGAGGGGGAAACGCACCTGTAGAAGGTGGGTATTAAGGTCTCCGGTTACTGTCCCCAAATGATTAACTCTACCTACTGAAAATTACTGGTTTCTGGCTTTGGTTTTTATCTATCTTTAATATTTACACCAAAAATAAGATATAACAAGGAATTATAAATAAGTGACCATAAAATATAAACTGGTTAGGCCAAACTTACATTACTCTCTGCAATTGAGTCGATTTTGACTCTGCAAATCTATGAGACACTGGCCCTGTGGTTTTAAAAATTATAAATCTTTACTGGAGGAGAATCTTTTCCCCTGGGGCAGTCAGTGGGGTCGAACTGCTGAGTTAAGAGTTAGGTTAGCATCCCTACTTGCAACTCACTGCACTAGCGAGCATAATTTAGCTTTTTCTTTTCTGTCTTTTTAAAAAATATCATGAAATAAATGTAAAACAGACTTTTAGGCTTCAAAGTCAGAATTAATACACACAGTAATTACCTCAAATTCATTTTTACAGCAAAAGCCAAAAATATATGAAAGATTGCTTACCTTTACAAATTGTGACGCCGTTTCCTGAAAATCCCACTTTGCAATAGCAGGCTTCAACTCCATTCTGCAGTTCACATTTTGCATTGGCGACACAAGGTGTCTTGCTGCAAATTTGGGTACAGGTACAATCCAGCAAAGTGGAAACACCCACTAAATAGAAGAGAAACACGCACTTTTTTTCAGAAAGATGAAGCCGCTGACTGTTGAGTTAAAGCACAAGGACATAATATCCCTTTGAAAGCAGTACTACTGGTGGCCTCTTATGATCTTTTTCTGCTTACTTTTTTATAATTTATAATTTTTTCTTATAATTTTTTTCTGCTTAAATACTTTTTCCTCTCCATTTAGGTAAATGGATTATGAGAATATTCCCAAAGAACACTTAGCTAAATAAAAGCACAAGAGCAGGTAAACAAGCAGATAAAGCCTTTTTTTGTCATTCTCCAATGTATCAAGTAAAGCTCAACTAAGCTAAAATGTAGTCAACAGCCCCACTCTCTGAAGCAAACAGCCTTCTCAAGGTCCTTTCACTGTAGACATCAACTACATCTCCGCTTCCAGCTGGACTGAGATACTTTGAAAAGTCGCCGCGCATGATGATAAAGCAATTCCCCTCGTTAGGCGTGCTTCTGTGCAGACATAAAAGGACATGGGGTGTTCTAATTCAAACCGTTGTGATTTCGAAAGAATGACAATCCTAACACCCCCGGGAACAAATATGACTGCGCTCTTCTCTGTGCTCTCGTGGTCAGTTTAAATTTTATCTTTTCAATAATAAAATTTCTCTTATGTTGTCTTCTATTCGGATAAATTAAAACAAAATAACGCGAGGCAAAAAGATTGACTTTCGTGCAACGCAACACCACGCATATATGGCCTCGATTAGAATAAAGAAACATAAAAGAGAGCCTTTCTTTTCTGCATGAAAATAAAGTTGGAAATTCTGTTCGGATAAGATCAGGAAAAACACACCCAGACCTTCCCTTTTTATTGTTGTCCCAGGCCTTGTCTAGAGGAGCCTGTCTAGTGGTGGACAACTATGAATCATGCAAGTTATTGTTCTGAAAGTAGTCACCTCTGATAAATGGTCCTCCTCTCCTACCAAGAGCTCCTGAAGCATTTGAGTCTAAACTCCCGCCTCGCATTGGACAACATAGGCTGTCTTAACTAAAATTAATTCCCCTCGACGATGAGATTTATTATCTTCCTTGACAGAGTCATCAAAATGACATTTGAATGTAACCAAGGCGGAAGCTGGACGGCTCGGAAACCTCCAGCAGGTGCTCAGGCTGAGGACATGACAAGATCAGACGTGTGGGATAGCAGAGTCCTTTAACAGAGGTCCAAACGAAAGGGAAAGAAAACATCCTGGTAAAGAGTTCAAAGGCCAAGGAGAAAAATATCCTGAGAAGGTCCCCGCTTGCAGGATTAGCCAAAATCTCCTCGCAAGTAAATGGTAATTTGTGAAATCCCTTCCCGCCAGTGACCCGCCCCTGCCAGCAGCCCCCAGGGGACCAGGGTCTGTGGCACTCACCGAGCAGCGGCAGGAGTTTCATGGGGGCAGCCCGCAGCTCAGCGCAGCTGATGTAGCAGCTGGGCACCAGCACGGCCCTGAACCTGGGACTGGGCAGGGCAGAGCAACCGCGACCAGGCTCGGTCCCCTGTGACGTGATGGCTTCCTCCGGACGCTTTCCGGCCTCCTTTGTGTGAATGTGTGTGTCAGGACCAGTGGCTGCAGGCCACTTCCGTCCGTCGGCCCCTTCCCCCACGCTGCTCAGGCCCCACTCTGGCCCTTTGAGCCACCACCCTGCGCCCTGGTGCAGACACTGCGAAATCAAGGGGTCCCTGGGTGCCAAACCCACAGGGCTAGCCTCAAAACCGGCTCTGATCTGCCCAAACTCTAGTCTGTCGCGAGGTCCTCCGCAGAGGGCATCTAGAGCTAACTGGGCTTTAGGGCTGCTGCCCTGCACCCTGAATTCCTGGCCATGGTTCTTTCGTTCATTCATGCACACCCCTAAAGAACTGAGACTGCCGCTTGAGTGAGACCTGAATGCCCACAGTGAGGCTATTGGTCCTTGCTTTACTGGTTCTAAAATAAGACACCTCCTATCCGGTCTGCAGTTTGGATTGGGAGTCAGTGAAAAATGACCAACTAAAAGACCAGTGAACACAAACAAGTTTCAAAAGTTAAACAGATATGGAAGTACAAAACCTTTTCCATTTTAGTTCATCCCACCCCACTGAGGCCTCCTCTTCAAAATGCATTGTCCACAGTGTATAGTTCTTCGTTTTTCACTCTTTCAACTATACAAAAACAATTCAATCAGACGTGTACATAGGCAATTCTAGGTTAAAGGTAACCTCTAGTGACAGAGAGCCAGACAGCGGTTAGCTGATGTTGGAGTGGAGGTTGGGATTTACAGTCAAAGTAAAGATGTTGGAGTGGCGGTTGGGATTTACAGTCAAAGGAAACCGCATCAAACAGACTGTCCTTGAGCTAAGCTTGGCTCATCGGCTCGTTATTCAATCGATTTTGACTCATAGCGAAGCTGTGAAGAAAGGGCTTTGGAGGCTGTAATAATAATGCGAGCTGGCGGCTTCAATTTCGATCACGGAGAGGTTGATGGGCTTTAAGTACAACCTTGCTGAGGAGTTTAACTGGTCAGGCTGTATTCAAAGCAAGCTTATCTTGCTCCTGAGGCCGGTTTTCATTCACCCTGCAAGAGTGAGGGGTCACAGGTCTTGCTAACCAGAAGACTATGGATAGAATCTTTAAATACCTTACCTATCACAGGAAAGAAGTCTAGGACTTTCTTCGGTCCATAATTTTTATAATTGCTTTTATTTCCTTTCTTTTTAAGTGAGTTAGTGATTTAAAACGAAAGCCTCGGCAGTAAGGTTTCAGGAAGGCATACAGGCGAAAGAAGAGCACAGGAGACAGACGACGCGGCGGACAAGGAACGAAGTCTTCCGAACGCAGGAACAGGGTCAGAGGCTGAGCCTGGCTATCGGAAGAGTGCAGTGGGAAGAGGACCAGTTTAATAACTTATTATGTATTCTTCCTCTTTGTCTGTTTAAAATTTATTCTGGTTTTTATTATTTTCTTTTTTTTTTCAACTAAGGTTTTTCAGTGTTTTATTTTGTTATTGCTGTTGTGTTGTTTTAGTTTGTCTTGTTTTTGCTTTTGCATGTTTTTCTTAGATGAAATCCAGTATAGGTAACCCTACAGAGACAGTCACAGGATTAGTAGTTTATTCCCCAAGAGAATGGGAAGATTGGCAGGGGAGAATTGGTGTGAAATAGGGAGCTAATAATAATAATAATCATGAGTGAAGGAGAGAAGAGAATGTTCTAAAGTCTATAGTGCTAATGATTGAACAACTCTTCTCATATGATCCAACGACTGAACTGGATGATACTTGACTTATAGGCCAAGAAAACTGTTAAATTAATATTAAAAAGGGATAGATTCTGGAAGAACTAGAGAAAGGCCAATTGATGTCAATTGGATTTGATAAGGTTGAGGGGTGAGGGGAAACTAAGACAGTGCAGAGATTTCCCAGCCATGTAAGCAGAACCATTCACAAAAAGAGACAGAGAGAGGAAAGCAAAATGAAGAGTAACTATTAAGGGAAAAAGTTATGAGTTCAGTTTTATGCTATTAAATTTGATATATTCTAATAATCTAACTCAGTGCGATTTGTATCTTCTCATTGAATATACTAACCATATGAGTTTGAGTTTTGATGCACATACATAGGAATTAGCTTCAAAATGCATACATATAGGAAAATATCCTTTCCTAGACAAATCGTAACTAAAAAGGTATTCTAAAAATCTATTTTAAACTAAATTATTTTGCTCCTCATAGTTCAGTCAGACATGCTTAATCTTTAATTTTAGCCCAAAGAGAGTAGATGAAAACTAAACCTTCCTTGAAAAACCCTATTCTTCTCTATTCATTGCTTTAAAAGTTAACAGGCCTAAATTTTAAAATTATTTTTGAAATTTAATTTCTCTGATTTGAACATATTTTCTCAAAGTTTTCTTTGTATGTTCCCATTATGAGATTAAAGTGTTCTGATATGTCTCATGCTTTTGTAAAGATCAAGTTTTGTACATATCAGAATCATTTATAATTTCATCTGAAGAAATTTTCATTTTCTAAAGAAATAGATTCAGAATAATTGACGAACCATTTTGAGTCCATTGTAGAGCAAAATGAAACATTTGGAATTTTTACCTTCTAAAAATGTAATTGTCAGAAAGGGGGACAGCACATTAAAAATATTCTAAAGTAATATAGAACTACAAATTTAAACTTTAATCAACGATGCTCACTTGAGGACTATTGAGTTGTTTAACTTTTGAAAATAATCTTTCAGGGCTTTCTTTTCGTCTAAGTGTAACGAAGAGAATGAAATTAAATCACTTTAAGCTGCCTACTTGATTGTGACTTTAATAGAATAAACCACTGTAAACACTCATCTTATAATTTCAGATCTTATCAAGTTCATGATTAGTTCTATCTTGGGTCTGTCTATCAGATGCCAAATTAAACAGGATTTCCGTGAAAGGTTCTTGGACAGGTTGAAGTTTTCTATGGAAAATATTCACTGTGAAGACCTGGATTTAGCTTTTTATCTGGAGTAGATTTTTAATCTCTTTGGAGATCAACTTCCCTTCTGTAAAATAGAAATGATAATGCTTGTCTAACTAGTTAAAATTAGATTGCTGAAGTCATTAAGAAGTAAACTATCAGGTGTCTGTTCCTATAACCTTCCACCCATTGAAGTATGATAAATTAATGCTCCCTTTCCTGAGTGTACTTACGGTGCTCTCAGAGACTGACACTGATTGCATATACGACTTACGGATCACCCTCCTGAAAACTACGTGCTCAATATCTAATGCCTTACTTAAACTTGAATATATTAGGTGGTTAGTGACTTCCTGTGCTATAACTCTACCTCTGACAGAGTGGTTATCTGTTGGGCTGCTAACTGGAAGGCCAACAGTTCGAAACCACCAAGATTTATAGCTTCAGAAATCCACGGATAGTCTACTCTGTCCTACATGGCTGCTGGGAGTTGGACTAACTAGATAACTGTGATTATAGCTATACCTAGATATAGATATCAATATATCGGTATGTACATATGAACACACACATATACATACAGATATATCAATACATATAGATGCATATCTGTATGAGTACATGTATATGCACATATATATCTATACAATAAGGACACACATAGTTGTTAAGTGTTAGTCCGCTTAGCTCAGACATGTGGAAACACTGTGTAGTACACGATGAAACATCAGAGGTGTCCTCTACCATTCTCAGAATCAACCCAAACGACAGCCTGACCATTGTGTTTGAGCCAATTTTCATAGCTACCTGTCCGTCCTTCTCATGTGAGTACCTTCCTTTCCCCTGACTCGCTGTAAAGAGCATGATGCTTTCTCCAGGGACTGGTCCCTCCGGATGACATGTCTACAGGACAGGAGACAAAATCTCACCACTTTAATTCTAAGGGGCAGTTGAGTTGTACTTCTTCAACAATTTGTTCCTTCTTCTTATTCTTCACAGTATGTTTAATATTCTCTTCCAAACCCATAATTCATAGGTACGAATTATTCAGTCTTCTGTAAATATTGTATACACACACAAAATATCCCAAATTATAAATAGTAAAACTTATCAAAAGTAATTTTTCTTCTGTTAGAGTAGCTGAAAATGTTTGCATGATATGTCTTTTAAATTTCCAGGTACATTTCATGTAAATTTAATAGAGCAAATGTCATTTATTTACATTATGCTTAAAAGAAAACATCATTAGAACTGTTCCTTGTACAGTGTTCAATCAATAAGGGGAGCAATTATTTTCTAGTCTGGCTAGTGTTAAAATTATGATCTATAATTAGAAAAAAGCTGCTACAATGTTCAAATCTAGCTATATGAATGTATCTTTCTAATCTATAATATTATCTATTTGTGTCTGTCAATATTTTGTATAAAAAGTAAAACAATGTGCTTTATACAATTGATGTATGTATGGATTGTGATAAGAGTTGTATGAGTCCCTAATAAAATGTTTAAAAAAAGTAAAATGATAATGGCTTAGCATATATTTGAAAAATTTAAAAATAACTT
This sequence comes from Tenrec ecaudatus, assembly GCF_050624435.1. Taxonomy (NCBI): domain Eukaryota; kingdom Metazoa; phylum Chordata; class Mammalia; order Afrosoricida; family Tenrecidae; genus Tenrec; species Tenrec ecaudatus. The sequence goes on from NC_134530.1 coordinate 108,736,263, forward strand.
CATTGCTTGAGCATAAAGCTTACAAATAAAAATGTGTGTTTCTGAAAGCAGGGATAGGAACATTTAACTGGTCTGTGCTACCAATTACTTCAGGGGAGAGAATAAAAGAGCATCTGGTACTTTCGGAATATGGATTGGGAGGAGATCCAAGTTCATTCAGAGCACGGACATTCAATTGTGTTGTGACCTGATGAAAAATCACTACATCTTTCCATTATTCTGTCTGACATTAGAAATCACCCCGTGTTGTACAGTTTGTTCTGTGTTATTGTTTGCATCATAAAGATTTATAAAGTAGCACACATTTTGGAACTTTTTTGCTACTTATAGCCATCTCTTCTCTAAGTGTTAAACATTGATTATGAAATAAGAAGTGTTTTCCTCCATATTAATAACTTTGTATTTGAACTGACTTCTACAATGTATCACTAATTTATTTTTATTGCTTGGTTCTTTAATATGTTAGAAAATAGTAAACTGACCTTATGTTTTAAAAAGGAGGCACTGCTGAAACAAACCGTGTTAAAACCATTTCCTTTTTAATGTTGTTACACCTCTAAATTATACTTTTAGCATATTATAGCTTATTCACAGTTGATTTCTCTTCTTCATTGAGTTGTATAAAATAATTTCCTGAGAGACTACCGAATCCATCAGGATGTACAAGTAATTTAAATTTTTTCTTTAGGTGTGTAATACATTGCACTTTGCATTACATTATATCTACCTCTGTGTTCTTCATTCACCACGTTTATTATATCTTCTTACATTTCATCACAATTGCTTAATATGTTTTTGATGAAATTAAATATTGTAATTATGTACTGTCAGCATATTTCAACTTTTGCTATTCACCATCATCCATTATTATTAAAAAAACATATTGAAAATACAAGTCTCTGGTTCAGGCCTCTAGGGAACATCATTATTAACTTCTTTTCACTTTGAGATATATCGTTTTATTCCTGCTCTTTACTTTCCACTTTGGTACAATTTTTTTAATCTCGGTGTCAGGTAAAATTTAATTATCCTATTGTAATCTGTTTTATTAATAGCTTATTGTCAAAAGAGACTGGTTGAAGAATAGAAAAAAAGTAAACCCTGAAAATCTAGATGAAATACATTAACTGATCATCATTTGTAATTTAGTTCATTAAAAAATTGTTTATCTGAGCATCAGACACTGTTTTCTCCATATCTCTAGAATGATAAATGAATATAACCTAACATTGCATGATTTCCACAAAAATTCTAGTATCATTTCTTTTACCCTAAAATTATTAAACTTAAAAATAACTGAAATGTAACTCTTCAATATGGCCCTTATAACCATACTCCCCTTTGGACATATCTTCTCATTTCTAGGCCTTTGGTTGTAATCTCATTTGGGATGGAGTTTTGTTTGTGCTAATAGACAGGAGTGAAGTGGGATATAATCAGAAGGTTTCCTTACTAGAGAATATGAATGGAGTCACCACTGTTTCCTTCGGAGTATGGTCTACTGAGAGCCAAAAACCACATCTCCATCAAAGCCATTCCTTAGTGTAGACAGAGCTTTCATGAAAGCAGAAAGAGAACCCCTGAGGCCATTAAGGAAGAAGAGCTACTAAGCACTTAAAAAACAACAACTTTTCCTTGTGAATTAAATGAAAGTTTGCAAAACAGATCTTCAGTTTTACATTCAACAGTTCACACATCCCTTGTTTGAATTCATTCATGGCAATCCACTCAATCCTCTCTGTGTTTCTGAAGATTCCTCCTTTTTTTAAAAATATGGTATTGGGAGCTTCTACAACTCTTATCACAATCCATACATCCATCCATTGTGTCAAGCACATTAGTACATCTCTTGCCACCACCATTCTCAAAATATTTTCTTTCTACTTGAGCCCTTGGTACCAACACCTCTCTTTTTTCCCCACTCCCTCCCCCACCCTCCCTCCTTCAGGAACCCTTGATAATTTATAAATTATTATTTTTTTATGTCTTACATTGTCTGATGTTTCTCTTCCCCCACATTTCTGTTGTCTGTTCCCCCCAGCTTGGAGGTTATAGGTAGATAATTGTAATTTGTTCTCCCTTTCCCCCATCCTTCCCCTTATCTTCCTGGTATTGCTACTCTCATTATTGGTCCTGAGGCATTTATCTGTCCTGGATTCCCTGTGCTTCCAGATGTTATCTGTACCAGTGTACATTCTCTGGTCTATCCAGGTTTGTAAGGTAGAATTTGGATCATGATAGTGGTGGGGAAGAAGCATTAAAGGACTAGTGGAAAGTTACCTGTTTCATCGGTGCTATACTGCATCCTGACTGGCTCGTCTCTTCCTTGTGACCCTTCTGTAAGGGCCTGTCCAGTTGCCTACAGATGGGCTTTGTATCTCCACACAACAACCCCCCTCCCCCATTCACAATGGTATGATTTTTTGCTCCTTAATGCCTGATACCTGATATTATCGACACTTCGTGATCACACAGGCAGGTGTGCTTCTTTCATGTGGCCTTTGTTGTTTCTCAGCTAGATGGCCATTTATTTATCTTCAAGCCTTTGAGACCCCAGATCTATATCTTTTGATAACCTGGCACCATCAGCTTTCTTCGCCACATTTGCTTATGCACTCTCTTTGTCTTCAGTGATCGTGTCAGGAAGGTGAGCATCATGTAATGCCAGGTTAATAGAACAAAGTGTTCTCACATTGAGGGAGTACTTGAGGAGGGGCCCAATGTCCAGCTGCTACCTTAGTACTAAGCCTATAAATATATGCACATAGATCTATGACATCTGAGGGCAGTAAGGTCTTGCCACACTAAAGCCAAGGCAAGAAGAGAATGACATAGAACAGGGAAGCAAGTGTTTACAATCCAGTTAGAATGATCTTATTTTCCCCTAAATGTTTTATTGGCACTTCATACACCTATCATTCAATTTAATAGTTCAATCAGAGAAAGAAATATTATAAAATCATTATCACAATTTTAGAACATTTTCTTCTTTCTTGTACTCATTATCTGTGTATTTTCTTTAATTGTGGCAAAAATATACAGAAGATTATATTCTCCAATTCAACAAGTTCCATCTGATAAATCTGTGATATTGATTCTATTCTTTATGTTGTGCAGCCATTATTGATATCCTTTTTCAAATTGTTCCGCCACCATTAACTCAATGCCCCCTGAGCAAAAACCCTTTCTCCTTCACCGTTGTGGTCGCAGGTCAAGTTGTGCTTTGTTTTCCCCATAGAACTGAGTAGAGCTGCCCCGGGGTGTTTTCAAGGCTGTCAATCTTTTTTTAAAAAATCATTTTGTTTGGGGCCCATACAACTCTTATCACAATCCATACATACATCAATTGAGTAAAGCATCCTTTTACATTCATTGCCCTCATCATTCTCAAAATTCGCCTTTCACTTGGATTCCTGGAAAAGACTGTCGCTCTTTATGGGAACAGAAAGCCTGATCATTTGCCCATGGAGTGGCTGTGTTTGAACTATTGACCTTGACTTTAGTTTCCCAATGACAAATCCAATGACCTCCCAGAGCTCCTACAAAATCCATACATATCTAAATTAGCATTTATTTTAAGCAAGTTCTTAAATGTACTGTTTGGTTTATCATATTGTGTGTGTCTTAAAGTATTTGCAATCCAACTAGAATCATTGTTCTGCAGTTATAATACAATTATAATAGTAGTTAATTTGATTTTAAAATATTTAAATGTATCAAATATTACCTACTATTTTTTTCTTATAGCATATAATGTGGGCATTTAAATCTATGGAAAAATAAAATTTGTTGCCATGTGAAGATAAATAAATCCATTCATTTTGTTCACTGACATAAGAATATCACACCTATAAGAGTGATAGGAACATATAATTATAATCAGATTTGGTCATAATTCCAAGAATTTTTTTTCTGAGAAGGGACTTCTAGAAGAGACAATAATATGTTTAAGTCATGTTTTGAAGGTTAAAGTTATTTTTGAGATATAAATAGAATTCTTTAAACTCAAAACACACTGTCATTGAGTCAATTCTGACTCATAGTGACAACCTGTGGATTTTTAAGACTAAGATGCTCATAGGAGGAAAGTCCACTCTACCTTTAGAGAAGCTGCTGGTGGTTTTGAACTGCTGACCATGAGAATCACAGCCAAACACCTAACACTATCATCACGGCTCCATAGCAGAATTCTTTAAGGAACAAATAATCTAATTATATGTAACAGATCCAGAGAACATTGAACATTTTGTGAAAAATTTTCTTTCTCAGCGTGATGGAAGAAATTAGGTAATTTTATTAGCATATATGCTGATATTTATTAGTAAGTTTTCTAAGAAAGATGCATGCATTTTTAATGAAAACAACTTTATATTAATAATTGTAATGGCATTAAATTTTTCAGCTATAAGATGTTTCAGTTAAATTACCAACATAATAGATCCTTAATATTAAGTTTGAGATTCTATATTACTTTGTATTTCTCATTTTGTCTAGATTTAGAAGATAAAAACCACAGTAGTCAATGTAAGTAGTTAACATTTTCATTAATCTAGTCATTTTCTCTCCTTACAGAACCCCAAAATATGAAATTGAGCTGCATATTAGATATATTCATTAGAAATTTTGTTTGAGTTGTACTATTTTTACTACTGGCAAAATTTCCTTCAATTATCATTCTTTATTTTCCATGATTTTATCATTCTATAATGAAGACTGTGTAGCTTAAACACATCTCTTACCTTGCCCATTCTTGGTAGAATTAATTTAATGATGTGCATTTATTTTCCTACTCAGAGTTGTTAAAAAAATACTTTTGGAAAGTTTGCAACACAGTATCACTTCAAAGTTGTGAATATGCCGCTGTCTTCTTTTATATTTTTTGAAGACAAATTAATATTATGCAGTGTTATTCTTTCAGTGCTCAGATTGATAAGGTTGATGTGTGCCACTGTTAAGTAATATGTCTTGTTTATAGTTTTCTGGTCCATTACCATAACATTTGAGAGAAACTGTATCATTATGGTCTTAGAGGTTGTTCTGTAAATACACTAATTTTGTGCCATTTCCCCACTGTCCTTGTCAATAGAATGGTTAAATCTCATCCTGTGCTTTTGTTTTTGTTTATACTGTTTCGAAGGGCTCATGAGATTGTCAACAGTGTGGAATAATTTTATACCTCTGCCATCACAAAATGCTCTGTCCTACAAAAGTTATTATTGAGTTTAAAGCTTGCGTACCTTACTCCAACTATGCAAACATTTTGAAAAGATGTAATTCAGCAAAATAATTGTCCTTGTCAAATCTTTAAACTTTAGCTTCATGCTTTGTGTTGAGTGTTTTGTAGCATGCAGAGTGTATACATAGTCAAGTAATTTTCCCAACAAACTTTGAATGTTTATCATCCAACTCTCAGCCAAATAAACAGTTATTTGAGTTTTAAATTATCCCAGAATGAAGTTACTTTTAAGCATTATTATCTAATGTAAGCCAAATAATTAATCAACGCACTAGATAAAAAGTATTTTAAAGCTTTTTCATCTGTGTGTCCCAGTTCATATTCATATCTGTTATCATCACATCTTATTTGATTTCCAAAGACCTCTGTGCCCCCCGGGATGTCAGATTTCGTTACCTTTTGACTCTAAAAGTATTATTTCATCTCACTGGCCTGACAGCTACATCGGAACAGGAAGTTCAGCGATGTACACCCCAGGCGCTCCTTCCTTTGCCTCTAAATCAGTTGCAATGGTACATTTATACCTCTAATCCTCCGCAAAAAATAAGAGAAAAAAGAAAAGGTCTAACTCTAGTATTTATTTTTCTTTTATAATTTTCAGAAACTTTTTTTCATGACGTAATTGAAAGCACATGTAAATGAATGCAGCTAATGTGGTTAAGTTAAAATTTTAAAAAAAGAGAATAAGCTCTTATCCCAATAAACAGTTTCTACACCAAAAATATTTAGTATTATTCCTGTAAAGCTCACTTGGAGTTAAATGTCAGTAACTCTCCAAACATTGAGGCAGGGACTTACAGAAACCATAGTTCTGAGAATGGACTTTGAGCTGTCACTTGATGGTAGCGCTAACATGAGAACAGCATGCCCTTGCCTGTATAGGCCCAGGAAGGGATCACTGAAGGCCTACCTTTCATAGAAAAGTGCGGTGAAGGCAGAGGGTGCGCCCAGCTGTCATGAATAAAAGCCCTGCAGTCTGACCGACTTGTGTCAATACAAGCAGCCATGTAAGCGAGGAGTCAGCTAAGTCCACATGGAAGAAGCACACCTACCTGTATGACCCAAAGATAATGAATAAAAGAATCCAAACCTGGAAAAGGGAACAGTACCAGTACCCAAATCCTAGATGCCCCAAATGTGGCAAACTCTAGACGATAGTGGTCGCTCAAAATCCATGAACGCTGTCACTGCGTGAGTTGAGTCTCTGGTGAATCCCCGTTGCACGTTGGCTAGAAACAAGAGCTCAAACGTCAGATGGCGAACATTGGAAAGGGGAAGTTAGCAACTGTGCTCGGGCCAGAATGGGACGTCTCATCATTTGCTCTCCCTACGGACCCAATGAGAATTCATTCTAAACGTTTAGCAGTCACTGCTTTCTTTAGATTGCGATCTCTCCCGGTTTTGGCTGACCATTGTGGATGGAGCCTTGCTTGGTGTCTGCCTAGACCTGTACAGTTATCTGTACGGGGACACTGGAATCGAGGAAATACAAAGGTAGGAATGGGATTGTTGATTACCTAGGGACACAGAGGACGAGGGAGAGGGAAGTGGGGGATTGCCATTAATATGTGAAAGAACGAGAGGGAAAACATTCCACAATTGATTGTGATGATGATTACACGTCCCTTCTTGATATGATTGAACTATTAAATTGTGTGATATGTTACTTATAACTTATTTTTTTAAGTTATCATTATGTTATAAAAAAACGGCCTATAGTAAAGCTATGGCTAGAATCTCTGGCTGCTGACTCTAATATCTGTGTCCCCTCTTTTGTTCCCCTTGTGAATTTGGCCTGTTAAAATGAAGATGCTATTTCTATTTACATGAGACTAAATTCTCGCTGAGGTACAGCAGAGTTTTGAATGAAACCTTTGGAAACTCCCTTGAAATAGACTAACATTCTCTCTTGCTCCTGATAGCACAATGGTGATGATTTGAGCATCAGCACTTAGATTGAGGAACAGGATGGCAGCCTTGTGATGGGTAAGTAAGAGCTGTTGCTAAGGAGTTTAGAGTCAATGCTCTCTCGAAATTGGTTACCACTATGAGTTGGTATCTCACCGATAGCTAACAAAAATAATTGCTTTTAAAATTTGAAGCATAGTATCTTATTCGAGCTATTTTTAGTGCAGAGTAACTCTTAAGCATAACTAAGCCTAATCTTAACTGATAATGTTTTCACTACTATGAGCTAGTTCCAATAAACAATCAACCATGAAAAATTATGGAACACAATTCTACTCTGATATCATTGACATTCACCATGAGTTGGAATTGACTTAACAGTCACTTGGCTATGTAGACTCATATGTTATTTTCAGTGTTATATCAGTGGTAGAATTATCATCTGCCTTGAAGGTGACCCAGATTAAATTCTGAGCCAATGCACCCATCATTCAACCACCACCAGCAATGGAAGCTTTTTTTTTCCCTCTTGCTATCATGCTTAACAAGTTTCAGTGAAACTTTCTACCTAAAACAGACTGAGAAGAGCTGCGTGGTACTCTACTTACACAAACCAGCCAATGAAAGCTTTCTAGATCCAGTGGCCTGATCCACAATAGAGCCCAGAGATGGCACAGGACCATATTGTAGCCTACAGGATGCACAGGAATTGGAAGAAAATTATAGATAGCTAGGTTGAGAGGTATATAGATATCCTGAGAGATAGTTCTAGATAATTAAATATATTTAAACTTAATATTTAGGTTCATAATAAGTACTACTTAAAAGTTTTATTGACATATAATTCACATGTCATACAATTCTATAGTTCAAACATTTAAAAATCATTGTGAATTTATTATCTCTATTTTTAGGACACTTCCTTCTTTTTTGAACTCATTATTATTTACTCCCTCCATATATAGAAAACACATACAAAATAAACAAACAAAATATCCCAACAATAACAAATAAAACAGAAAAACCTCAATGGGAAGGAAAGCAGAAAACACTGAAAACTGCAACAAATCCAAACTGAGTCAAAAATTAGAACCGATAAGATGTCAAATTTCAGCCTTACTAAATGAATTTCATTTAAGTACACAGAATTGAACTTGGAAATATCAACCTCTTCATCTACTTAGGCATATTAAATATTTTAAATCTTTTATTTTCTTATTAAGTGAATGTATGGATTAAAACAAATTAGGTTAATAAGCTGTTTCTTAATACACATTCTGAGATTATACTCAGTATTAGCGCTCTCTAACTTTTTGAACATATTAAGCTGGTGAAATGTCGTACACATTATGAATTAAAGGGAATTTCTCACTAAAATATAAATGTTACAAGGAACATTGACAAGCCAAAGTACAAGTGACTTAACTGTTTATAACTTAATAGAATGTTTTGCTTAGTCTACTAAAAATAATGACCAACCCTCAACATCTCACAGAAATCCATGAGGATTTGTTCAATCAAAGGTTCCTGAAACGTTTTTGTAGAGTGAATGTGGTGGCTTTTATAGATCATCAAGTCATTAAAAATAATATGATATTGATTATAGTAACGTTTTTAAAATCCCAGCATGCTATAAATGATAACAGGAATCTGTATTGACTTATCACTCTCATACAGTGTTTTTGTGGCACAATCTGGGGCTTTGAGTGAAGCAATGTGGCTTATTGACAAATTCTGTTGCTTTAGAAGTAGTTGACACCTTAAGTGAAATATGTAGAAGTGAGAGCTCTATTAGTAAGATCTTCAGGTCCTATTTTCCTCTCAAATGCAATTAGAGGATAATAAGAGCTTGTAGATAACAGTGGTTTTTCATAAAGGGTGAAAAAAACACATTATGATCTTTACAAATCTGTTCATATATGTGGTAAGCCATTCACGCTATCTTTTTCCCTTGTAACATACCCAAACTATTTTGTATGATAATGAATATTTTAAAAATCATTTTAATTGCTATGTGCTATCCTCGTAATCCATCTCATATCAACGTATGTACAACAGAACGGAGACTTGCCCGTCCCGTGCTACTCTCACAATTCTTAAAATTAATCCCATTGTTGCACCCACTTTACCAATCCTTACCTTTTTGCTGACCTACTTTACCAAGCATGATGTCCTCTTTCCACGAACAGGTCTCTCCTGAAAGCATGCTCTGTGTATGCCAAAGTTCTGTCATCTTTATTTCTAAGGGTCTTTCTGGTGGGTCTTTCTGTAACGTGCATTTGTTTGCTTGCCCATGGGATTTTGAATACTATTCCCCAGCATCATAAGCCAAAGGCATCAAAAAGGCAGCTACCTAGTCAACTGACTGAGAGAAATCTATATTTGTACCCATTTCAAAGAAAGGTGAACCAACAGAATAAGCAAATTCTAGAACAATATCATCATTATCATATGCAAGTTAAATTTTACAGAAGATCATCCAACAATGATTCCAGTAGTATTTTTACAAGGGGCTGCCGGAAATTCAAGCTGGATTCAGAAGAGGACATGGAACAGGGATACCACTGGTGCTGTTAGATGGATCTTGACTTTAAGCAGAGTATACAGATGACACAACCTTGTTGCTGAATATGAGTACTAGAAGAACTTACTGATAGAGATCCAGGATTGTAACATATAGTATGTATTACAATTCAACATAAAGAAGAGCAAACTCCTCACAACTGGTAGATAATTTCATGCCAACTTGAAGAAGTAAGGAAATGTAGGATTGGAATCCAAGCTGTCAGTCAGGTCACAGCCTGGTGGTGGTGCTTCTCTGCGGGTGTGTTATTCTCATAGAGAAGACCCTGGGAACTTCCATCTCACTGCCCCCTTCAGCTTCCCGCTTGCTGATGCTCCAGTGGCCACCCTGAGAGTTTCCAGCATCCTGCCATATTTCCACCAACCTTGGATCCACACGATTCTGCACCCACTGGCAGGTGGTACTCCTGCATTCTGCATCATGGATGTGAGAGTATGAAGCCGAAGAATGGCTTATGGAATGGTATTGGGCTTCAGACTTCAGTTGGACTGGTTGGGGCACTTTCTTGATATATAATCACTTCTTGGTATACAACTCTTTCTAATACATACATGAGTGTAATTGGATTTGTTTCTCTAGTCAATCAGGCCAAGCACGAGCAATGTCATGATAAATGGAGAAAAGATTGAAATTGTCAAGAATTTCATCTTGCATGAGCCCACAATCAATATTCATGGAAGCAGCAGTCAAGGGACCAAAGGATTTGATTTTAAAGAAAATCCATTGATTTTAAAGAAAAAAAAAAAGAGACTTTTTTGCCAATGTTGAAAAGCAAGGGTGTTACTTTGAGGACTAAGGTGTGCCTGATCCAAGAATGGTAATTTCAGTTGCCTCATGTGCATGTGAAAATTGGACATCAAGTAAGGAAGATCATAAAGGAATAGATGCATTTGAATTATTGTGCTGCTTAGGAAGGACATCAACAGAACAAACAGATCTTTCTTGGAAGACGTACAGCTAGAATGCTCCTTAGAAGTGTGTCTCATGTACTTTGGACATGTTAACAGGAAAAAACGGTCCCCGGAAAAGGATATCATTTCTTGGTAAAGTAGAGGAGGAGCCAAAAAAAGGTGAACACCCCTGACAAGATGAATTGACATAGTGGCTTCAAAAATAGGTTCTTAACAAGAACCCTTCCAATGGCGGCATGAACTGGGCATTGTTTGCACATGCAGCTGAGCAGCAGCTGCACCCAGGCAGCAGAGACACCTTTGCTTTTGAACATTTTAAAGAGACCTTAGGCAGCAGAGTTGCCCACTGTACTAAGTCCTTTAGCTTCTTGATCGTTGCTTCCATGAGTATTGAGTGTGAATATGAGTAGAAGGAAAATCTCAATGTAAGTCCTTTTCTCCATCTTCATGACATTGTCCATTTGTCCAGGTGTGAGGATTTGTGCGGGTGATTAGACCAGCTATCCCGCATCAAGCTGGGTCTGAAATGAGGCGTGCGGATGAAAGGAAAAGAAAGAGACAACGCAAAACATGGGATTGGGAGGACTTCAATCTGATGGACTGAAGAACCGAGTATATTCAAAGCTTGGTTTTTATACTCTTCTTACACAAGGGAATGGTTACAGAGTAAACATCAAAGAATTTGCTTTAAAAAACATTCTAAACCTCTTATCTATGCAGGTGTTACATAACTAGGGCACTTTCTAAACACTTGAATAATAACAGCACTATATTCTAAGATAAGCACAAGGACATTCAAGGTTCAAAAGAATCTTAAAGAGGTCTTAAAGAACTGAGTTATCTCACACTGCTTTCAGCTGCAAGATCATAAAGAACTGAGTTATCTCACAATGCTTTTAGCTGCAAGGTAAACAGAGGCACAGGGGACTAATTAGTCACCCATCAATAAACACCTTGACCAGCAGACCTCCTACAGATTTTTTTTTTCACATTGAGTCCTGAGACAGTAAAGGTTTACATGTGGGGTTAACTGAAGGGCAGAGGGATAAATGACTCAGTGAGCTTTGCCTTTCTAGTTCTCAGGTCTTTTGCTTTCTGATGGTCGGACCATGGTGCAGCTGCCTTAGCCAGTTTCCTGCTTCAGCTGACAAGGCTCACTTCCTGCAGCACATCCCCAAGGAGAAGCCACATGGACCTCCCTCCACGCATCCCTGGGTGCCGGAGCAGCCTTGTGGAGATCCCTGCCAGCGCTGAGATGCTTACACGTTCACTGGTTTGACTTTCCGCCTACAGTCGGCATCATTGCGTGTGTTTTGTGAGATGGAGGAAGACTTTGTGGATTGGTGTCGGATCTATGGGCTAATGTTGGAGTTATGGGCTTGGACAACCCTGGTTTGGGATGCTTTCTTAATATACACTTACCCTTTATATAAAACTCTCTTTTATACATATGAGTTTCTGAGGATTTGTTTCCCTAGCTGACCCTGACTAACACAAGTCGTAATACACAGAGAATGCTGTATGGAGTCTGTTACTCATTAGTAAGTACTTGAAGTCCTCTTCTTTTTTCTTAAGCAAGGTTGTATTATGTGCAAGTCTTTGAATTTTAACTAGCTTTCCTCTAATTCTGATCCTTTGTTTTCTTTCATCTACTCCAGATCCTCAGATTATTTGTCAGTGTACAGATTCATTTGCATACAAAGCTGTGGGCTCAGAGACTCACAGGGACATCAGGCTTCAGGGTCATTAGGAGTTGGCCTGACTCCATGGCAGGACGCTTGCTTCTGCTTTGCTTTTATATTGAATAAGCATGGTGAAGGGATACTCTCCTGATGCACCTCTTTCCTGATTTGAAGCCAAGGAGCAGGTCCTTATTGCATTCTAACAACTACCTCTCGGTCTAAGCACAGCTTCCACATGAGCACAACAAAGTGTTCTGGAATTCACCTTCTTCACAATGTTGTCACAGCTTGTTTTGATCAATGTGATTGAGCCTCACGTATAGTCAGTAAAACACAAGTAAGCATGATTATGGTGCTCTCTTCTTTCAGCCCATATCCATCTGACGGCAGCAATGGTGTCTTTCACAATTGCGCAAGTAAAACCAAAAGCCCACAAGGAAACGAATCGACACAATGCCCATGACGCGGTGTGAAGCATCGGAACAATTGTGAGTCTGGCGCAGGACGAGGCAGTGCCCCCCGTCTCTTGTGCACAGGGCAGCTGTGGATCAGAACCAATTCCGCATCGCCGAAGAGCAACACCAACGGTAACAAAAATCAATCCACAGTACCTTGGAAATATATTGATATCAGTAGAAATCCAAGAAAGTTAAATGTGCAAAACTAACCACGCAAACGCTAGTTGGAAGGATACTGTTGTGTGCACTTGTAGAGGGAAACCCAGTGGAGCAAGAGTGAAGCCGTGGCCCCAAACAAAGAGGTTGTCGGGTGCAGCTCACAAATCACTGGCCTCTTGGTGGGAGAGAGCTATAAGTCTGCTCCCTGAAAGATTACTGCCCAAGAAACACTTTGCGACAGTTTTACTCAATCCTAAAGCATCACTGCATATCAGGATAGACTCCGGGGAAATACATCTGTCTTCTCTTTTGTCTTTTTATACACATAAGAAAAACAGAACATAGTATTTTTGTAAAAACTAACATAAAAATAAACTTAAAAGCTTACATTATGAATATATGATAGTTATTTTAAATTTAAGGTTTAAGAACATGCTGTCATATCATATAATAGTGTAAACATATTAAAGGCAGTTGTGCAATTATCACTACTCAATTTTAGATCATTTTCCTCTTTCTTGTTATTACTATTTGTAGCTTTTAATTGAATTTCATCCTCAGCTTTCTGTGGCTCCTAACTCTCTTTTCTTATTTTGTGTATTGCTGTAGTCTGAGTCAGGATTGCCACTTATGTGCAAGTAGAATGTTCCAGGTGATATAAGAAACTCTCTTACCGGATGCACCTGGTACTGTTGAGAGGTAGCCGTCTACTTTGGGGTCAGACCTGTGCTTAGTCATTGTGCTCAGTGTGGCAATGCAGCGTGTGGATGTGTGGATATTGTTACAATGACAGCGCAGAGACTCTCTTGACATGAGTGGCATCTTACTGAAAATTATTTGCAAGTTGTCTAATCATGAATTCATTTTTTAAAAATAGCAACTGATTTGGAAAAAAATTAGATAAATATGTATCATCATGTAGAAAACGAAAAATCTCAGGCATGGCACAAGTACAATATTTCCCAGGTTTTGCCACATTGAATAATAGAGGCTGTGTCTCACTTTGAGCTACATGATTTCATGTCTCATATTGATATTCTCAAATGGGTCTGCTTGCACCAAAATAAGAGACCTGACATTGCTGACTCCATGTATGAACACACACATATAACTATGTATAGACAGATATAGAACTTTGAGGAGCACTACAATGTTTCTTTTTAGCTGTGTCCTAGCAATTTGATAGTGAATTTTGGTGAAGCAGATCCACCTCTTCCTGTAAAAGCAACAGGAAGGCAAACTTCCTGTTTCCAGGAGTTGTCTCGAGAACTAGCCAAATCGCTTTGCCAGTTACCATCAGAAAAACAAACAACCAAACAAACCATTAAAATACCTGAATATTAATTATGGAAAATCGGGGTTATTTTTTAGGGGGAAAAGATCTTCTTTTAGTATGTTGAAGTGTGTCATGCAAGTTTTGTTAACTTGCTTACTTACTCAGAGGTCTGTTTTCTGACTAACATCTTAAGATACTCACACGACACAACCCTGGAGAGTTAAATCTGTTACAGGAAGCGTATTGCCTTTACTAGATAGAGGTCAGACATGAGTCGATCTGAAATCACTTTCTGAGAACAGACCTGGTCCTCCCCTTGAGTACTACTACCAGAGCCCTCACAGCAGGATTCTAAATGTTTCTGATAGGACATATGTTCCCCAAGTCTTACATATATTTTATGCGCTTAAGAGCAATGAATTATGCAAAGTAATATATATACAAAGTGTGTATAAGACAGTTGAAAGATGAAAAGTATGTATTTTTTATTCATATATGAAGACATACAAGGGGTGCCTACCAAAAAAACTGAATTTTTTAAAAAGCTAAGTACTTAATTTGTTTTGTGTGTGTGTGTGTTTACAAAACAATTTTATCATCTTCAAAGTGTTGCCCATAACAGTTAAGATTGTCAAATCTATTATTCCACCCTTGGAAACATTTTTCAAATGCTCTGTTTGGATGGCTGGCAGCACCTCCCTTGTTTTTTTCTTCCCCTCTTCTGTGTCCTCAAAACGCTGTCCTTTCATGTCTCTTTGCATTTGTGGAAACAAAAAGAAGTCGCACAGAGTGAGGCCAGGTGAGTCAGGTGCATGGGGCAAAATAGGCAAGCAGTTTTTCCCCAAAAACTGGTGCACTGAGATGGCTGTGTGGACAGGTACAATGTCGTGGTGGCAAAGCCAGTCCCCTGTCTGCCACAAATTTGGCCCTTTTTTGGTCACACACTGCTATGCAATCTTTTCAGAACCTTTAAATTGAAAGCTTGATTAACAGTCTGACCTGGTGGAATGAACTCCAAATGCACACAAGTCAACATTTTCGTCCATTCGGGAAGTTGACAGACATCCTGAATGAGGTTTATCATCAATCAATATTTCATCTTTTTGGACCATAGAACCACTCTGAGTCTTGAATTTTTTTCCTTAGTGCTCAGTCCTTGTAAGCTGTGTTCAACATCACAACAGTTTCTGGGGAATTTTCCCTGAGCAGGAAACAAAATGTCACGGTTGCATGCTGTTCTTTTAAATCGGTTATCGCCAAAAAAATGAGGTGCAAGTAAAACTCAAAAAAAATTTTTTA
This sequence comes from Tenrec ecaudatus, assembly GCF_050624435.1. Lineage (NCBI taxonomy): Eukaryota > Metazoa > Chordata > Mammalia > Afrosoricida > Tenrecidae > Tenrec > Tenrec ecaudatus. The sequence goes on from NC_134530.1 coordinate 108,751,776, forward strand.
AGAACAATTCACTGTAACTCGAGAGAACCACTGGGTGCACTAACTCAGAACAAATTGCTTGATGCTTGCCTAGCAGGAAAGATGTTTTCTACACAAAAGTTCTGACCCATGGAGATTTTTCCATGTTTGTTTGTTTTGGTGGTACTCCTTCATACAGGATAGTTTTATTTCCATTGAAATTATTTACCTTTTAATATGTACTAACAATCTTTCCCTGTAAACCAAGTCTATGCATGGTGGCCTTCTGTTGAATTTCATTTAAAAATGCACATTTGAATATGTTTTCATCCTAGTTTTGACATCCCTGTTTCTGTCTCAGTCACTTGCTCAGCACTGATGCATTGCTTCTACTGCTTGTACACTTCCAGAAGTTTGCTGAAACGCTCACTTATAAATGAAACTTTGCCAGGCCACTCAGTTGAAAACCACAGCCCCAAATTTGTCATTCTTTTATCTTTTAAATATTTTTCCATATTTACCACCATCTTAAAAACTATACATTTTAATTTTTATTCTGTTTTGTTTTTTCCTGACAAAATATAAGCTTTGCAAGAGTCAGCTTTGGTGTAATTTAACTATTTACTGCTGACCCAATACATATAAGATATTGCCTTGAATACTATAAACACTCAATAGTTATTTCTCAAAACATTAAATTAATTAGTCAACAAATCCATCAATATTGAGCAACAAATGACTAATGACCCTATAAATGGTTCAGACAGGCAAGAATAATGTCTCTTTGAGTTCACAGACTAGTAAGAAATTCAAACAAGTAAATATACATACAGATTTAACATGAGAAATAACAAAAACAAATATATATGTGTATATATATTATATATTCATGTATAAGCCAAGTTTTTCAGCACAGTTTAATGCAGCTTTTTTGTGATGAAATTATGTGTGTATATATATACACACATACATATACATACATACATACATAAAGAGAGGGTTCCTTTTTTATTTTAAAATTTTTAACATTTTATTAGGGACTCATACAACTCTTGTCACAATCCATATATATACATACATCAATTGTATAAAGCACATCTGTACATTCTTTGCCCTAATCATTTTCAAAGCATTTGCTCTCCACTTAAGCCCTTTGCATCAGGTCCTCTTTTTTCCCCCTCCCTCCCCGCTCCCCCCTCTCTCATGAGCCCTTGATAATTTATAAATTATTATTTTGTCATATCCTGCCCTATTCAGCGTCTCCCTTCACCCCCTTTTCTGTTGTCCGTCCCCCAGGGAGGAGGTCACATGTTGATCCTTGCAATCGGTTCTCCCTTTCCAACCCACTCACCCTCTACCCTCCTAGTATCGCCCCTCATACCCCTGATTCTGAAGGTATAATCCACCCTGGATTCCCTGTGCCTCCAGCTCTTATCTGCACCAGTGTACAACCTCTGCTCTATCCAGGCTTGCAAGGTAGAATTTGGATCATGGTAGTTGGGGGGGAGGGGGAGGAAGCATTTAGGAACTGGAGAAAAGCTGTATTCTTTATTGGTGCCACATCGTACCCTGACTGACTCATCTCCTCCTCTAGACCCCTCTGTGAGGGGATTTCCAGTGGCCGACAAATGGGCTTTGGGTCTCCACTCTGCACTCCCCCCTCATTCACTATAGTAAGATTTTACTTTTTTATGATGATGCCTTATACCTGATCCCTTTGATACCTCGTGATCGCACAGGCTGGTGTGCTCCTTTTTATGAGCATCTAACATGCTTACCCCAAAAGATCTTGTCCTAAGATAACACAGCATCAGACAAACAAATGTGTGCTATTTCAAGGCTCCATTTATAAACAAAAAGGTAATTTCTACTATCCAGTTATTTATCTCAAACTAGGTCTCTGTCTTTCAAGAAGTTTGAGCACCTTCTATGAATAAACTCTATTTGGAGACTTCGGAATCTTCTGAAACTATCTGTGAGAGTGAAATTGCCAAGTTCTTATGCACCCTACCAACCGGGTCCTAGTCAAGAGGAGCCCAGCCTTATTTTATTAAAGACCTTCCTTGGGATCTTTAACGTTGCAGATAAAGAAAGCCAGGCAGGGCCTCTTTCATACAAAAAAAATATATACGAGACAGAGGGTTTCTCAGGGACACTGGCTCTGGAGCAAGTCTGCCATGGTCTGAATTCTGACTTTGTTATTTAGTCGATAGGGGTTGTCACTGTGCTTTAATGCCTTTACTTTATAAGCACAATTGTTAGTTGCAAACCAATTAACTCTGATTTGTGGTAATCATATGGAAAATGTAATAAAATATTGATCAGTCTTAGGACTTCTCAATCATTGGTACATTTGAGCCCATTGATGGCTCAATTCATTATCACATCAATTCGTCTCATGGAAGAGGCACCTCATGTTCATTGACCCCCCCTTCCTCCCCTGATGTTTCTTCCAGCAACCGCTTTTGCCTTATACTTTCTCCAAGATATGTCTTTTCACACTCTATAGTTCTAAGGAGCTTTATACCTGCACTTTCTCCTAAATTGATAGTGTTATTTTTTTAGAAACCTATATTAATTATTCTTCACCAAGACCACAATGCCAAGGTGTCAATTCTTGGTGTAACTTCCTTTTCTTTGTCCAACTTTCACATGCACATGAAGGAATTGAGAAAATCATGAATTGGATGAAGCACATGTTTGCTAAAAAAGTGAGAACATTATTTTTTAACATTAAAATTAGTTTGTTGAGGTTTTTTTTTTTGGAAGCATATTTTCCTGCTGTAACATGTCATTTGATTTCTTGATGACAGCTTCATGACTATTGATCACTGACCCATGTCGAATGAGATCCCTGACAACTTTGTTCGCTGGACCATTTGTCATGCTTTGAGCTAGAGTTTGTAGTAGGCACTTTGTCATAATCGATGTTGTTTTGTTAGTGCTGGTACAGAGAACTGTGAATTTTTAGGAGAAGAAAAATAACCCAACAAGCACACAGAGAAAATCAGAGAGAAGAGAGGAAAACAAAGAATCCTGGAAAGTTTTGCAATGTGGCTTTCATTTTCCCAAGAGTTCAGTGGCATCCAGACCCACGATCAATTTGTGCTCCTTTAATCTTTTCTTTAATTTGTTGAACACACCTGCATTGTATAAAAAGCTCCAAATTGTTAGTTTAAGTTGGGATTTAATAAAACCTGTGAGTGCTAATGAACCTAGTATTGGCTCATGTGCTGAGCAAAAGGGAACTTGAGAATGGTACCAAGAATGCAAAGAACTGTATATAAATATGAATCTTTGGATGTTGGGGCAATGCTAAAATTGGTCTGGTACCACGTACTGATGTGATAAAAGAGTGGTACTGAAAGACAAGTGTTTTCTCCTCTTTCTTTATTTCTGAGTTTGATACACGTATCTTCTGTGAATAATCAATTGTACGAATATTGAAATGCAACACAATCAGTTTCTTTTGGGTGAGAAACAAAAATATGAGCTAGAAGAGGATTAGAAAATAACGATGGTGATATTTATATCTTTGGTGTGCTTTATAACATTCATATAATATTTGGCTTTTCTTTTGTATCAGATATTTTATGTAAAAATAATAAAGTAGAGGATTGAGGTTGTGAGTAGATAATGCTTACTGCATATGAAAGAGGATCTTTATTCCAGAACGATTGAAAATCACATCGTGTAGTTCGTTTTTCCTGTGTTGTTGACCTAAGATGTTCCCCCTCTTTTCAAACCCTCAAAGCGTTTATCACAGCTATATCCACTCAGCAGGAAGCCGGAGAATAGTCAGGGATGGCAATTATGGCATTTATACTTATGCTAATTTTGTTGTATACTTGGGCATTTTTTTCCTCACTTAACTATTCTAGGGAGGTTGAATTACAATGAGTTGCACTGTTTTTTAGTTCGTGTCAATAAAAGTTTCATGATTAATTACACATAAAGAGCAACTTGCTTTCAGTTCAATAAATTTCACACCTGACCTTTCCATTAGAATCCATATATTTTTTTTTATTTTTGGCACTTTTACACATGGAATTACAATGTTCTTTATAAATATTAACCCTTTCCAGCCCAGGTAATTTCAAAGTAAGTTGTTACTATTAAAAATACTGTCCTAGATCAGTTATCAGTCATCAAAGAACAAAAAATCATATCATTGTATGCTCACCTCCATGACACCATCACTGAAGACAAACGGGTGCATAAGCAAATGTGGCGAAGAAAGCTGATGGTGTCCAGCTATCAAAAGATATAGCTTCTGGGGTCTTAAAGGCTTGAAGGTAAACAAGTGGCCATCTAGCTCAGAAGATACAATGCCCACATGGAAGAAGCACACCAGCCTGTGAAATCACAAGGTGTCGAAGGGATGAGATAGCGGGCATCATCAGAACAAAAAAATATCTTACCGTAGTGAATGGGGGGGGGTACGGAGTGGAGACCCAAAGCCCATTTGTCAGCCACTGGAGATCCCCTTGCAGAGGGGTCTCAGGGAGGAGATGAGCCAATCAGGGTGCAATGTAGCAATGATAAAAATACAACTTTCCTCTAGTTCCTAAATGCTTCCTCCTTCGCCCCTCACTCCATCCCCAATCCCCACTATCATGATCCGAATTCTCCCTTGAAAGTCAGGCTCGACCAGAGGATGTACACTGGTACATATTGGAACTAGAAACACAGGGCATCCAGGACGATGATCCCTTCAAGACCAGTGGTGTGAGTTGTGATACTGGAAGGGTAGAGGGAGGGTGGGTTAGAAAGGGGGAACAGATTACAAGGATCTATATGTGACCTCTTCCCTGTGAGATGGACAACAGAAAAGTGGGTTAAACATCACACAGTGTAAGATACGACAAAATAATAATTTATAAATTATCAAGGGTTCATCAGGGAGGGGGGAGCAGGAAGGGAGGATAAAAAAATGAGGAGCTGATGCCAGGGGCTTAAGTGGAGAGCAAATGTTTTCAGAATGATGAGGCCAATGATAATATAAATGTGCTTTACACAATTGATGTATGTATGGATTGTGATAAGAGTTGTATGAGCCCCTAATAAAATAATTTTAGAATAATACTGTCCTAATATAACATTAAAATTAAATTTTATAATGATTCATAATTGGAAGTAGATTACTGATAAATCTTTGCAAGAATATGATTTGGGGTTTTTAGAATGCATTATTAAACCTCAAAAATACTTATCCTCTTCTCAATCTATTTAAAAGAAGTCTTCACATCTTGAGGAGGAAATCTGAGACAATTGCAAGGTTACATCACTACTTTAAAATATGGAAATAATTCTATCCAGGCCACCAAGGTGTTATATGGCATTGTTAACTACAGGCATGTTTCTATCTAGAAGCAATATATGCACATTTATTGGTAAAATATTTGTCTTTGCATTAAAAAAGACTAGGTCTAAATTTGCTTCTCCTGTTTATTAGTTAAATCATCTTTATCAAGTTACATAAAATCCAAGTCTCAGCTTTATTGGGGGTATATAAGATTATTTCAGTCTCCTAGATTGTTATGGGCATTAAATGAGATGATGCATGTAAAGCACCAATCCTGCACATAGTCATTTCCAATAATGGCAGCAATTTGCAGTCATTATTTCATAATAGACCTGAAAAGGCTATTGTGGAGTACTTCCAACTAGCCCCCTGTTAACAATAGGCTTGAATAATAAGGAAAACAATTTTAAGTGTAAAATTTGCCCCTCGGAAAAGAAATAGAATTTAGCTCAAAGACTGTACGTAACACTAGACGTAGACAAAGTTATGAAGTCGGTAATTTGCCCTGATTTCACTTCTACATTAGGCGCTCCTGCTGGCTCAGCAGATTCCCTTCCTGAGGCATCAGCCACTCTTCTTCCCTAATCCATAGCCCTGCTGTCCTCGTGCTGCATGGCAGCCCGATGAGATAGGCTAACGCTGTCCCTTTGGGTTTCTGGGACTCTAGACCTTTATGGAAATAAAAGGTCTATATTGCCTCACGAGGGGTGGCTGATGGATTCTATCACTGACCCTGTGCGTAGCTGCTCCGTACTCAGCCTGGCGCTATCAGCATAGCTCCTTTGTCAACACTTAACTCATTGCATTCCTGCAAAGCATAATGCCTGGTAGGATTCATATTTCCGGCTTGTATCAGGGCGAGGTAGGCTCCCCTAGAGGAAACTATTTATGCCTGCCACTCTTTCAACTTACTGCGCTATTACATCATAACAATGTGCGGTAAAGTGTGCCTTTGAGTTGTAGGGCTGGAGAAGAACATTGAAAGTACCACGGACTGCTAAAAGGACAAAGACCTGTATGGGAAGAACTAAGGCCAGAGTGCCTCCTATGGGCAAGGATGGCAAGACTTGATCTTAAAAAACTTTGGACATGTTGCCAGGAGAGCCCAGTCCCTCTAGAAGGACACCATGCTTGGTAAAGTGGAGGAGCAGTGAGAAAGAGGAGGGGCCTCGGTGAGACTGACGCAGTGGCTTCAACAATGGGCTTAGGCATGTGAACAATTCTGAGAATGGTGAAGGACCACGCAATGTTTCATTCTGTTGTGCATAGGGTTGCTATTGGTTGGAGTTGACTTCATAGCACCAACAACAACAATAGCAACAAAAATGTGCATAATATGAAAATAAAATCCGAACTCACTGCCCTCAATTCAATTCTGACTCCTGGTGACCGGATTGGACAGGATAAACTGCCCCTGTAGGTTTCTGAGATGTAGCTCTTTATGGGAATAGAAGGTCTCTCATTTCCCCCAGATGTACATAATAGATATTACTATATTTATTAATGAGAACTGATACCTTATGATAGTATTTAAACTTTTACATTAAAAAGTCAAAGAAGTAAGTGATGTAGGGTACACTATTGGGTACATCACCAACAACTGCCTATTATGCTTCCTTGTTTAGCTTTACTAATACTAATGGTAAGATGACTAGGTCTCTCTCTCTCTCTCTCTCTCTCTCTCTCTCTCTCTCTCACACACACACACACACACTCAAACATACACACACTTTACTACATTTAAAATGTTTTTGAATAGCTGGAAAATTGAATCATTTTACCTAAAATATAAACTCTGAGTAAGCATTGGACTATGCATCAGTAAAATTGATTCTTCAGCCCTTTACTCCACCTTAGTGTGGAAGCAGGTCTCTAGTAGCAAATAGTATTAGATCCTCTCACAATTGATCCCTGGTTGGGGGGATGGGGGATGGGTTAACAGGCTGGTAACTGCAACGTCAGTATTTCAAATCCACCAGTCCTCTCTGGAAGAAACAGAGACTTTCTGCTCTTGTGAAGATTTACATCCTCAGAAACCCAAAGGCACAGTTCCGCTTTGTTGTATAGGGTCCTATTAGTTGGAATCAACTCAATTGCAAAGGATTGTGGGTATCTCCTCAAAATCAACATTCAGAGGTATGTACCCTCTTTCTAGGATAAGGAAAAAACACAGCATTTTTTATGCTGTAAGTGTCCATGATCATACATCCATTTTGAAATGATCACTAATAACAAGACTCAAAGCACTGCGACTGACTAGATTCACACATCATGCTTGGGGCGTAGTGCCTCGGGCGCCCCTCGCCCTCAGGTAATCGTTCAATGTCTGCAGCTCCCTCACCTCCCAGCCGCCTGTCCCAGGTAACCAGCTGTAGCAGTTGAGTTGTTTCTGACTCCAACAGTGCTTCGGGACGTTTTTCTGTTCCAACACAGTGTTTCCTAAAGAATCCTCAGCAAAGTTGGAAATTGTTCCAGTTCTTCTCATGACAGATTTGTCATTCATTTCACATGCTGTCATGACGGTTCTAACTCGTAGAGACGCTTGTGTACAACACGACAAAGTGGACCTGCAGCTTCCTCACAGTTGTTATGTCTAGCCGTTGTTGCAACGGCAGTGTCAATCCATTTTCTTGAAGGCCCCTCCCCTTTTTCTCTGACCTTCCCTTCTACTTGGTCAAGAACGACGTTCTTTCCCAGGGACTAGTGTCTCCAGTTAACATGTCCATAGTACAGCAGGCGGATGTTCAACATCTGTACTTCTAAACAGTATTCTGGCTGTACTTCTTCCAAAATGGATTTGTTTATTTTCTTGACATTTTGTGGTCCTTTCAATATTCTTCACCATTAAAGTAATTCCCACATATAAACCCTTCTTCAGTTTTCTTTACTCATCCTGTAGTTTTCGCAAGCATACGAGGCGATTGCAAACACGGTGACTTGGGTTAGATGCACCTGAGTGCTCACACTGACATCCTTTGTTTTCCACATCTCAAAGTGATCACGTGCAACAGATTGGCCAGTGTCATATAACTTTTGGTTTTTTGACCGATGTTTCCAGGTGCATTGATTGTAGATTCAAGCAATATAAAATTCTTGACAAGGTTGATCTCTTCTCTATTATCATGAGATTATCCATTCTTCAAGCTGTGAGAATTATGGCTTTCTGTGCGTGAGTGATAGTCCGTAGTGCGGGCTATCGTCCTGGATTTCCAGGAGCAGCTGCTTCACGGCTGTCTTTCCGCCAGCGAGCGTCTTCTGAATATTGCTGCTGGTTCATTAGCCTAATCCAACAATGAGGCTAGTTTGGGGTTGTTGTTTTTTTCATCATATAGTTCAGTTTCTCAGATTATTTTCTCAATAGAAAGTTTTGAATCAATATAGTAGAAGTATGTAATCCTGACATTTCCCTTGATTTTAAACCATGAAATGTTCCCTTTTCCTGTTTGATTACTGCATTTCAGTCTGCGTGTAGCTTCTGCATCAGTTCAATGCAGCAGTTTGGAATTCCCATTCTTCTTAATGAAAACCACCGCTTAATATGATCCACATAAATACTAAACATAACTTTATTATAAAATTTATACTGTGTACTTGAATTGTATATTAAACTGTCTCATCATTAAATGTGAGCTCTATAGGGTCTGGGCTATGCCTTTTTCATTTCTGCATTGACAGACCCTAATGGAAAGGTTCTTCATATATTGTGACTGAAATATTGGAAGAATGCTCTCCATTCTCATTAGTCTAAGCTTCTTTCCCTTCCAAAATGTTGTTAAGTATCAGAATTTATCACCTATATTTATCTTTGAGTGCTTTTAGGACTATGTCCTTAAAATTACACCTCCTACATTCTAATAACTGCTAAGAATAATGAAATGAAGCAAAGATAGAATTAATGGAAAATATTCCACTTGTTTAAACATTTGATGTTTGAATTGTATTTATTCCTTGAAGAGTTGAACACAATGACAATTTTAACCAGTCAATCGGGCAGAAGAAGAATCTTACTTCCCACCACCTCAGCTACGCACTCCAAAAAAACACAAAATGAAACGAAATGATAGGTGCTGCATAAATGCGAGTAAAAAATTCAAGCCACTACTGAATAAATCAGGATTATGAGTTCTCCTTCCATGACTTTTACCTGAAGTACTCTGATAACTATGTTTTCTCACCTCTTCACCTTTTAAGTGATGCAGTTTAATTTTAGGATATTAAAATCAGTTATCAAAATGTTCTACCTGTGTGTGTAGATTTGACAGTGTCTGCTTACCAGGTTTGCTATAATAATTTCAAATTTTCTAACATCCTTTGCATTATATACTATAATTCAAATGTTTCCTCTTAAATCACCATCTACTTCATGATAAATTGCTATGATAAAAGTACTTCATCTGGTGGGAGGAAGTGGCTATTCATTTTGCTAATGTACCTCACAACTGTCATTTTCACTCCCCAAATGCTTTGGCACAGCATGGAATATAAACTTTACATGGGAGGTCTATGAGATATATTTTCATTTAGGGAGTCACTATCTATAAAGGAATTTGGAATATGAAATGGTTATATCAGGGTTTTACTTTCTTTCTACTCCTGCCAATGACTAAGTACTATGACTGCATAAATGTCAAGTTTTCTATTCTCCAACAAAATACACAGCATTTCCAGGATTTGTTCTGAAAGCTGATTGTAAGGGTGGCTGCGGATTCGTAGGCGCCTGCTCAGGCGTAGCTGAGTAATTCTTTGAGGTGGAGAACCACCACCTATTTACTATTGACATAGGAAAAATAAATTGCACTAGAGGAAAAAAAGTAAAAAAAAAAGAATTCAGGAGGTACTTTATTAATTCAATTCGTTTAAGATGGAGAATTACTATTTTGAGAAACAAAGCAGAGGTCAGAGTTTTAAAATGGAATCTCCAGTATCTAAAACTCCACTAGTAACTAGTTCATATACAAATATATTTGATGTGTGAATATTGACAAATTGCTCTGATAAAACATTTTTCTTTCCCAAAGGAGAATTTTACTCATTATATTAACCAGAAAATATGATAGCAAAACCCTGGAGAGAACATCTTTGTTAGTAAGTAAAATGCATTCTCTCAGAGGTTGGCTTTCTTTCACTTGATGGAATCAAAGAGACGGCTCTAAGTACGATATCGTGTGAGTGCAGAAACAGGATTCCACCTTAAATACTTAAGTTTTCATGATCCTAAATGTTTTCAGTAAAGTGTGCACTGAAAGAATTTAACATAAGAAATATTTAAATGAAATGAGCTGGGAGTATCTAAAATATTTTAAGGTTAATTTGACAAATATCTAATATTGAAATCTACACATATTCAACTTTACTTGTGGAAAATTTAGTTTAAATATATCACTGAGAGATTTCTCTTTCGGCAGCACTCAACTTAGTCAAAGGTTGATTGATTTATAAGCTATATTTCTGAGAGAAATAATAAAAGCAACCAAGCCTGTGAATATCATTTTTGTAATATATAAACACCTTGTATTAAAAGTAGAATGCTTAAGCTTTTATTACATATATGTCAATTTAAGAGTCAAAAACCATGAACATCTAATCATATCTGACCCAAAATGGGTTAAAAACCAAAAAGTGTAAGAACATTTTCTAAATTAGGTTTTCAAGATAATTTATATTTAAAAAAAAAGAGAGAAAGACGTCTCCAAGCTACAACTAAGAGTGACCTTATTAGGCAGGGGGAAATTGTTCCTGTGGATTTGTGAAGCTGTACATCATTTTGTGAACAGAAAGTCTCATCTTTCCCCTTTGGTACCTTGGTGGGCTTGAAAGGCTGACCTTGCAGTTAGCAGCTCATGTCACATCCCATTCTTGCACTCGGGCTCTAATAGTGAGAGGACATGCTGCTAGAACCTGACAAAGCCTGGCGATATCATTAGTTACACCCTGACTTGCTAACTGCAAGGTCGGTGGATTGATCCCTTCACAGGAAGAACATGAGGCTGTCTTCTGCCTGAAAATCTCAAGCATCTGAAGAAGCAGCTCCACTCTGTATATGAAGCCACTAGAGTCAACGTTGACTCGGTGACAGTGTCTTTTACCTAACATACTGTCCTTAATTATGAACATCACCCAAGTAAATAGGATCATTCTACTCTGAGGTCAGCACAATAACCTAGTAAAATGTTGTTTATTGCAACCTTATTTCATCCCTTAAAACATTTGAAATTTATGAGTTGTGTTATGTGTAAATAATTAAGCCTGAATGACATTACACATAAACATGCACACGAGGGATACTAAAAATTCTAATGGAGATGCAAGTCTAATGGAAGTACATTAGAGGTCAATGAAAAATTGTAGAGGTTTTATGAACCTCACAATCAGGGAACGGTTTCTGAAGAAATATTAAGAAGCCTCAAAATTGTCTACAATTGTATGCAGATTTCAGTGTATGGGTGATGTGGATGTTTCTAAAGCTAGTCTCCAAGGGTGTCATGAGATTATCATGGAAAACTGTGCTTTATTTTAGCTTAAAGACAGTCACATTAAACAATTCCTTAGAGAGCTAAACTGAAGAATATTTAAATCTATTAAAAAAATATTCGCTGTGCATTAAGATGTTTGAATAAATTTTTAATAGAGGGATTTATTGCAAAATAAATAAAGCCTCATGGAATGATATAGGTTGCAAAAATACATAATTGTGTCAACTTACTGAAATGCATCAAATAGCAGGTGTGACAACTGATAGCTGAAATGATATTTATAGAAATTCATATGGTGGAATTTTATTTTTTTCTATTCCATTTAGCCATCAAAAATACATGATAGACAGTGTAAAATGAAACCAGATGAAATGAATTTCCACATGGGTTCTGCCAAATTTCATCATCTCAGGGAGTTCTTAGAAAACTCAGAACCCATCCCCATGAGTGTGCCTGGAATCTGCAGAATCTGTGAAGGACTTCTCTCTGCCAACTGAAAACTGCTCAGTGGGGGAAACAAGGCGATTGGAGGCCCTGTGTCTCTGAGGCACCAGGATTCCGTTCTCGCCTCTCCTCGTTCTTCTCCATTTCATTCCTCATTTCTCTTTCCCTTCCTTCCTTCTTCTCTGCCTCCTTTACTTTCTAGCTAGTTTCAGGACAAAAATGTTAAAAAAGCCTCAAAAGTTGTTATCTTGTTATTTTACTTCCACAAACCTTATAAAAACTAGATTTGGAAATATAGCGTGTTTCATTCTGTTTCGTGTTTAAGTGAAATCTAGCCTATTAAAATAGGAAACAAATTTATTTTATTTTATTTTATTAAAAAACATTTTATTAGGGGCTCATACAACTCATCACAATCCATACATATACATACATCAATTGTATAAAACACATCTGTACATTCTTTGCCCTAATCATTTTCTTTTTTTTTAAATTTTTTTTTAATTTTAACAATTTATTAGGGGCTCTTACAATTCTTATCACAGTTCACACATATACATACATCAATTGTATAAAGCACATCTGTACAGTCCCTGCCCTAATTATTTTTTTCTCCTCTTTTCTTTTTTTGCATTTTATTAGGGACCCATACAGCTCTTATCACCATCCATACATATACATACATCAATTGTATAAAGCACATCCATACATTCCCTGCCCCAATCATTCTCAAAGCATTTGCTCTCCACTTAAGCCCCTTGCATTAGGTCCTCTTTTTTTTTCCCCTCCCTCCCTGCTCCCCCCTCCCTCATGTGCCCTTGGTAATTTATACCTCGTTATTTTGTCATATCTTGCCCTATCCGGAGTCTCCCTTCCCCCCTTCTCTGCTGTCCCTCTCCCAGGGAAGAGGTCACATGTGGATCCTTGTAATCAGTTCCCCCCTTCCAACCCACTCACCCTCCACTCTCCCAGCATCGCCCCTCACACCCTTGGTCCTGAAGGTATCATCCACCCTGGATTCCCTGTACCTCCAGCCCTCATATGTACCAGTGTACAGCCTCTGCCCTATCCAGTCCTGCAAGGTAGAATTCGGATCATGGTAGTTGGGGGGAGGAAGCATCCAGGATCTGGGAGAAAGCTGTGTTCTTCATCGGTACTACCTCGCACCCTAATTAACCCATCTCCTCTCCTAAACCCCTCTATGAGGGGATCTCACTGACTAATATAGATTTTAAAGTTACACTGAAATTTTATTTAAACTTCTTCTAAAGTTTCTCTTCAGTGTATATATGACGGTTATACATGTGTCACTGTATTTGGTCAAAAAAAGAAAATCTACATCTACATGCTTTCATGTACTTTCTAGATAAATTTAACTTATTGGAAGTAGCACACAGGTTTCACTGAATCCTAATTTTGGTACTTTTTCAGCTGCCTGCAATTCACAACAATAAATTATTTTTCACCTGAAAATCAATATTGCTGTTGTCAAAAACAAACAAATGAACCCACATCCATCAAGTTGAGTTCAACTGGTAGGGACTCTACGCAGCTGAGTAAATGCCCCCGTGTTTCCAGCACCCCCACACATAACTGATCAGTTTCACTCACAGTAACCCTGTGTACAACAGAAAGATGCACTGCCTGCTCCTCAGTCATTCTCACAGTTGTGATGCTTGAGCCCATTGTTGCCACCACTGTGTCCATCAACAACCCAACTCACTGCCATTGAGTCGATGCTGACGGTGGTCATACATCCTGGCAACAGTCTTCCTTTTCTTAGCTCCCTCTCTATTTTATCAAACATGAATTGATAAGAGAATAGTTTCCCAGAGAATTGTTCCTCCTCTTAACACAACCTTAGAATCTGGGACAAAGTCTCATCAGCTTTACTTCTGAGGAGCATTCTAATTCTACTTCTTCCAAAATAGATTTGTTAGTTCTTTCCGGAAATCCATGATATATTTAATATTTTTGTCAACACCAATTTACTCAAAGGTATTAATTTTTTTTGGTCATCCTTATTCATTTTACATATATTACTGTAGAGTTTAATTTGACAGTGTGCTTTAAACATATAACTGTAGTAAATCATGACAAAATAGTATATAGGAATGTTTACATTTTATAATTTTTTATCAAAATCATTTATTTAATAAAATACTAAACATGAAAATGACTGACTTCCAAAAGCACAGTGAATTGGAAGCTGTATAAATTGAAATTTAAATAAATTTATAAATGTTTTAAAAGTTGTAACAATATAAATATACTTTCATCAAATTTAAATATGACTTATTTGTGGTTAAAATCCAGTAATTTGTTGTCTAGCTTAACTTGTCAGGCGATGGTCTTCTGTCTTTCCTACTTTCAGTCCCCACATGCCATGTCAAAATCACCATGAGAAGGAGTTCTTTTAGAAAATGTTGATACACAGATCTGTCTCTTACAGCCCTCTCTACTGTTCAGTAAGATTCTATAATTAATTGCAATGGCCACACAGAACTGACAGCCAATGACTATGGGGCCTCTTATGGAAGTAAGTGGTTATATAATTCAGGTGACACTTGCCCAAGACACAGTTATTCAGTCAGTGGATTTTTCTGAGCTCCTTCATTGTGATTGGTGTCGTTAGGTGCCATCAAGTCAGTTCAAAGCCATAGTGACCTCAACAAAACCAAACCCTGTCTAGTCCTGCACCATCATCACAATTGCTCCCATGCTTGAATCAATTGTTGCCACCACAATGTCCATTCATCTCCTTGAGGGCCTTCCCCTTTTTCACTACCTCTCTACTTTACCATCCTTGTTGGCCTCCTAGGGACTGGGCTTTCCTGACAATATGTCCAAAATATGTAAGACAAAGCCTCTCCATCCTTGTCTCTGCAGGGCACGCTGAGCATACTTCTTCAAAAACCGGTCAGTTTGACCTTTTATCAGTCCGTGGCACTTCAAATATTCTACTCCAGCACAACAATCCAACTACATTCGTTCTTCTTCAGTCTTCTTATTAAATATCCAACTTTCACATGCTTATGAGGCAATTGAAAATAAAATGACGGGTTAGATGCATCTTGTTCCTCAAAATAACATCCTTGCTTTTCAATACTTTAAGAGCTATTGTGCAGCATATTTACCTAACTCGGTGTTTCTTTTGATATCTTCACTTCTGCTACCATGAGCATCAATTGCGGGTCTAAGCAAGGCAAAATCTTTGACATCAACCTTTTCTCCATTTATCATCGTTCTACCTGCTGATCCAGCGTGAGGATTTGGGACTTCTTTACATTGACCATTGACTTAAAATCCATACTTAAGGACACAATTCTTGACCTTCATCAACAAGTACTTCGAGTCTTCTCTACTCTCCGCAAGCAAGGATGTGCCTGCCATCAGCCTGTGACAGATTGTTAATAGGCTTCCTCCAATCATGATGTCAGATTTTTCTTCATACAATCCAACTTGTATGATTCTTTGCTCGGCATACATATTGAGTAAGTTTGGTGAAAGGATACAATACTGATGAACTCCTTTTCTGATTTTAAATGAGGCAGAATTCCCTAATCTGTCCTCACAACTGGCTCCTGTTCCATGTACATGTTTCTAATGAGCATGGTGAAGAACTCTGGGATTTCCATTCTTCTCAGGGCTATCCATAGTTTGTTCTCATTCACACAGGGAAAGGCTTTTGACTAGCCAATAAAACACAATTAAACATATTCTCTGCTTTCATCTAAGAGCCACCTGACATCACCAATGATATTCCTTTGTCCTCATTCTCTTCTGATCCAGTCTGAACCTGTGGCAGCTCCCTGTCAATGTACTGCTGCAATCATTGGTGCATGATCCTCAGCAGAATTTTAATTGCATGTCGTATCGAGGATATTATTCTACAATTTGAGCTTTCTGTTGGGGAAACTTTCTTTGGAATGGGTACAAATATCACACAAATACTCCAGCACCACAATACAAATGCATTCCATCTTCTTCAGTCGTATAGTCTTTTCCAGTCAGTTAGCCAAGTATCTGTTGGAAATTTCCTGGCATAGACCAGTGAGTGCTGCCAGTGCTTCATGAGGTTGTTACTTCTTTAGGGACGCTAGTAAGTACCCAAGGCACATGTACACTCCCCTGTAAGCCTCAACCTGAAGGCATTGAGCTCTCCAGCAAACCAGCTCCCTAAGTACGTGCTCAGCGGCACCCCAATCCACACCACGAACTCATGCTCAAAAACATTCAGCTTCCCTTGCTTTATCTCATGATCTGGCTTCTGGTTCTGCTGCTACTGTTCCTTTGTCACCTTTATTGTGTGCAAGCTGTGTCCTGGATCAAGGATGCTCAGTATGCATGAGCGTGGAGTGTAAAGAATCAGCTACATTCCTGGTTCTTTTCTTTGGATGGCCACGATAGCCGAGTTGGCTCATTCTACACATTGGTTGCTCTTATTAGGTGTCATCAAATAAGTTCTGACCCAGAGCAGCACACTCCACAGGCTTACACCATTCTTACAATTGTTCCCACGCTTGACCCCAGTGTTGAAGAAATGGTGTCCTTCCATCTCCTTGAGGATTTTCCTAATTTTTAGCTGTTCCTCTATTTTACCAAGCATGATGTCCTTCTCTAGGGACTGGTCTCTCCTGAAAACATGCCCAAAGTATGTAAGACTGAACCTCACCATCTTGGCTCTAATGAGCACTCTGCCATACTTCATTCAGGTATTCTCTGCTTTAAGCCAAGATCCACATGACACCAGCCATGAGCAATGCTATAACTTTTTCCAAGTCCTTTTCTGAATACAGCCTGAGCCCGGGTAGCTCCATATGAATGTATGTCTGCAGCAATTGTTGCATGTATCAGCAAAAGTTTACTTGCAAGTGATTACCAATGATATTGGTCTATAACTTGAACATTCTGTTGGGTTACCTTTCTTTGAAATGGGTACAAATATGTATTTCTTTCATTAAGTTGGCCAAGTATTCTCTAAATTTCCTGGCATGGCTAAGTAAGCAATTCCATCAGCTTGTTGAAATATTTCCATTGGTATTCCATCAATTCCTGGAGTCTTGTTTCTACTAATGCTTTCAGTACAGCTTACATTCTCACACCCTGGTTCTTGCTCATATGCTAGTTCCTAAACTGG